>NC_031498.1:20368163-20498421 GCF_000237925.1 Schistosoma mansoni | reverse complement strand
GAAGGAAAACAATGGATCTCGACTCAGTGGACTTCATCTGAATAAACTTTTATTATTTACTATTTCTCAGTATTATTTTGTACACTTTCATACATTAGTGTATATTTTGTGGTATTTTGTTTAAATTATTAATTTCATGTTAATCATGTAAGTATATTTATTATTTGTAATATTTATTAGGTTAGATTAGACAAAAATTCATCAAATGATTAATGGATGCACAAACACTTATTTTTGAATTAATACACTGGTCAAATAAAACTAATTAACATTAATTTAGTTTTTGATGTTCGTATTGATGAAATATTTAGACAAGTTAAATTTGGAAATTGAATGTCACTTTCCGAAATGTTGGTGAAGTAGTGATTTATTTACTTACTTACTTACGCTTTTTACCCCTCATAGAAGAGCACAGGTTAGATTAGACAAAAATTCATCAAATGACTTAGAGATATGCAAATATTTATTTTCTGAATGACTTTGTTATTCATATCATGTTTTTTTTATCTGCTTTGATTTTTATTTTCATATAAGAATCAGTCAAAGGGGAAATCTAATTTATTATCATCATTTGAATTATTGACTTACAGAGTCAGACCTTCAGTACTCATACAGGGTTTCATTATCGTGTGGTTGATATACTAGAATTTCGACAAGTTCCTATATTGTATAAAACATTTTGTTAAACAATTGCTAAACATCACTTTCTTAAATTACTTCGAAACTTAGTTAACGTCAAAATTATCTGTAGTCATTTATTCGATAAAGATTATTTCATCAATGGAGTAGTGAGTGAAATGCTGGATAATATTGGTTGAAAATGGATAAAGAAACCAACTAATCTATTTCTGGTAGCAAGTATTATGTGTATTGTAGAGCTACCAAAAGGCTTAATGTATGAGAATAATTGTTTTACAATTGTACTTATAATAAGATTGAAGTATCGATTGACTGGAAAAAGTTTATAAATTGTCAATAAACTTCAAGGTTTAATCGGAATTATATAGAAGACACTTGTACACATATTTAACTCGTATAGAAATGAGTGAAATGACAATAATTTCAGTCCTCGTTTAAGTACATTCGGTGTTGTGATCTTTTAAAAGCTTGGTTAATTGTGAAGCTCACTTCAGATGAAAATAGACATTTCAGAACTAGTTCACGAAAACAATACCTACTAATTCATTATGGTCAGAATGAAAGTGGTTTTTCCCAAATGTTCTGTTATCCTTATATGTCTGCAATGAATGTTGTACTAGTTCGACCTCTAAACACATGACTTGTTGACTTGGTCCTCATTAGTTGGGTAGTCTATATAATCAACGTGATTATAGATTGATTCAAATTTCAGACGTAAAGAAAATCCCTAGTGTCCAAAAGACATTTTAACCCGAATGTTTGACACTATTCATCTTCATAGATGAAGCAAGTGGTTATAATCAGTATTGTTCGACCGTTACCAAACTACAACATTCGTCACTATTTATCAAAAGTGAAATCTCACTTTAATTGACTTCCTTTATGAACTATTATGCAGGTAAATTTTCGGGGCTAGAATATTTCTTCTCAATACGTCCATAAAATAAGATCACTACCACTGTTTATACTTTACACATATTATTTCTTCTCTGACACTAACTTGAAAAGATTTACACTGGTGAGTATATAGCAAATGACCAGTAAAATTATGGGGCCATTAAATATTTGATTAGTGTTATTACTGAGGATACTTGTTAGACTTCCCTTCTCGATAATATATTACTTTTACGCTATGGGCGGTTAATTTGATTAGTTTAAATAAAATGTTTAAAACAACAGGCACATATATGACGACATACCTATCCCAATAATTTTGCTTTTGTTTCGCTGTGCTCTTTGTTTTCATTTTCTTCTCTCCAATTATAGATTCTCGGTAAAGTCACTGGTATAGCTCTTCAATACACTATTCGTCCTTTAGTATAAAGATTCAGTTCTCACCCTAAAGATATACTTCTTGCTCCACATTATTATAAACCCTGTGACAAACGTGCTCTTGAAACGGTTTACGAATAACATCTCTTCAAGTAATTTACACATATATTTTACCTATATATGTTACATTTCTTTCTAAGTCAATCTGATCATGCCTGTAAACCCGAATGGTTTTGGTATTTCTATCGGAATATATTGTATTTGTGTTTTCAATGTGGCCTCCTGTACCGTATCATGAACAGAATTCATCACTTCAAGAATTGAGTACTTAAACATATACCCACCAATTAGCCTCATCCTGACGCATCAAAAAACGAGTGTTTCATATGATGATTTTCATTGTGAAAGTACACAATTCAGATTTTCCTTCATCCTGTTTCCAGTAAGACCAGAACTAATGGTCAATGCAAAAGGCCATCCGGAAATATTTTGCATCTGTGAAAGATTTCAATTAACGATAACTTATATTTCTAGTCAGTTGTTTTTTTCTTAAAACATCATCAGTTTACCAACAACTCAAACGATCCTGATGAGTCAGCAATCAAATATTCTCAGTTGATAAACTTTGTATCCATTAGATCAAACAACTCAACACTGACAATTTATAACTTCATCATAGACCACAGTTGAGCCTCATTATGGTGTTTCTGGGACTGCAGTGAACACACTAGTTGTGAACGTTCATTCAAGGTTATCGATAAAGTATGGTTACAATCAGTGGAACATTGAGTACCAAACTTTATTCATGGATAGTTGACGCAATACTTCACATCATTATAATCCAGTAAACCTATTGGATTATCGAAATGTTAGTTCTTGTGTGAGGTTATGGAATTGTAATGTTTCTCAATCCTCTCAAAACTCAAGTTATTTATTCTAGGTTAGCGTTCACTCACTTACTTTTGTAATTTAAAATTCTTTGGTCAGAAGCAAAGACGAGGAGAGATACTTTTAACATACTGGATGCATTAGTGACTAATACATTTGAAAACACAACAATGAGAATCCCTCACAAACAGAAGCAGAGACGACTGCATATTACAAGATGGATGATATATCTAGGTACAACAAAAAGAAGGAAGTAAATATCAAGATAAACATAGTTTTACACAAAATGAGGAATAATCCGAAATTAGTGTTCATTGCTTAGCCGTGTGACGAAGTTCAGCTTGATCAACGCCAACATCTATTCATCTAAATAAAGCCAGAATAAACATGTAGACAGAATTATATGACTTGCTGATATTTCGGGGTTTCTCATCAGCTGCTTACAACCATATATGCATTGAAAGTTTACATTGATGTAAGATATAGTGTGAAACAATCGACATAAGTGAATGAAAAAAATGGGAATGATAAACGTTATCAATAATATATATATATATATATATATATATATATATGCAAGAGAACCACAGTTTCTCTTCGGTTTGCTGAAGCCATTGCGAAAAAAACTTAAACTTGATTTACATATCCAAAAAGAGACAGTAGTAAACCCATTACTACCCTGGTAAATCATTTTTTGGTCATTAGTTTTATTTTGTTAATCTTTATTTTGTTGTGCGGTACTCCACTACCGAATTCATATTTTATGTACTGTAAAACCACCGCATCACTCATGAATTTCCATTCACTTAATTCTCGCAACTTATGTAAACGTCAAATGCTGTTCAATTTTTAGGCAAACCATCTTATCAGTTGTTGTTTTTTTAATTTCAGGAATATTGTGTGTGTGAGTTACTAGTCACGCACATAACTCTTGAAAAAGCGCCATTTATGTATTCTTAGCCATTCGCAAAAATACCACTGAAAAGGTCTACTATAGTTTTGGAGTCGTATATAAAACTGTTGTTACGCAGGATGCATGGTATATCAATATTTTGAGTTGATTTAGCGCGTTTATTGAAAAGGAGAATTAAGTTTCGTACTTTTGAGCTAGTATTAAGTGCTAATAGCTCTTTATTAACGGCTTTTAACCTATGTTTCTGTTTAATTTGGTTAAAAAGTATTGTTATTTGTGCGACTGCCGTGAAGTCGTTTGACTTAAAATAACCTTTCTGTAGGCGTCTTAGTTTATTACGATATTTAGTTGGGGTATATAATTCGTAAGGTTTACTAAACCTGTATGTTTTAATTGGTACACAGGAATCTAGACAAGAGTTAAAAGTCAAATGGAATTTGTTGGTGGCATCCATGAGACTATTACATGAGAAAAATTCATCGCAGTCTGAGAGTTTGATCAGTGAGCTCAAGAGGTCCCAGTGAGCATGTTTATAGTCTCGATATTGGCAGATTTTTTAAATTGGTCGGCTATAAGAGGGATAGATAAGGGGAGTGTGGTGGGCCAAACAATATATGAACTTGTACTGACCTACTTTTTTCGACGAAAACACGATCGGTGTAATGGAAACAATTATTATTATAACCAATTGTACCAGTGATTGTTTTACTGTACTCGTTTTGTTTAACTGTATCGAAATCACTTTTCATTCCGTTGTTCATCTTGTTGGTTCGATCTACCTTATGTTCTTCCATTTTGCCTGTACTCTTTGGCACGTTTCGGTATTCTTTCGATACCACGAGATCGCCAGTAAATATACCTTATCTGGACCAATAACAGCCTTCTAGTTTTCGGCCTATCGAGGGATCCAAGTCGTTATCTGGAGCGTAATCTTGTTGTAGTGGTGATCATAGTCAATCGCGACTCGACGCCATCTACATCTGATAAGCCAAATTTTACAACACATTTCAACCTTTGGCAAATCTTACAAAGAAGATCACGACGGTGAGTCTATTATTTATCTATCCACTTTTGTTGCGCGTATTCGCATTGATATTTTTCAATATATAATATTCTGGCAACAACTCAATATGGTGAATAACGATAGGAATAGCGTTAGTGTAATAGACTCAGAAGTACAGGCAATTAGTTTTCGACCGGTTCCTTTCATAAGTTTGGTTCGCGGCACTGGAATCTCAATTCGAGATCCACCGCATAACCAACCAACGGCAAAAATATGCCTACGCTCTGGAATCTTTGCCTGGGGAGGTCGTCCTCAATTCAAATGTACCGAGCGCTTGCGATCGTCCTCCCTTCAAGGGAGGGACGATTGAGGACTTTCTTAGCACGTCACCCTATGGAAGATGCAAAACCAAGCCACCACCTCACGCGCCTGCAATCGTTTGCAGGAAACACGGGAGCTGACTCTGAGATTGTTAAAGAACTGTGGCTCGAATCCTAACCACCAGGTATACAACCTACCATTACGGCTCTGCTCGACGACAATACGCTCAACCAGGTGGCCCTCATAGCAGATAAGATCCTGGCACGGATTAGCATCCGAGACAACTACATAGTTACCTCAACGTCACGCTCAAATATTGACCTCGATGCTAGTAGACCTACGGCTCATGGGGATAGGGGTAAATGTACCCACACCCGTCTCAGTTTCCGAGACTGATCCAATGTGCCAGAACCCTACGTCCCCCGACCCAGGTCACGCTCCCGTAAAGCCGTAACAACTCGCCCTAAGCTTACATCTTCCAAGCCACGCCAAAAGGCAGCTTCGGAAGTGAGTTCGGGTTGGTGCTGGTTCCACCCTGCCTTCGGGGTCGGTCCCCGTAATCGTTGAGCTCCCTGCTCACACATGGCGGGAAACTCTCGAGCCGGCGAGTAAATGCGGCCGTACTCGCCGGCCCTTCACCTCAGGTTGGCCGCTCATTCTACGTGCACGATGATCTCACTAACGCTAGGTACCTAGTAGATACAGGTGCCGAAGTTTCTGTCGTACCTATCGGTAACAGCAAGTCTCAAGCTACGATGCTCCGACTACGCGCTGAGAGTGACCCAGTCATTCTTACCTATGGTACATGAAAACGTACAGCCGACCTCCGCAACCAACGACAGTATCTGTGGACGTTCATCATTGCCGATGTTCCCACAGCCATACTCGGTATCTATTTCCTACAGCACTATGAATTGCTAGTCGTTTCACTTAGGCTGCAGCTAATCGATACTTCGTCGAACAGCAAATTCATGGGCTTTAAAGCTCACACAAATGCGTACTGAATCTCAGGTGTATTTCATACGCGTGACGATTCATTCCACACTTTATTTCAGAAATTCCTCAAAACTAACTAAACCTCTCGAGGATACTCCGTCGGTGACCAATCGTGTGGCACACCACATAGTCACCCGCGGACCACCACTCACGACAAAACCTCGCCGACTGGCACTGGACAAATTAGCTTTCGCTAAACGTGAGTTTGACAATTTTCTAGCTAGTGGTATTATTCGTCCTTCTCACAGTCCCTGGGCCTCACCTCTCCACATGGTACGATAAAAGGATGGAGTTAGTTGAAGACCATATAGAGATTAACGAGCATTAAACGTAGTTACGTGTTTCGATAGCTACCCCACCCCGCACATACATGACATCACGGCGTCACTCAAGGGCACGACTATTTTTTCCAAGATCGATCTGGTACGAGCATATCGCCGGATCTCAGTTGCTCTTGAAGACATCGAGAAAACCGCTATCACGACTCCCTCCGGTCTGTTTGAGTTCCTACGAATGCCATTTGGATTACAGAATGCTGCTCAAACCTTCCAAAGGTTTATCGATAGCATAGTACGAGACCTAGATTTTGTTCACGTCTATATTGATGACCTGTTAATTGCATCATCAAGCGTAGATGAACATTATCAACAACCAATATTACTATTCCAGGGCCTTTCCGATAACGGAATGATAGTCAACCCCGACAAGTGTGAACTTGGGAGAACGGAAATAAAATTTTTAGGTCATGTTATTAAGCAAGAGGGTTTTCTACCTTGTGAGGATAAAGTGTGTGCAATAATGCAGTACATTGTACCGTCAACACTCAAAGAACTGATGGTATTTCTCGATCTGGTGAAATTCTACTGACGCTTCATCCCGCACGTGGCAGAACGGTTACGACTATTAACCGACTTACTTCGCGGTAATCCACGCAAACTGGAATTGAACGATGCCGCGCGTATTGCATTTTCAGAGATCAAAACGGCCCTAGCTCAAACAACACTCCTTGCCCATCCTAACCGCTAACGCTTAGCATAGCGGTTGATGCATCGGATTTCGCCATAGGAGCCGTTATGCAACAGAACATATCCGGGAGTTGGCAACCCCTCGAATTTTCCTCACGACGCTTCACTCCCACGGAAATGAGATATAGAGCATTTGGTCGCTAATTGCTAGCAGCCTACTGAGCCATCAAACATTTCCGGCACGCACTAGGTCACGATTTCATCCTATTCAACGACCATAAGCCCTTAAAGTATGCTCTGCATACCAAGTCTGACCGCTACTCACCACGAGAGCGCAGACATTTAAACTATATCTCTCAGTTCACGACAGACCTTTGTCACGTCAAAGGCGAGTACAACTGTGTTGATGATGCTCTATCACGTATCCAAGTGAATGCAGTTACTTTGCAGGTGCTTTATCTACCTGCTATGGACCTCGCCCAAGCAAATGATCCTTCATGCACAAAGCACAACAGTCTATGTCCCTTCAGTGCCGGGAAGTACCCCTAGCTACTAGCTCAGGTACTATCCTATGCGATAGTTCTACGGGTCTCCCTCGGCCCATCGTACCCTCTGCTTACCGTCGTCTCGTCTTTGATACCCTTCATGGTTAATCTCGCCCAAGTATCGCAGCCACACCACGCCTCATCGCTGCACGACATGTCTGGCCGTCCATGAATAAAGATGTCCGTATGTGAGTAAAGCAATGCTCTAAATGTCAACGATCAAAAGTGCACAGGCATGTAGCCACCCCTATAGGCACTTTTGCTGCGCCTGGTGCTCGCTTCGATCACGTTCATATAGACATTGTAAGGCCATTAACACCATCGTACGGGTATGATCACATACTCACGTCCATTGATCGTTCCACAAGATGGCCCGAAGCTATTCCCATCACATCTAGTACGGACGAGACAGTTGCTCACCGCTTCGTAGAACGATGGGTAGCTCTGTACGGTTATCCCTCAACTGTCACGATTGACCAAGGACAATAATTTGAGTCCGAATTATTCTCCTCGCCAACACGGCTGCTTGGTACGGAACGCATACGCACTACTGCCTACCACCCAGTATCAAACGGTTTAGTTGAACGGTTTCATCGCCAACTTAAAAGTGCTTTTCGGGCACACGAAAACGACAATTAGTACGAAACCTTACCGCTCGTCCTCTTGGGTATCAGAACGAGCTTAAAGGCAAATATTCAATGTTCCACCTCCGAACTTGTTTACTGTATGACAGTGCGTCTGCCTGAGGAATTTTTCACACCACGGAGCAGCAACAAGTTCGGCGAATCAGACTACGTCCAACGAATGTCTGCATTTATGCGAACACTGCTTCCGGTGTCAATTCGTATACAGCATCGACAGGTCGATCTCCGTCGAAAGATGTCTACCTGTTCACATGTTTTCATACGAGTAGTTTCGGTACGCAAACTTTTGTAATAGCTTTACGAAGGACCTTTTCACGTGATTTCCCGTCACAAAAAGACCTTCAAGGTTGATCAACATGGCCGCGTCGAGATGGTCAGCATTGACCGTCTCAAGCCAGCACACGTCGATGACAGTGCTCTACCCGATAAGCCGAGACTCAATGCTAAACCCACCAAGCCTTCTAGCGGGATTTCTACATCTGCTTCGGATCCCACGCTAGATGGATCAGAGACCTCATTCTCATGTCTCAGTCAACAGCAGGTGTCATCTGCACCGTCTACGGACGAAACTTCAGTCTCACGTTCAGATCAGCAGATCACGTCGACCTTGACTTCGGATGAGATTACAGTCTCATGAGGTATGAACGAGACTACCGTCTCACTCTCCGGTCGCCGAGTACGCTTACCCGTACGCTCCTGAGACTAACCTCACAACCAACAACGGATACACTATAGGACCCTACCCCTACACTACACGCGTACTACACTTTTCTCTTTTTCTTTGATTTTTTTCTTTATCCTGAGCCCACGCCTCCGAACATCTCCCTATTGGTAACGTCGAATTCAGTCAACCTTGACAAAAGCTGGCCTGATCACACACGCTTTAATCAACGCACTCAGTCGACCTCTCTGGCACCAAATACGGTCATGTCCTCCTACTGGTATAACCAAATGTAGAATATGATATATTCCGCAGTAGACAGTATTTGGTTTAGAGTTCAGTTAACAAAATTGCGAGCGAATGGAGAAAAAGAGTTGTGTATATAGCAGTGTATTTGCCAGCAATTAACAGGGTGTGTCGTGCTATGAAAGTGACACGACGGAAGAAAGTGTGTTCAAGGTCGTACACTTAAACAACACGCACAATCACTTAACGATAAATGTACATGCAGTGAAAAATTGACAGAATAAACACAAATGACATCAGAAACGATTTACAAAATAAGGTTGTCAAGCATATCTCCACAAGAGTATAAGCTACTATCTTATGGTCACTGCTTCCAAATTCGTTGTGTAATTGTACAGATAGTGGGATGACATCTCTACTAAATATAAGATCAAGTATATTATCATCCCTTGTTGGGGTAAGAACCCACTGTGACCAACAGTGCAGGCTAAGGATTGCCGAAAATCGATCATTACTTGAATGACAACTACCGGTGCTCCAGTTAATCCCAGGATAATTGAAATCTCCATTGATAGTCTTTGCATTGACGTTTAGAGCAGATGCATGTATAAATGCATTGATAATAAGATCATTCACATTATCTGAACTATCTATGTAATATTTTTGGTATTTGGTTTGGAACCAGAGGGTTTCGATTATACCTTCTTCTTACCTGGCATAGACTTTTAATTTTCAGTGTTTTTAGGTGCACTGGCTAACATGAAATAGGTTAGCTGCACCAGTGGGTTCAGCTGCTGGGACAACGGGATTTGTTGTGACCTCAACAATGTTATTTTCGTTCATGGTACGCTTCTGCGTTAGTCTTCGGTTGGTGCTTGTATCTGGGACTATACGATCGTTTTTAAACTTCGTAAGCGCGCAGATTAGCTGTTCGGAATCTTTGAACTGTTCAGCTAATAAATAGGATTCGAATCTAAATAAGATAGGGAATGAATATTTCTGGTGCTTTTTATTGAGTCGAATACATTGTAAATAGACTGTCTTGGAGGTTAACTGCCTTTAATATCGAATTCCTTACAGATTTAATGGCGACTTTGTCAGATATGTTACAGATAACCACGTTATTCCGAGAGACAAACCGTTTAGCGACTTCGCCAGTGATAAAATCTATGACAGATTCTACTTTCATCCTGTCTTCACGTTCCGCAGGAACTACATCCTTTGACAATAGCAGTTTAAGGGTTGATAGTGTCTTTATTTCTTACTTAAGATCATCATGCTTTAATAAAGAGCCCTCAAGTGACTGTACTTTATGACACATATCGCCTAATTTCTTATAGATAGTGTCGAATTCACTCTTAATATAATCAATACTTTTAGATCTTGAAGTAGAACTCATTAGAGACTGAGTCATCCAGTAGCAGGTGTGTTATACGTCCACTGCCCATATTATCTGATTCAAAATGAATTGAAGAGCATGGGGTATGGGTAATAACAGAATCTTTATTATATATTCTTGATAGCGTTTTTCATTCCCATTTTTTTCATTCACTTATATCGACTGTTTCACACTATATCTTACATCAATGTAAACTTTCAATGCATATATGGTTGTAAGCAGCTGATGAGAAACCCCGAAATATCAGCAAGTCATATAATTCTGTCTACATGTTTATTCGGTCTTTATTTAAATTCATAAAAGTAACTAGCTGCAAGAAACGCATCTAACATTTTGAAGAGAGAAATAACAGAAAATTTATTTCATTCCTTAAATGCCTTCACAATCGATGCACACACTCATGCAGAACAATGTGCGACTTTGTTCTGAAATAAAAACTACATACTACTCCCACTGTGTCGGGTTTTTGAAAAGGTGGTGTGCAACAAACGCTTTCTTGTCTCACGCTCATATGACATAAAACAAAGCCAATTTATTGGCACTGTAATGTGTAGTGAAATTGATTATCATTTAAAAACAATATAATTTATTATACTTATGTACAAAAGGGCTTAAACAGTACCCTTACTAATAAATTCCTGTTCACACAACTGTTTGGAGTTTTTTCCCAGAACTTTCACCGACTTTGTGGAAATCAACAACATTCCCAATGATCTGTGTTTTTCCTTTAAATTTTCCCGGATTTTGAAGAAAACTAGAAGTTTTCATATGACTTCAGAGAAAACCCCGAAATTCTCGAGGATTTACCAAGATTATGGAGATTGGAAACCTATAGTTTACTAACGATGTAGTTAGTGAATAATATCCTAGTAGTTGATCATATGAAGAATTACTATATTATATGATATTGGTTGTTGTCACTAATTATATTGCGATGAATTTGTAGAAATATATAACAAGACTGTATTGTGACTAAGTTTTGGAGTCAAGCAAACACACTGGTTATTGATTTGTTTTTGAATATTATTGATTTTCTCTATCAGTCAGTCAGTCAGCTACAACAAAGTACCAGGGGCATGCATAGATAGGTCCAAGTTTCCACATCTCATTAACACAACAAGATTAACACCAAATTTATAAAAGTAATTACTTCAATGGTAGTAATACACAAAAGAAAGATTATTTAGGCATGTAGGAATCGGAAACTTTGAAAAACGTTGTCGATGAATCTCTGGAAACTTTGTGCAGCATGTCTTAGACCGAGAGGAATGCGCAAAAATTGGTAGAGATAGAAAAGGGTGATGATAGCCGTCAGCAACCATGAAAAGTTGGTTATGCTCATGAATCAAGTCGATTTTCGGAAAAAGAATTGTACCTTTGATATTAGCTGTCAAATAGTAAATTTTCGGCGGCTAGAATAATTATCGTATTTAGTCGCCGATGGTCAACAGTTGGACGTCAAGCGTTGCTTTCCTTTCAAGGGACAATGTGCAAGGGAGGTGTCAATGAACTTTTCAATGGCTGAATAATTCTGAGGTCCTTCGTGTGCATGAATTCGTCTTTGATGGACCTCAGATTTTCGCAATCTAGTTGACACCCTTTCGTAAACACGGGTAGTTCTGTAGTCATGATGTGATGAGTAACATTGCTGAGCACACACAGAGGTTTTGGTTGCGTTTGATAGAATTCGGGGTATTTGTCGAGCATCAGTTGATAGTATGGATCTGTTGTTTACTGAACAGCGACTGGGCATAACAATCAGAAAATGCGGTCCCACAAACAGACAGTTTGTTATTTCCGTCTACTAACCTCTGTTTGCTTAGGTCGATGAGTAGATTATGGTGTTACAGTAGGTCTCTAACAATGATTGGCATAGGGCCATCTGCATCAAAAAATTTCCGGTGGATGGATTGCATAAACCCGCATCAAGATAAACATACCTCTCACCATATGCGGTTTTCCGTTTACCGCTCGTAAGTTGAAAACCAGCTTACGCAGGCAATCGTTAGAATCCGTGGCAAAGACGCTCAATTTTATGTCAGTGTCAACGAGTTGGTGAGCTTTTATTATCTTATCAGTGGTGAAAAGCAGGCGCCTGTGTAGTTCAGCTGCGGTTGCAGTTAACGCGTGCCAACAGGAAGTTTCTAGAAAGGTTTTTCGTGTCGGGCAGTTCCAAGATTGGAGTACTACAGGATTTCCTACGGTTTCTGGAATACCTACATGGATGTTGTGGCAACAATACCAATAAGGACTATTTGCCTCTCGTTGTCTGTAGACAGATCTTATTCGTGGTGAGCCTCTTCTAGGGTTTTGAGAGCGTCTGCTATCATGATGAATATTAAATAGAGAGTGAGAGTATGAAAGAGATCTGTAACGCCTATTTTGTGTCGTAAAAGGTTTTGATTGTCACAATAATCCTCGGCACTGAGGGTTCTAATGATTTTCAGAATCCGGTTAGCAGATACATCCAGTTTGTCTACGGCGTTATTTTGAAATGAAACAAGGACTATCTGTACCTGTCAGGGCAGCTTAGGCAAGAAGACCTGTCTGAACAGGACGTCGTCAAAGGTTTGTTGACCAATGGCCCCTCTCATATGTAGGAACATTTCTGTTGCTGAGCAATTTTGTGGCCCGATGTTGTGGAAAGGTCGGTCTAACCTTTGTCAGTTCATGTCTAGAAGTTCAAGGATAGCTTTCTTCTTCTAAATGTCGTACGGTACTGAATCATCATCAGTGAACATACTAGGTGTGACGTACCCTTGTAAATTTCGCGGGGTTGCCTTCACTTTTGAGAACTGCGGTAGTGGGTATATCACGCCACGCTCGTGGAAGTCAGCTTCTGCATAGCAGAACCAAGCTTCGATATTAGCGGTATGAGTTAAAATGTGGGACGCGCAGTAGTATTTTTAGTTTTTAGTAGAGACGAAATCATCATTAAAATTATCCAGTCCGCACACAGTGGGTTTTTAGCATTGTCCAATAGGGAAGCTACACGCGGTCATTCTAGAATATTCTTCCAAAAGCTGACTGGATGGAATATTTTCGGCTAATTCTGAGCTTCTTAGAGCTTCCCCAACTTTACCTGTGGACTGTTCCCACAGAATGCAACATGCTGGCACAGTGATTAGCGAGTGAGATCGTTTTAAATTATCGACAATGACAGGAGAGCTGTTCCAGTATCTTGTTTTTGTACTCAGACTGCGGTCGCCTGAAGATGCCGAGATCAGAACCAGAATTCTGAGTAAAATTGGGCAATATCCAAATATAACGCTGCAAGAAGTAATTAGTCAATGTCAGAGTTTGGTGAACTTCTATGGTTGAAAACAGTGGTCGACCACCATACGTACAGGTAATAAATGACCAAACAGATTCTTTTGTACGAAAGTAGCGCAACTCAGAGAAACAGCCTCAACATACGTCTTGGTTATGCGATGGGTGGCATTACGAGGAGTTTCGTCTATACATAAACTATAAATGCTCAAAATGTCAGCATAAAGAACATACAGAATCCTGCTGTAAGAGGAAAATGTTTCGAAGTCCACTGCGATTTTATTCCAAGAGACATAAACTCCATGCAATAACCAACAAAATAATGGTAGCGTACATCCGAACAGAACATATTCGACGAAAATATGTGACCATCGAGGTTCACGGTGATCGTGCCCGCCTGCACCTAAACACTGCTTCCGACATCACACTCATAAGCCGAAGAACGTGGAAGCATATTGGAAAACCCCAAGCGCTTCCAACAACTAAGTTATCCCATAGTTCATCTGGAGGTTAATTAAATAGTGTTGCGAAGATGTGCTATACAGCTTCTAAAGGAAATGCAAAGACGAACGCCATACTATACCCTAAAGAGTTCAGGACTAGATTTGCTGAGTATAGACCTAATAGAAACACTACAGCTAGCAAACTACCTCATTAATCATAGCTGCAGTTGCGTGAGAACTAACTGTCCAGTGGGGAAGCACCTTAGGAACGCTGTTTTTCAGAAATATGGTTAAGTGTTCATGGAAAAACTAAGGGAACGCAAAATGGTAAAAGCACTAATAATTTTATACTCTGAGCCACCCCAGTTTTTAGGCCGAAACTTACTGCGTCTTATGCAGCGCTACCTATTGTTGAACAAGAACTAGAGCGTCTGAAAAGAAGATAGGTTATATAACCAGTGATTTTTTTGACTGGACAGCAGAATATTCGATGTAACTAAACAAAGCACTTGAAACTCATAAGTACCCTCCGCCACTACCAGGAGATTTACCCGAGAAAATATATGTAGGGAAGTATTTCTCAAAGTTGGATATATCAGAAACATATCTACGGATTTCAGTAACGGAAGAGTGCAAGCATTAAAATAATAATAATAATTTATTCTCAAATAACAGATTGTTACATGAGGCATGCCGGTTTACAGGCAAGATCAAATTGTTAAAGAAGTTACAATTTTCACTGTTGAAAATTACTCAGCTGGGTTGATATTTCATAAGATATGAATGTAAATGGATTTCATAAGGAACATGTCAATATCAATATCACACTTGGCGCACTTTATGGAGGTAGCGTAGCAACATACAACTGATGGTCGAGAATAGATACATGCGAAGTTGGGGGCTTTTAGAAGTTTCGAACTTATATCCCTCCAGAATATCGGAAGCATTAATAACGGTGTAGGACGAAGTCACCCGTGCCATTTCTGTTTTCGGTGGAGTATCTGCAGGAGGCTGAAAAAGGTGTAAGATAAAGGAAGGATGAAAAGCAGAGCACACAATTTTCATGGAGGAATAGTTAAGGTATAACCATTTAGTCTATTTGTCTGTTACTGAAGTATTTATTAGGTAAGAACATACTAATGTGTTAAAGAAAAATAAGTGTGGGCAAGGTATGAGTGGGTAAGGAACTGTATAAATGAAGGTAGTTCAGAAGGAAGTATGGAATTGTGTAATTATAAAATAAAGTGCTGAAGACAGTATTCCGATACAAATGACTGTCTCTCTTTACTTTAGAAGCTGTTTGAACTCTCTTTTTTGTTTTTAGATTTTATAGGGTATAGAGTGGGCTTCGTTTTTAGCCAATCGTCTAGTTTGCTTGTAATAGGATTACTCGGTAGGAAGTGGAACCAATTTAGCTTTTTTTTAACATGATTCAAAGTGGTATTTTGCATGAATAATTTCTCATCAATACCGTTGGTTCGTGACATTCCACTAGACATAAGGAGCCGTAATTAATATGTTCTGCCCCACAGACACGGGTGGATTGAAGTTATCTCCTTACCATCATGTTTGCTGGTCACTCTGACGATAAACATGCATCAGGGTTTGTTCCGGTATAACAGACTCCCTTTTGAAGTAAGGACCGCCCCTTCAATCTTCCAACAAGTTATGGACACTATGCTGGAAGATGTTCCTGGCACTGCGACATATGTCGATTATATACTAATCATGGGTACGGAACATGCTGACTTAGAGAAGGTGTATATAGTTCTCAGACGCAGAGCAGATTGTCGTTTCCGATTACGTGCTGAAAAATGTGATTTTCACATGTAGCTACTTTGCTATTTGGGGTTTATAGTCGATAAGAAAGGGAGAAAACCTAATCCAGAAAACGTCAAGGCTTTCAATACCATTCTTCCTCTGACAGATGTATCAACTCTACGTTTCTTCTTGAGGATGGTTGGTCATTATGGTATTTTTCCTCCAGATCTGCATTGTCTCTCTCCCCAACTGAAATGGTTACTAAAAAACAACACCGAACAGGTTTCGTCAACGGAATACCAAGAAGTATTCTTAGAAGGAAAACAGCTCTTCTCATTAAATTATTTACGTACGGACTATGATCCAGCTCTTCCCATTGTCATCGCAGCAGATACATCGAATTGCGGAATAGGATCGGTTATTGAGCAAGCCTACGCCGAGGAATCTGATGAAGCAATCACCCACGCTGCATGATAACTGACTACGACAGAAATGAACTACGTTCAGATAGGGAAAAAAGCTCTCTCCACCTTACTCGCTGTAAAAATGCTCTACAAGGTTCCATTCGGCAGTTTACCTTACTAACGTACTACAAGACGCTACTGACAGATTTTATGATCCAAGAGTGGTATCCCTGTGTACAAAACAAACCGTCTACAGAGATACGCAACTACACCGCTGGGCTATGGTTTCGAGATAAAATACCAACTAACACGGGGTTTTAGACAGGTGGATATCCTTTCAATACTAATCAGTTTTCATACCAAAAATGAAGAGGAGGTACTTGTAGCTGCCCTTAGATGTTGAAGCTGAGGTCCACACAGTGTTGGCAGATGCAGTTTCTAGACTTCCGGTCACATTCGAAGCCATTAAAGAAGCCAGCGAAAAAGATAATACATTGAAGATTGTTTGTCGTCGTATAGTCAACAAGTAACCCTAATCTTGTGCCCTTACAATACTTTCGCCGGCAAAATTCGTTGACAGTTGTCGATTTGTACACAGTGTTTGGCCACCGTGTTGTTAAATTCAGAGCCCTGCGACATCAAGTCCTTAAACAGTTTCATGGTGGGCACCCGTGAATGATTAAAAAGAAGCCACTTGCATGGAGCTACACATACTGGCCATCGATGGACCGTGATATGGAACAAAAGTATTGCATCTGTGGATCCTGTCTAGAAGCCATAAAGAATCTGATTAAAGCAGAACTCAACCATGGCCAAATCCAGACGGACCTCGGCAAAGAATACACGCCTATTTCGCCGGTCCCATACAAGGTAGAAACTATTTGATTGTTGTAGATTTTTTCACGAAGTGGCTGGAATTATATGATATGCAGAACGCGACGTCAGAGAAAACAATTAGGACATTGTCAAGGTTGTTTGTTTGTTTCGGGGTTCCAGAGATCTTGGTAACTGACAAGGGAGTCCTGGCAGTCCTAGAAGGAAATTCAACGGACAAGTGTATGTTTGGAAGGAAAATTCGAATGGTTTTAACGGTATGTTGTTACCAATAAAACATAAATGAACTAGGAACGTGTTTTGTAAGGCTACTCTCGGCTTTCAGGGGTTTCAAAGGTTACTTGTCAATTCGTTCTTAGGTAATAATAAGTAAGAACCAGGCTTTATGGAACGCGGGATTGGAAATGTGCTGTAACTAGTCCGGAGGAATGTCGGGACGTGTATAAGACATATAAATCAAACTCAAAGTGATTGCAGAACATTGGTCACACAAAACCGACTCCCGTTTCAAATGCTCGTGAATTCATTCAAAAGAGTCCCAAGGCGAGCAATTACAGGAAATGTGAAGGAAGAAAGAGAAAAGCAGGGCAAACTTCAAGAGTTATGGGCCTCAAAAGGAACGAGGTAACTAAGTTTCAGGTGGACTCGAGAAAATAATCTTACACAAAAGGCCTTAAGGTGGGGAGGTGTGAAGATGGCCCACGGGTAAACTCAAGGAACCTCCAAGCTCAGAAAGAGCGGAAGACCTTCCATCCAATCATCTTCCGGAAGAACATTCTGGAATTTGGATGTGTAGATTTTCTACTGAGAAAATGCTAAAAACCACTGTATGTGGATTGGATGACTAAAATGATGATTTCGCTTTTACTAAAACCACAAATATCTGAGTGATTTGTACTATACTTGACACTGTTTGGAATAACATTCCTTCTCACTCGTCTTTTGTCTTCTCACTTGCGACTTGGAGGATTCTAGCATCTGAGTGCTGAAGTAGTATGCTGTGTATCAAGAATCTAAGCTCTAGATACAGAATATTAATCATTCTTCAGTGTGAGAAGAGAATGAATAAACCACTTCTAGGTCATCGGACGAAGGGAATGGATTGCCGTATTGAAAGAGTGAACACAGGTCATTGATGAAAAGGAGAAACATTAATAGACCAATCACATTTCCCTGTATAACCCAACTGGTTACAACCACTGGCTAAGAGTAGCAAGATTCAAAGCGTACGATTTGACTATATTCTGTAGAAAAGCATCTCGGTCAAGATAAAGAGATTCCGTATTTCAAATGGGGGACGTTTTAGAATAATTTTGAGAGAGGCACTGTCGAAGGCCATACTAGAATCGAAGTACAGGATTATCACTGACTGGCCATCATCTCTGAGTATTTTGATCAAAATGTTCCAGGAACGATGTGAAGCATGGGTGTTCGACCACAAGCCTGTGTTGAGATGGGTTAATCAGGTCATCTGAACGTAAAAATGAAACTACCTGTTTGTGGATGAGTTTTTCCATGATTTTTGATAGCACGGATGTCAAGTTAACGGGCCTGTAGTTAACAATGCCACTACATGACTACTTTTTGAATCTGGGAATGATAAGAGGCGTTTTCCATACAGATGGATAGGCTGCATATTCCATAGACAGCTAGAACAGTTTTAAACAAAATAATTCGAATTCCCCACTGTCATGTTTCACAAATGAAGGGATCCCGTCAAGCATATTATCCCTTTTAGTCGGCTTTCCTTCTTATCGTACTCATCCATAAAGTTCTAATGTTTCAACTAACTTGTCATATCGACCTGGTACCTAAGTCAAATTCCATGTAATGTCCGCAAGATTAAAATCACTTCGTGTAATTTTAAACGTATGCAGTTGGTGTTAAGCCTAGGTAAGGACTTGGTTGTAAGGGGGAGTAGACTCAACAACTCAATCATTATTTGTAATATATTTTCCGTTGCCGACAGAAAAGAAGGCGTTATTGTAAAAACGTCTCCTGATTGTTAATGATTATAACATCTGATCTAGGCATAGTGTACACCCTGAGAGCTTGACCAAGAAGAATATTAGGTCTATGAGTGCAACTAAGTGACCGTTTATATTTCGAATTACTTTTTATACCTGATGTACATGTAACATGTTCTAGATGCTTATTCCCAGGGTTTGTGGTTTCCTTTAGCTCCTTCGTAATCTGGAGAAAATCGAGTGTTGGTAAGCATACGTGCGCTAGTTTGCAAGGTTTGAATTTATCGGCGTTCATTTAGTGGTCAGTTATATGAATGTTATGACATTTCCCGTAAGCTGTTGTACAGTTACTGTAACTGGACGTTGCGCTGACAGGAATTTGAACGGTTTTATCTGATTGGCTATCAACACAACTACTTGGAGTTAGATCTTAGTCAACATTTTTAGGAGGATGGACCCCACCTATACTAGGGCTGCTTTCTTCTGGGTTCAGAACTTCGGGAGATTCAGAGAGTTTATCAATGGTGGCATATTTCTAAAGACGTAGGTTGTCTTAGAATCAGACATAATGTTATGATTATGATAAGTTTGGTAGATTGACTCTGGTGGTCCGCAACTAGCTCTACCTGCTCTCCACTGGCGTGATGTTCTAGCTGGAAGAATCCTAAGATTCTTGAAAATCTCTTTGTCTCATGGAATTGGCGAAAGCTGGAAACTCACTGGCGTCTACAGATGAGTTGAATTCGAACAGGATCGGTGAGTGTAATCCGAGGTAGTATTTTTAAAGAGTATATTTGTTCATTATATTAAACGCAATTGCAATGTCAGATCACCCTATTCGTCCAAACATATCTGAAGCAACACGATCTAGGAAATTATTTGTGTCATCCATCTGATCTGAAATCTCAGCAAGGCGTGGTAAGAAAATGAAAGGTAGTAGATGGATTGAACAAAGTGATAGAAATAAAAACGGGCGGAAAAACAAGGCCGAGGTCTCGATGTAGTTAGGAAATCAAAACCTGTGTTTGAAACAAGAGTGAATATTTCGTGCCTTAAGGTAACCCTTGTGCTATTGATAGAAGAAACCAGAGAAGTAGTGAATAGGTCTTTATTTCGATCTTCGCGCAGTCACAGTGGAGCGTGGGATCATTTGTTCAGACAAACAAAGGCTCTCAACATTCAATATAAGATAATAGGGAATATAACGCTTACAAAAAGTAAGGAAGTGAATGAATACTTGAACAATACTGTTTTAGCATATGCTTGGTTGTTTGGGGTCAACTCTTAACCAACCAACCTGAGCTGTTACAAATATGTCGTGAGGTTTAATTGAAATGACGAATACAAGGTTGTGGGGCAATGGCAGGAAGATGATAGTAGAGATATAGTATGTATATCGGTATATGTATGGAGGTAAAATAGAACATAAATATTCATATTGGGTAAGTTTCAACATTATATTAAACGGAAAGATAGCCTTATATAATGAAGTAATCTAGAAATGTCGATAATCAGTATCAAACAATCAAAGTGGGTACGGCATGTGGTACAGATATAAACGGAAAGTCTGCATTAGTTGAAATCGGGGGAAGGATGGTGATAAAGTAGTTTTAAAGATTATTACCATCTAGATTTATTATGATGCTTCATGACCGAAATATGTGAAACGGAGTTTTAGGTAAAAATACTGACCAAAGGCTATGAAAGAATCACCGAATCGAACTGTTATTTTCAGAAATGAAATGGGTTATAGCATACGAATACAGAATAGTGTGCAGATATGGAATGCAATTCTTCGTCAAATGTGATTACTTATGGTTTTAAATTGATAGAATATGGTCCAGTCGGATAGTCAAAATGAATATGTAATTATGTAAATATGAATTATTATATGAATATGATTATATATACTGTGAATATTTTAAACTGAGATTTTATCATAGAGTATAGAATTTACAGTTTATATGTATATAATTCAGAAACGAGTTGTCTTTCGCGATTCCAACAAAAATGAACGATCCAGCTCTGTGAGGATCATGGAAAAAGAAAACTGCAGGCCTCGGCTTGAAAGTGACGTCCATGTATTTAAGTAATCATGAAAATCATCACAGAGAGATTTTGTTGGCCTGGTATGAAATAAGATGTGAGGGAGTGGACATATTCCTGTGTAGGCTATCAGAAATCTGATGTGATTAGACACAACAAATCTCCCTTAGGCCCCTTCCAAACTCCCGATGCTCGTTTCAACCATGTTCATCTGGATTTAGTAGGACCTTTATCAGGTTCATTTGGAGACTCTTACCTTCTGATGTGCTTGGATCGTTTCACTTGATGGCCAGAAACGGTACACATCTAAGACATTGCTGCAGAAACAGTGACCCGCACTTTCGTCAAACGGTGTCTAGCAAACCTCGACTGTTCTTCAACTATCATTGAAGATCGTAAATGACAGTCCGAATTTGGAATTTACCTTTTTCTGATCACACTATTAGAACTCTCACGATTGCGAACGACTACCTACCATCCACAAAGAAACAGGTTCGTGGAACGATTTCACCGACGGCTTAAAGCTTCACTCTCACCTGCATACGTTTCACAGTGGACCGTCGCTCTTCCACTAGTTCTACTCCGTATCCACAATTCAGTGAAAGCTGACATTGGATATACTGAAGCTTAACTCGTTTGTGAGACGATATTCCGACTTCCAGGAGAATTCGTAGATTCTTCATCCTTTTCAATTAATGTGGATCAAAACTCCTACACAAGTAGGCTTACAAACGCGATGAGTTCAGTTAAAGTTGTCCCCTCTCTATCGTAATCAGTTGATGTTTTTGTTCAACCTGACCTACGATAAAGTACACACGTCATTGTATGTCGCTAATTACTTCGACGGCCTCTCAAAAGAGCACACAAAAGACCCTTCGAAGTATTTTCGAGTGAACTTTAGTACTGTATCATCGCTAAGAATGGAATTAACGGTAGCATCAGCATCGACCGATTCACAACTGATTGTCCGGAAAGATTTTTGTTTGCTCGTTTTCATCATTTCTGAGTGTATTGTTCTTTCATGTTCGTAAACACTTGCCAAAGTTTGTTTAGCGACTTGTATTTCATCATGACCAATGAGAACACCAGTGAACAACCTGTGTGCATCTTTGTTGTCTATATGAGAAGCTCATTCCGCCCAATGGAAATCAGAAGTCAGACGAGAAGAGGTGGGAAAGATATATTTGATACGTTATCAATATATCGAGAAGCGTTTGTTCATAGCTGGCTAGTGAACGTAGGAGCTGTGTCCCACGCTGAGTCGAAACGTGATCTGGTACGAATGCATGACCGAAAGCCTTCAGTTAAACAATTCCACTTAAACAACGTGGTCAGCATCCAATGTCGAACACTTAATGAGCTATTGATTTTGGGGAATTATTTACCGCTACAGATCACTCCACCCCCTAGTGAGGTAGTGATGCTCCTCAGACGTGACCAGCCAGAAGTTTAAACCCGACGAGTTTCGCGTTGGTAAACACTCTTCTGATAGCTTGCTTCGTTTAGCAGCGTCTGGTCGTCTTTCCTTACACTAAGGGACCATAATATAACAGACTAATAGACTAAATGGTTATACCTTAACTATTCCTCCATGAAAATTGTGTGCTCTGCTTTTCATCCTTCCTTTATCTTACACCTTTTTCAGTCTCCTGCAGATACTCCACCGAAAACAGAAATGGCACGGGTGACTTCGTCCTACACCGTTATTAATGCTTCCGATATTCTGGAGGGATATAAGTTCGAAACTTCTAAAAGCCCCCAACTTCGCATGTATCTATTCTCGACCATCAGTTGTATGTTGCTACGCTACCTCCATAAAGTGCGCCAAGTGTGATATTGATATTGACATGTTCCTTATGAAATCCATTTACATTCATATCTTATGAAATATCAACCCAGCTGAGTAATTTTCAACAGTGAAAATTGTAACTTCTTTAACAATTTGATCTTGCCTGTAAACCGGCATGCCTCATGTAACAATATACAACATAGCAATAAACAAATAACAAATCGCAACAAAATGATTAATGAAATTCCAAATAGGAACAGACTCACAGTTTAATGGCTTGATGTACCAGATCACGTCAGGATCACCATTGAAGATACGACAAGTATTCTAGTTTGACAACTAGCGACCAGTAGCACCTTCTATATACGAAGCTCTTTCCGCCCAATGGAAATCAGAAGTCAGACGAGAAGAGGTAGGAAAGATATAATAATAATAATAATATATATAATATAAATAGTGTATATGCATTGTTTCTTAGTCTATAGGCTGGGTTATTGATCGTGGTTGGGCAGGAGGTTAGGAATGACAGTCCATTTATTGCTTTGTAGAGAAATATCAGATTGTTCCTTAACCTACGGTGCCATAAAGGTTCTAAAGAGAGGTGCTTACATCTACTTGTGTAATCAAGAGTGGTGTCACCTCCTAGCAGTTGGCATGTAAAGCGTCTTTGAACATCTTCTACTCTTATTTTGTCAGTGGTATTCATATTAGAGAAGATAAAAGAGCAGTATTCTAAGGAAGGTCGTACACATATTTTGTAAAGGGTAAGCTTAGCATCTGTCGTGAAGAAATTTTTTGTTATGAAGCCAATTAGACGTCTGGCTTTAGAAATAATAGAGGAGGCGTGTGCTTTAAAGTTTAGGCTTCCTGTGTAATTTATTCCTAGATCGTGTACTGAATTAAGTGTCTGGACTTTACTTTTATTTAAGTAAAGTTGGGGTTCATAGGGGTGCTTTCCAAAGTGCATGATCTCGCATTTGTGGAGGTTAAATGGTAATTGTCACCTTTCGCTCCAGATAGTTAGGTTATTGAGATCATCTTGAATCAGGGGTACACTTTCACTTAGAGCCTCAGGCTTATAGCTGTATACTATTTTGAGATCATCAGCATATAATTATGGTTTCCCAGATTTTATGATGTTACATATATCGTTTACATACATGAGAAACAAAAGTGGGCCTAATACACTTCCCTGGATGACGCCACTAGTTATTGGTCTAGGTAATGAGAGACAGTCGTTGTACTTTACCATTTGTTTACGTCCCTTTAAGAATGAAACAAACCATGAATAGAGTGGGTTGTTGATTCCGAAGGACCGTAGTTTGGCTAGTAGCCGTTTGTGTGGAACCTTATCAAAAGCTTTTTTTATAAATGGCTTCCACTCTGTGTTCTTTCTTGGTGTTAAGTTCTCGATTAAGATTGCGTGTTATGGTTTCAGGTCTTCTACGCCTTTTTGCGACTGCTAATAACACGTGTTACAGCTTTAGTCGAATATGAGCGATTGTACGTCTACCTTTAGCGCAGCACTACTCACAATAAATATATCTTAATCACTTTATTCGTTAATTCATCGGTTTTAATCTCGTTTTTCAATGCAAATAGCTGATTGATACGTTTGTTTTTTTCCCACTTTAATACATATCATGTAATTACAATCTTCATAGATCTATATACGATTCTATCATATTATATGAAGATAAACAGTGCATGGACGATTTCTCTAGAAGACAAACAAAGGAAGATGGTGATAGTCGGATGGAAAAATGTATTCAATTTTGGGGAAATATAACGAGAATCAGATTTCTGAACTGGTTACCTTGAGGAGTATGAGCGCTTCACACTGAATAATGGACGGGCATTAAGAGATAGTAATATGTTTTAGAACTAAAAAGGTCATAATCAATATCAAATGATTAAGAAAGTCTTTTTGCAAGGACTTATTTTCTAACACACATATATCTTCAAGTATATAATAGATGCCATAAGTATTTGATAGGGTTAACACATAAGAAGTTAAAATGCGTGCAACTACACATGGGAGAAGATAAAAAGCACTTTCACTCATAACGAAATATGAACTAGCTGATTAGATACCATATTGTACATGAGGCTAGTTATTAAACATATACTAAGTTAGTATACTTACTACCATACATCTTAAAGGGCATTTTCTTTATTCAAAACTCGTTCTTATGATCCAAAGTGGGTGACCTAATCAACAGAATTTTTGTTACTTTCTTATGCTTTCTCCTGTTTGATGTATTTTTATAACCTTAAGTCGACTTCGCTTTCTACGTCGAAATGCTACTACGGAAAAATGCCGACTCATATGCTAACGCTAAAGAGTTGACAAATGGAATGGTCAAATAAGATCACACGATAGACAAACATCTTCCTCCATTGCGAAACATTTAGTTGAAACTGGTCATAAGGTTGACATCAAATCAGCGTTTGTAGTATTGTACAAAAGCCTTCAAGGACGTATACTAAGGTTTATTGAAGCCTTGGCTATACGGAAATCGAAACCCCCTTTATGTGTTCAAAAACAATTTGTTCTAACCCTTAACCTACCCTGGCAATGCTGATTTGTTATCCAGAGTAGTCATCCCCCCACACACTAGACAATATGACCAATAATGAACTCGATGTCTTTGGTTTGCTAAATAAGCTTGATATAGGCAAATCCACAGTACACGATGAAATGCATTCTGGATTACTACAGGAACCAGCCATTTTCGTTGCGAACTCCTAAGTATATGTTTTAATCCATCCGTAACTCATGGTCGATTACCAAAAAGACTGGAGGAATGCCATAGCAAGACCTGTCTTCAAAACAGATGCGAAACATAAACTGAGAACTACCAACCCATCAGCCTAACCGGCGTGGTTGCTAAAATTTTATAAAAGATTATTCAAAATGAACTGTTTACGTATCTCGACGAAGTCGAACTCTTTCTGAATTCAGCGTGACTTCGGAACAGGTGATTTCTGCCTCACTAACCTATTAGTCGCTCGTGAAAGCTGGTGCGCTCTTAAAGACCAAGAGTTACCTATGGACTTAGCTTACATTGACTTCATCAAAGCTTTTGACAAAATTCCTCACAACTGGCTGTTATGTAAGTTAAGAAATGTCGGGGTTGCAGGCAATCTATTGACGGGGATAAAAGACTTCCTAGTTGGGCGCCAACAAAGAGTACTGGTGAACTCCAAGTTGTCTAGCTGGGAAACTATGCTTAGCAGAGTGCCCCAGGGTACAGTTCTGGGGCCCTTGTTATTCCTCTTGTATGTAAATGACCTCTCTCGTCTCTTATCATCATCCGCCTTGTTATGTGCTGACGATGTCAAGATATGAAGAACAACAGAAGTAAAGGTGATAGCTTAGAACTTCAAAACGACCCGGAAAATTACCTGAATGGTCATACACCTGGCAGTTGTCAATCAATGATCACAAGTGTATTGTAATGCATACTGGTCATCAAGATACAGGTACATACATGATGAATAACATTGAGCTACCTGTTGTTCAGACATATAATGACTCAAGAGTCATCGATGTCTAGGACTTGGAAACTACTGAACAATGCAGTGCAATAGCCACCAAAGGTTCTCGAACTTTATAGTCAATATGTTGTGCCTTTAACCATATCGATGATAAAACTTTCTTGACTTCGTACACAGTGTTCGTGCTGAAGATATGACAAGTATTCTAGGTTGACAACTATTACCCAGTAACACCTATATTCGAATTGTCACCCGCTTGATTAAAATCAGAAGTCAGATGCGAAGAGGTTGGAAAGATATATTTGATACGTTATCAATATATCGAGAAGCGGTTGCTCTAATATGGCTAGTGAACGTAGGAGTTGTTTCCCACGCTGAGTCGTAACGTGATCTGGTACGGATGCATGACCGAAAGCCTTCAGTTAAACAAGTCCACTTAAACAACGTGGTCAGCATCCAATGTCGAACACTTAATGAGCTATTGATTTTGGGGAATTATTTACAGCTACAGTGCGTACTAAACTTGAGTACTGCATACAAGTGGCTAGCTCCTACTCGAAAAAAAGACAGTGAGCTTTAGGACAAGGTTCAGAGAACAGCATCTAAGATGATTCTTGGAAGAGCGAAGTTCTCAATGATGCTCAACTGGCTATACTAAACATATTCCCATCGTCATACCGAAGAACCATAGACGATTTGATTATAGTTTTCAAATGACTTAGTGATAAATTTGCATCTGATATGTCCTCGTTTTTCCTGTCTTCCAAACCAGAGGATTTTTGAGGACACCCCAAAAATGTTTATAAGCCTATAACAAATTACTTGTCAGCTGATAACCAGCTTTCCCATAGGATAATCGGATGGAATTCGTTATCTCAACACGTGTTTAAAGCTCCGTCTGTTGACTCTTTCAAAAGAAAATTCGATCAATTGAGATACCATAATTATCAGGACTAGCATGGGCCACCTAACCTCCTGTACTTCCAAAACTGAAACTGATGCGAATTTTCACCTCCACGCTCGCTTTTTGAAAATGGCATTTACGCGATAAGGCTTCTATCTTCACCCCTAATTGAGTTTATTCAAGTCCAATCAACTCCAAAAGTATCAATTTTTAGAGACTAACTTGTCATCTGAGCTTTTTGAGGACGTCGGTAATTTTTATTTGTTGCACTTTTGAATCTAACAGTTTACGATTTTACACCACTTGTCTGGTTATCGGCTTGTATCTCTGCATGTTTTGTATCTGGTTCATATGAAAAACCCTGATTGATGACTAGATAGGGCAAAAAAAGTAGTTACCAGCTCCCGGGCTATCGATACCCTGTGGGAAGTGGCATCTCCATCTCCATATTTTGGGTAATTTTGGGGTTTTCCCCGAAGTCGTCAGAAGTTTGGTAGTTTTACTCAAAGTTTTGAGAAATTTTGTGAAAAACCCCAAAGTGTTGTTGGATTCTGTGGAAATATATATTTCTACGATTTTGGGGAAAACCCAAAATTTCAGTCTTCAGTAATAAGGATAGTAGGTTGATGAACCTGTGTTAATCCTGACAGGTTTCGTTCCAGTGAAGGTCCAGCTTCTTCTTGAAAATGTTCACTGATGGTGCCGATACCACTTGATCTGGTAAATCGTTCCAGTCATTGACCACTCGATGGGAAAAACGGGACCCCACCTTTAGTTTATTAGATCGCGGATTCAGAACCTTCTTGCTATGACCTCGGAGATTACTAGTGCTGGAGGGAGCAAAAAGATAAGACATATTAACACCCAGATCATAATTAAAGATACGAAATGCCAGTATAAGGTCACCTCGCGTCCTACGATAAGATAAGGGGAAAAGGTTTAGACGTTTTAAACGCTCATCGTAAGGGAGTTTAGAAAGACCCTTTACTAATTTTGTCCCTACACGCTGGACACGCTCAAGCGATTTAGTATCCTTTATCAGACAAGGGCTAGCTGCTTGGATACAGTATTCTAAGTGTGGCCTTACATAGGTGGGATATAAAATTCCCTAAACATTTCGGGGGTTTCTCCCAAACTTTGGGTATTTTTCCCAAACATGGGAGTTTTTTGGGTTTTCGTGCTTTTTCCTCAAAGTTTTCCTTTGCGACTTCTCCAAAATAGGGGGATTTGGCTGCAGTGTGTTGTCTACAAAGGATGGTACCACTAAGTTTGCGCGAAAATAAAACCTACGGCTTTCAATTGGCTTAGTAAGAGTGGTTGAACGTGGTTGTGCCAGCAATGCTGCTTGAACTCAAATAGCTTTCTATCCGAAGCCATTCACAGGAACAAACTACTTATCAGCTGACTATCAACTTTCCCACAGAATCGTCGACAAATGGACTTCATTGCCTCAATCAACAGTTTTAGTATAGATGATTGCTAAGCAGACATGTGGTCATTTGAGGCTGTAGTAATTCAGGCATAGAAGGACACTCACGTTCTATGTTAAACAAATATGTCATTACTTAAAATTCGTGGTTGCTTGTTTGTAACATTTAAATTCGTGTTGCATGAACTGCAAATAGTATAATATTTGGTCTTTCTGTATTTTGCACTAACTCTAGTGAACAAGCGCCCGTCATTAGCCCAGCATTTTTTTGTTTGTCTTTATGGTTCGATGATAGCCCAGTGAAAACATTGACGGTAATTAATGTACGTAAAATGTGAGGTGGCAAGTAAGTCGAGTGTGAATACAATTTATGGACGACCTTTACGCAACATCAAACCGACCTTGAAACAACTTACCCACTTACTAGGGTCAAAGGAGGTTTACTAATCAGTATGAGTAACTTAAATTTGGACTTAGAGTTAGAATTCAAGGTTAGTAATCGAAATGATGGTTTTCTTCACTAACTGACAGCTATGATGCGGTTTAAGCGTATGGTTGTGTGGGTTTTGAGACGAGGGCTTGGACATGTCGGTATGGGTTGTTTATTCCCTAAAACGTCAGTCGACGAAATAGGGATACTCTGATTTTTTTAAACACATGAATGCCCTATTTGTTGAGTAGTGAGGTTCTGGTGTGCTTCAATATAATATGAGTCACCAGATCAAAACCCACAGTACACGAAGTTTTTGGGTGTTGGCGCAAGCCCATCAAATTTTCTAGCTTCTAACTCTTCAATGTTGTAAATCAGAGGGTAAAAATTTCGTTATTGATCGTGTTAACTTATGTATTTATCCACGCTTTTTCCGAACCTCGAATATCACACTTCTACACCTATCTCTTTGTGCTTGTTTACTGCGGTATTCCTTCTTTTTTCTGTTGATTTCACATAGAGCTGTTGTAATGTGTTGTATTCCGACATATTGTGTTTTCCTGTGTCTAAAATAATAATAGGGATTTCCCGGTGTTAAAAAAACACAAAAATGACACAATCCAGCTTCAGTTAATGAATTATTCAGTGTTTAGTTTTCCTTAGATACCTTCCTACGAACTAATTATCTTTCACTGTATCATATTCTTATTTTCAATTTTGTTCGTCTTTACATTACTCAGTCATTCACTCAGCTGCGAAATAGCTGAAGTAAATTTTTCTATGAACTTGGCGTTCATTTTGTCGTGCTATTGAGGTATGACAACTTGGACCGATGCATATATGTGCCTGGTCCTACGTTGTAGATTACTGAATTTCATCAGATAGGAGCTATGTTTGATTGGTATTGTACGTCAAACATCTTCTTTGCCTACGCTCCCACTGACCACAGCCCGGATGAAGTGAAAGATAAATTTTACAGAAAGCTGCCTAAACTTCTTCATAAAGCTAGACACTCAAGCATTGTACTAGTAGCAGGTGGCTTTAATGCCCAAGTAGGTAGCTTAAACCAAAGAGAAAGACATTTAGGCGAGTATTTTAGTATCCTGGCTCAGCAAACAGATAATGGTTATCGTCTGTTGCAACTGTGCTCAGACGGTGGTTTATTTTTAGCAAACTAATTTTAAGCATAAGGAGACATCGTCTAACATGGTGACCACCTGCACCAAACCAACAATGGACTCAAATAGACCATATTGCCATCAATCATCGTTGGAGAGGCTCGATAGAAGGCTATCGCTCATTCTGGAGTAGCTGTTTGGACTCCGATCATGCCCTAATACGGACAGGCATTTGCTTGCTCCTCACTGGATGCAGGAAAACTACACTAAGGACACCCATTCGAATTGAATTGAGATACGGTTACCGACCGCATACTGAAGTCTTGTTTTCCCGTCCTTAGGACAAGCAGTAACTCTAGAAGAGCTACTGGCAGAATTTATCGATGTGATAACCAACAGAATGTCAGTTTAATTGAAAATGTCTTGTATTCATGAAAAAAATATTAAGCGGAGTGTACATAAACTTACGACGTAACTCTGACAGAAATAACTTACGATCCTATTCAGGTGGTCTATATCCACCAACATGGCTCTGACCAACAGGGACGTCATGAATCAATATCAAGTCTTGGTTTGGTTGTCTCTGGTATTTTCTGACGCAATCCTACACTAAATCACCGTCCGTCGAGGTAGGTGGTGGTCGGGCATAGGCAACACATAACCCAACCACTTCAATCGATAGAGATCTACAACCCGGTCAACTAATTTACCTAACACTCTATGCTTAATCATAGCAGTGCCTACTCGTCCATCTCCCATACTAGAGAAACCCTTTGAAGACATGTTATCAGAAACCTTCAACCTACCCATACCCACTTTTATAAACCAGGTTTTGCAATAATCAGGTAATAAGGAGCGAACTGTTAAACAGTATACTCATCTTTTGGTTGGGTAACAAACATTTCACCCACGCCACAAGTGATACAAGCTGATAAAGGCAAACCGAGCTTCGTAACTCCGTGTTAAGGATTCACCAGACACCGACCCACGAGGGTTGGTAAAACATCCGAAATACATTAAGTGAACGGTGCACTCAACTACTTCACTCCCTACGATCAGTCTAGGCGATGATGCAAATCAGTCCCGACGCAACAATTTTGCAGAGGGATAAAGATACGTCTCGCATTTGCTTGTATTTTTACTCAAGATCTTTAGAAGACTATTATGTCAGTATTTTCTTCAACAGGAACTGTTATGTCTTTTAGTTTCATAAGTGAATTTTTCGCAACATCAATCCTTCAAAAGTCTGATGAAGAAAGCTTTATCTCCAGAAAAATGTCTATGATAAAGTTGATTACAAATGAAAATAGTATGAAGCACTAACGAGTGTTACTTTAGTTTAACAATTTTACTGACGGCTCGTCAACATCTTTGACTCAATCAATGACGTTCGAGTAGTGAGGTGTTTTCTTCAGTTTAAACTCCTTTCATTTTTTACTATAAAAATCCCATTAAGGCCTATAATAAGCTTTCTTTTGAACAGTAAAACTACTTCAGCTTTGAGTTTTCAGAAATATTCGTAAAGCCATTGTAAAAGTATCCATCTTTTTTGACCAAAATCATATTCCTGACTAGTGTCAACTAATTCGATCACCAAATGAACTGTAAAAATATATTAAACTAAGTAAAGCGATTGCTATACATTCTTTAGGAAATCCAGCAAGTAATGGACCAAGTTTCGCCGTCTTACGTCCATTAAAAGTTCTCCAAAGCTGTTAATAGGTTGGATCAGTGTTGCGTTTTCCTTCACTTTGCCTTTGCATTGCAATAAACACGTTCAAACAGAGTAGTAGTCTACATCAAACTAATGAAAATGTTTAACTGAGGGAATCCAGTTCTCAGGTTCTATATTGTTTAAATATTTTTAAGTTACCAAATGTATTTAAATATGGAGACACTGAAAAACAGTCGCATAATTGATTAACTCATAAACGCAATCATTAATCTCTACTATTGACTTTTCTCCAACTGGTTTGTTGTTTGCTAGGGCTCACATAATATCAAGTTCTATTTTTTTCTTGTGTTCTAATTCGTATAGTAACCATGTATCTCCATTTTTGTTGTCACGCATGATTGTAAAAGCTGTTTCTGAAATAAGGCATATTGACGAGGAGGCTCTGACCTACAAAAGTGGTAGTATGAGAAACCATTAGCTTAATACGTGAGGCTTGTAAAAGCCAGTGAATATTTGAAACTTTTTATCTAGTGTATGTTAAAAAATATTCTCCAAGACCTAAACATTTTATCAAAGGAAGGTTTATGTTTTATTTGTGCTTTAGCCAAATAAGTAGCATGTAAACTATCACCATAAAAAGTTCAAATGTCGAGGCATGAAACTCAAACGTCTGAACACTGGAAAACCAATTGTTACCTAATTCGTAAACTGTCTTATAAACTCCACTTCGAATATTGGACTAGTGATATTCTTGATTCTTATTGATATGTCTTTATCAACATATGCTGTAAGGAATGATTATTGATTCTCTTCCTGAATAATTTGTACCTCATTATCACTTTTCATGTCAGCCTTGCATTACTGTTTTTTTTAAACTAGGGTTTTACGCACAATGTAGTCATACCTTTTTTAAATTTCACTTTTAAGATTTAGTTCGAATTAGTTGATTCCGACAAATCAGCGTGTGTACAAATGTCTAGTACATTATGGAATCCGATTTCCCCCATACTGAGTAGGGCGTTTAGTTGCCGTAGTTTCAACTTAATTCGACACTTCGAGCCTCAGGTGAGTTTGAGTAGATTTGTCGTGATATTGAACGTCTATCCTCTGAAATCTTTTTTATATGTTTTTTAAATAGTTTTTGTCCTACTAAATATAGTTTACAGCCTGCTTCTCGTGAGTTATTATTTCACGAGTTTAGAACACTGCATAGTATGACGGAAGTCAATAGTTCGGACGCAATCGGAAGTAGACTTATCCTCAGATAGTTGCATAGGTGACGTAACTTTTCTTTAAAGAACACCAAGAGCGCACCGGTGATGACTGTATAGAAAGTTGGTTCTGGCCAACAATAGGTTGTAGTCTGCGCAAAGTTGCAGTACATAGCCACTATTATTCAACTTGCAACTGATAAGTTTTCATTAGTCGCTTAGTCGAGTCTGTGCCTAGATGATCGACCTATGCATCCAAATCCCTGGCTATTACTACAATATTTGTTTTAACACACGTAAAACAGGCTTTTACATTCGACAGATGGAAGACGAATTTTCAGTACTTCAGGTCTTGAATATGTAGCAAACATCGGTTAGACAGTCGAACCTAGTACATATGCACATCGGTCCAAGTTCTCATACCCCATTAGTACAGAAAACGAAGTTAAGACAGATCCCAGAGTAGCATATATAAAAGCAATCAGGAAGACTAGGCATCGAAAAGACGATCCGAGAAAATATAAATTCGTAAAATAAAAACAAGAGAAAGTTATGAGGAATTCAGCATCTCGAAATCTGGAGGATAACAAAAAAAAGATGCACGTGTGCCATTAAAAACGATTTGAAGCCATATCATTCAACGTCTCTGACCATTGAGTACGATAATCACCCGAATCCCAACCAGGTAGTCTTTATCTATTAATATGGCTAAGTCCAGTTGTCGGTAACTTCATGGACTGATGCCATGTTTCGGTTTGGACGCCCTTAACTTTCTTCCAGCCCACTCCTGCATCAGGAAACATCTCCCGTCGCAGGTTGGTAAAAGTCAGTCGATCCTTTTGAATCCGTGACGAGATTTCGTCAGACACTAGACCATCAAAACTGGTGAGACTCTAAAAAGAAGTCAGGCGGTCGATGCGCTCAACTACTTCACTCCCTATCATTAATTCAGACGATGACGCAAGCCAATCCTGAAGTAACATTTTGCATTTAGAGGGAGAGAACAGCATCACGAAACTTGCTTGCATTGTTGCTTAAGGTGGTTGATTGCAGCTCGGATGAAGTTTATATGAAGCTATCCCACCCGAAAAAAGCTAAACGCTCTGATGTGTTCATTTTACGCGCAACACAACCATGTGAAAGGCTTTCGGGTACTATAAACCTACTGTACGCACTACTAACAGTCAGTAAATTAGTCACTCAGGTCTTATTGCTTTAGAGTTCCTGTGTTGCCTAATTGATCAAAACTTTTGATTATTGTTTATTATAATTGGATTTTATTCATTCGGAACTTATTAGTTGGTTTTTACTTTAGACACCAAAAGAAGTCGGACCAAATAATCGGAACAATCGCCTTCCTAGGTCGTATGAATTGATGATGCGAACCATCCACAATAGAATAGGTCCGACCCAGTTACCTCGCAAAAAGCTGTACACCATATTGCTTTCTCGTCGGGAGAACAAAATGTCGGAATCAGTTAGAATGTCCACTCCTGAAGGGCGGGCGCTCATTTTTAAGAGACTTATTGATAAACAGAAACGTTTGTGGCCGCATACTTGGTAGTTTGTTAGCTTCAATTTCCCGGATATATTTTTTATAACTTGTGTACTTCAACTTTAACTATCTTCAAATATAGTGCATATTAACGATAAATTGATTTTTCAAACCATCATTGGATTGGCTTCATAGAGTAAGAAAATAAGGGTGAATTTTCATACTTATGTGAAAGCAGTAGTAAGGTGCCACTTATTGGTTGTTCCAGTTGAAGTTCATCCATAGTGCGCCAAAATTTATAATTAGAAAACGGGAACGGACACATTATTATTCTTTGCTCCTAAATTTTTTTTCGTGGCACATCAACTAACAGGTTCTTTTCAAAAAAACAATACTTTTCTGTGGTGACTGAAAGTCTTATTATTGTAAACGAAAGAATTTAGTGCCTTCGTGTTTCCGGCGACCTACTTCAGATAAATCACACCGTCTTTACTATTAAAAATGTTAAATGGTCTACAAGCAAGTGGTCCCAAAACGAACTGAAAGACAAAATAAGATTTCAAATTATAATGGATATGATTAAAAACCACAAACCAGTTGTCAATAAAACATTACGTAAAGAATACTGTTTTGAAAGAATGAATGATGGGAAGAATGTTTCCAACAACGAGTATACTCAGCAAATAATTTACTTAGAACTAATTGGAAAATGTGATTCTATGGTGGTGAAGTTGTCCTTTATGACCTCCATGTTCTTGATAAGATTATTTTGTACCTGAAATATAATGAAACTAATGAAGGATGAAGCTACCTCTTCTAAAAGTTTGGTATACGAAGATAAACTTCCTTCCACATTTTTTTGACTTGATTCTATTGTACGCAGAGATTGGCTAAATTGAGACGCTGAAAGATTAACAAATGATTACGTTTGGTCAGTAGGTTGATAAGTATATTATCAATCAGTAATATATGAATAAATGCGGAACTTTTTATTATCAGCAGTTTTAATTTTTAAATAGTGAAATGAACGTATCTCGGAGAGTTAGCAAAAATAACTATTGTTTTGAACTATATGATTTACTATGGAGAAAGTCAGGTTAGTAGGAAAATCTGCTTCAATGTTATTTAATAGGTAATTGTTTTACATGACCATTTGTGATGAGGTGAACAGTGTTCATAGTACTTATTCAATAAATAATAATGAGATTCGTTTATGAACCATGGTTATATGTATTTCGCTTTAAGCCAAACTACAGTTGTATGGATGTTAATACTATTTGTCTGCCCAAACAAAGATAGATGAACAGAGGTTCAAACTTGCAATCAAATGGTTAATAGTCGAATTATTTAACAACTAAGCCGCCCCTCCACTTCAATAAACTAATTTTGTTATCGTACGTAGTATGTAATGTAATGAAGATTACCAGTTCAGAAATAATTTTATGAAGTGGTGTATAGTCTGTTTTAATACTACTCTCCCAATGTAGGACTGTATGTACTCAACTTTCCATTGTCACTGCTTAAAATTTGACATTAAGCTTGATTAAAGGTCCAAGTGATAATCCTATTCCTTCCAAAATATTACCTTTACAAACAGGAAGTGTTTTAGTCAGATTTTTGTAGTGAACACTTGTGGCCGTGCTATGATGATGTACATGTTATGGTGGTTGGAATAAATGGGTAGGGAATTGATCTATAGATAAAACGCAGTGATCCAGTATAGTCTGTTGATAACTGCTCACGAGATCGAATTGTTGGTGCACGGCCCTAAATAAACGAATATCGAAAGCAACGCAACTGACTAGCGGAATAGCTTTCATTCCTAAAAAAAGTAGTATACTCTAACACAAAATACTAGATACAAACTTTACTTAAACACATAAATATCGGTACAAAGGGGCACCAGATATATATGCGCCACACAAATCTCATTTGATTTGTGTGAGGGCTGTGACACTGCCCAAGTGCCCAAACTGAAGCAGGTGGTTTTCTTAGGAGGCCACACCCGGAGCCTTTGGCCTAAATGCCTGATCCACAAGGCAGTGGAGCATCGTGAAGAGATGCAGTCCCATGGTAGCCGGTGACCAACGATTGATTCATACGCCGTTTGTTCCCTCAGGATACTGGAGCCCATGTACACCATTGGTTTGGAATCAGGGTTTTCCAACTCCCCTAGATGGACTTTCCATGTCCACCAACCCGAGTAAAGCGCTGGACATTCACTTTTCGTCCTCTCAATTTCGTAAAAGACATATAAAACCCAACATGAATGTGTCATTTAAATAATTGACTGAAGGATGTGACCTTCGAAATGTATACTCAACTCTTCACTGGAATTAAAACTCTTACGCCTGATTGCCCACGTTTACCCATATAATATACAATCTCTGAGGTCTGACGAGCGTAATTCAATTTCGAGTCCCGATGCTTTCCAATCAAAATATTTGTTAATATTTCATTTGGATATTACTTTGTAATGGACTTTACATATGTTGTTTTGGACCAAATAGTAGGGTTAGGTTTTGCGAAATTTGATGTTAAATCCAAGTGATAGTTGTATGAAGTGGTATTAGTATTCAACGGAACAGTTCATGATCTGTTGCTTGCACAAGCAAATACAAATGGCTATCCAGCTCAAGAGCGAAGGTAGGAGTTTGTGTATTTTATTTTAGGTCATACTATTTTTTGTAAGGACTCAATTAGTTGATTAGACCGAGTTACGTGAAGTACGATCCAACTGTTATAATCATTATACCATCTCCCCACAGTAAATAGAAAGCAGGCATTTCAAAAAGTGAACAAGATAAGTTACATGTCAAATCATATGTTCTGTTTACCTTCTTCATGTAGTGATTTTAGGGTGCTGAGTCGTTCTACAATCATAGGTAAACTATCGGCCACATCATTCCATTTCTTTACCAGTTCGTAAAGTTCTGCGATCTAAAATTAGGTAATAAATGTATTTATTCATTTTATGAAGTCTTCCAGTCATCACTCAGAAAGATAACTGGTTGTTGTTCAATAATTCGGTCAAAAATAAGTGTGGAGCTTTAAGCTTTACTGATAATCTCTAATCGGCGAACTCACCAGGGTATATGTAAATAAAGTAAGGAGAATTTCATCTGTCGAAAACACCTGTGGAAACGCTAGTAGTATAGTAAACAATACAATAACTCAATTAAAAACCAGTACCAAAAATATGCATAACTAAATTTGTTTCTCACTAATTTATTTAGTTTTGTAAGTTTTTAAACTGAACTTTAGTATTAATTCTGTTGATAGAAGTAGAAAAGTAAAATCCTTATACTATATTCTGTTTAGTTTTTATATAAGAATAACATCTTTTCGAAATTAATAGGCTGATATTAATTCCATTACACAATAGTGCTTAATAATGAAGATGGTGTAGGAATACCATATCAATCACTTCGAAATGTACTTAATAATTTACATGTATTTCTCTAAGCTAGTATAGTAAGAGGGTGAAAAGGTGATCCTTTATTCTCTTTCTAAAAAATTTTTAGACTAAGATGGATCCCGGATCCGTCCACCTTGTCTTTCTTTGACCTTTCAAAATTATTTAGTGCATTCTATTAAGTGGGTTTATTATTTCCTTGAGGATCACATTTTCTACGGCTTATCTTTTTTCGGTGCTACTTATACTATTCCTACTTTGGTACTGATCATGACGATGATGTGACGAATTGAACCAGAGCAATTGTGTCCAGTTCTACGATACCTACGGCTGACTGACAGCAAAGTTCTTTGCTAGGTTGAAAACTTCAATTTTACTTTGTCCTACAAGGAACTGTCAGGCATAGGTTTGGAAAAAAACGTTTAGCCACATTATGAATAGTTATTTGAGACAGCGATGGATGCAGTTTACAGTCCGGCAAATTTATGTGCAAGTAAAACTATGATGAGCCCTAACAACTACCCAGAATTCATTCTCAACATATTGTAAATAGGTGTGACATTTTGAAGCAACACAACGCAAGGTATAAACTCACTTTATTTTGCATATCATAATCCGCGATAGCCTCTCGCTTTTCAGTAACGGCTTGTAACTTCCCTTGCAGTGATGCTAGACGAGCTTCGATCATATCAAGATATCCCTGCTGAAATAACGACGAACGAGCAGACAAACGCGAACATGCTTCCAGAAGACCATGAGTAGTTGTATCTGCTGTTAGAGCTGTGAGTTTGTTAGGATCTGGCTGGCCAATAAGAGCTTCGATGCGATGAATCCGACGATCGACATCTGCCACCTAAAATTTTACACTATTTTGTAGGATCTTGCATAAACATATGTTTAGACAAGTCCAGTATAAAACCATCAAGCGGATCTGCTTGGTTTTTTGACAACACATATTTCGTGAAGAGAGTCAAGTAACTTCGTTAATGACCCAGAAACATGTATAATGAATTATAAACCGCTGGTACTGTCTTGAATGATCTCAGATGAACTGTGATGCCTTTGGAAACATGACAGTAAGTAATCCAAGACATTCACAAGGCAGTCTTCAGTTAAACATAAGTATAAGGATATTAAACGGAAAAGTCAACTTCTAATTTGAAACAGAACTATGGCTATGATAATTCTTTGAGGCCTTATACTCAAAACATTACTAATAAACTTATCAACATACCTGTAACATATTGGCTTTCCTTGTGCATGAAGTAAGCCGATTCGCCAAATTATGAAGAGCGGATTCCTCTCTTTTTTGGTGGGACTATAACTTATGGAAGGACCAATGAGATTTAGAATAACAGGTCCTGCATTTTGGCGCAAATTTCATTCATCCAAATAGTTAAATAGCGTCTTGGTATTTTAGTTTATGTCAGTTCGTGATGAAAACCCTATGTCTAATTCCTAACCATTAACTGCGAATCATAATCTTTATACAAGTTCCCAAACCTCATTTACCCTAATAAGCAGGTGGACATTCTTGAAGTCACTTTAGCGTCACTCAAAGGTCGTCTATAAATTATAGCCTCACCCACTTTTTACTGTACTGAAAAACACTACTGAGGACATGTTGATAGAAATATAGGTTCAATGCAACCTGAAAACGGGTCTAGTTTTGTTCGATATAATCTCTGACAGGTTTTTCTTAAACACTAAACGAAATTACTTTATCGATGCTCTCTTTGTGAGAATGAATAGAACTACGTTTTCAGCAGCAATTCGAATACTCTACTGTGTTTTCTGAATATCCTCAACACATATTTCCGATGAACATCTTAGAAATTGTCACTGAGAAAGCTTTCACATTCATTTTTAAACTGCGCAACAGTGGCTTAGTACATAAAGTATACCAGTCAGTTTTCAAATTTGAAACCGCCTGTAGGTCTACTAGAGTTACTGCCGGTCCCAAGCCCAGGTAAGGAAGAAGGGTTTGGCATGCGGTTAGCGACTCCATCCCATAGAAGACTAACTACCTAACAACCCGCTAACCAGAAAAAACAACTAAAACTATTTAAACCCTGCCCCGGGAGTTGAAGTAATAATTATGACGCCTCATGATGAAAGCCGAAATTTTTCGGAAGTCACGAGGCCGATGCCCCTTCTAACAACCAGAGCAACAATTTTTATAGGTACATGGAACGTCCGGACAATGTGGAAGACTGGGAAATCCAGTCAAATAGCAACGGAAATGAGGAGATACAAATTAGAAGTACTTGGAATCAGCGAAACCCATTAGACACAAGCTGGACAGCAAAGGCAAGATAAGGGAGAGATGCTGCTGTACTCCGGTCACGAAAAAGAAACTGCTCCACGTACTCGAGGAGTTGCTCTGATGCTGTCCAAAGGACTACGTAAAGCATTTGTAGGATGGGAACCTCATGTATTCACAATCATCGAAACAAAGGAGGGAATCACAATGAATGTTATCCAATGTTATGCAACCACCAATGATAGCAAAGACGACATTAAAGATCAGTTCCACTCGAGGCTAAAATTATTCATAGCGAAGTGCCCAAGAAAGGACCTGACCATCCTGATGGGAGATCTAAACGCTAAAGTTGGAGTGGACAACACAGGATATGAAGATATAATGGGACGAAATGGACTGGAAGAGAGAAATGAAAATGAGGAGAGATTTGCAAATCTATGTGCATTCAACAAATTGGTTATAGGAGGCACAATATTTCCACAGACGCATACACAAAGTTACATGGATCTCGCCGGACCACACCACAGAGAACCAGATAGACCATATTTGTATCAACACACAATTCCGAAGGACAATGGAAGATGTGAGAACCAGTATATGAACTGACACAGCTTCAGATCACCACTAGCTGGTGGTTGTCAAGATGAAACTGAAGCTAGAGGAACACTGGACAACTGGGGAAACAGCATTACAAAGGTTCAATACAGCCTTCCTTCGAGATACTAACTCTCAGCAACAGGTTCCAAGCTCTACAGGATTTACTAAAAGAAGAAACTACGATGGCATACAACTAGAAAGGGGCCAAAGAAGCATCATCATAAGGAATGGGTCTCTATGGGAACCCTGGACAAGATTGAAGAAAGGGAGAACAAGAATACAGCAATTAGAAACAGTAAAACACGAGCAGAGAAATTCAAGGCACAAGCAGACTACGCAGACCCGACCGTTGCTGCTACCTTGACGTGGTGGTCGGGCTTGCCTATCGTGATGAATCAATCGAGCTATACTGGCTGGAACAATCGTTCCTCAAGGTCCTACTATGCCAGGCAGGTCGTTTGAAGAGCGGTGAGACTAAAAGCAGCAAACCCAAGGTCCGAAGTCGTACTGCCGACTGTACAGAGGTGTGACGGCAGTAAGGTGTTTCCTCCAGACAACCAGCATGACAGCGATGCTGCCTTCCCACAAGGAGGGGTGGGGTTAGAAAAAGTCGACCCTAAAAATGCACACCTCGCCTTATCCCACGGATTTTCGTCTCCGGCGGTAAGGTCCTTTGAAGAACGGAGCTAACACAAAAATCACCCACAAAAAGGTCGTGTGTGACCGACCTCAACAGTTGTCCCTTGGGCACTGCAGTCACGCTCTCAGGTCATTAAGACCACTTCTAACCCAATTTCCTTTTCAGGTACCTCTAGAAGAACCCTTCCACGGTGTGGGCAACCGGGAAGTGATAACTGCCCTCATACCTCTAACAGCACTCAAGACCACTGTACTCATAATCAATCTCCTTCAATTCCTACTATTCCTTCTACCTCGACTTTCAACACTAAACTTCCTCTTTCGGTTTCCTCCTCAAGTGTCACCATGGCCAACGATTCTAGTGCGCGAAACGCTGTCCCAGGTCTACTAAAACCTCGCTCCAAACTACACATTGGAGCCTTCAACGTACGTACCCTATGCCAAATCGGTCAACAGGCCTCCTTAGCTAAAACCCTAGAATCTCGTACCATTGATGTATGCTGTGTCTCCGAAACACGCATACAGGATCCTATTGTGGTCATTCACTTGACCTCACCTCGCCAAAATGGACAGCCAACGAAATACACCCTCCGTGTATCTGGCGACCCGTTGGCTAGTTCTCGTGGACTTGCAGGTGTAGGCATAGCACTAAGTACAAGGGCAGAACAGGCACTACTAGAATGGATCCCCGTTAACAGGCGCCTGTGTGCTGTCCGGCTAAATGGCTCCGTAAGAACTCGGAAGGATAGGGACACACGTCGTTGCCTTTTCGTCGTTTCTGCCTACGCTCCCACTGACTGCAACCCTGATGAAGTAAAAGATGACTTTTATAGAAAACTCTCTGAGCTTCTTCAGAAAGCTAAGTGCTCAGACATAGTAGTCGTAGCGGGTGACTTTAATGCCCAGGTAGGCAGCCTAAATCAAACAGAAAGACATTTAGGTGGGTGTTTTAGTATTCCGGCTCAACGAACCGATAATGGTGATCGTCTGTTGCAACTATGCTCAGACAATTGTTTATTTTTAGCAAGCACTAATTTTAAGCATAAGGAGAGACATCGTCTAACATGGCGACCACCTTCACCAAACCAACGATGGACTCAAATAGACCATATTGTCATCAGTCATCGTTGGAGAGGCTCAATAGAAGATTGTCGCTCGTATTGGAATACTTGCTTAGACTCTGATCACGCTTTAATACGAGCGCGCATTCGCCTGCGCCTCAATGGACGCAGGAAAAGTACACTAAGAAGACCCATTAGGATTGAACTGGAGGATGAAAAAGCCAAATGCGAATTCCAGAAACAACTGAGTTCACATCTAGGCAGTTCTGTAAACGAGACTGACCCAGATGCTGCTTGGAAAGACACACGAACAGCTGTGGAAACAGCAGTAACATCTATTAGTTATTTAAACCATAGGGCTCCAAAAAACCAGTGGATTTCTTCTAAGTCTATTTCACTGATGGATTCGCGTAAACTCATCCCATCAGGCTCTGAACACGACGAAGAGCGTAAACAAATTAGATCAAGGTTAACTAAAAGTCTAAGGAACGATCGTGAGCAGTGGTGGGCAACGAAAGCAAAAGAGATGGAAATGGCGGCGGCTGTAGGCAACACCAGACAACTATTCAGACTAATAAAAGAAACCGGAATTAAGAAGTCAAGTGTAAGTGAAACGATCTCGGAAAAAGACGGAACCCTTATCTGCTCTCAACCCAAACGTTTAGAACGATGGGCGGAACACTTTAAGGAACAGTTTAGCTGGCCTTTAGCTACTGCACAACTACCCACTATTCCCAGAAAACCTGAATGGAACATTGAAGTAGGCCCCGCGACCCTACTTGAAGTTCAAAAGGCTATAACTAATCTGAAACGAGGAAGAGCAGCTGGTCCAGATGGATTGGCTCCAGAGGTCTTTAAATATGGTGGTCCAAATTTAGCGATTAGGTTGACTAATATTCTGGCTAAAATCAAGGAGACGGACGTAATCCCATCTGACTGGTCACAATCTCTGATTGTCCCAATATATAAGAAGGGGCAAAATCATCCTGTGATAACCATAGAGGGATTAGTCTGACTAACATAGCATCTAAAATACTGGCCTCAATAATTACCGGACGCCTAACTAAGACTTGTGAACTGCAACCACGAGAAAATCAGGCTGGCTTCAGACCTGGTCGTGGCTGTATCGACCACATATTCACTTTTCGTCACGTTGTAGAACACACTCATGCTTATCAGTGTCAGGTAATGATAGATTTTCCTGACTTAATAGTAGCATTTGACCCTGTAGATCGAGAGGTTCTGTGGCAGTGTCTGTCATTGAAAGGTGTACCTCAGAACTACATGAACCTTTTGAGGCCTCTTTACTCGAACACCACTAGTCAAGTGAGAGCTTATGGCGAACTGTCACCTGATTTTACAACCTCAAGTGGTGTCCGTCAAGGCTGTACACTATCCCCATTTTTGTTTAACTTCATTATAGACCTACTGCTGGGAGTAACGCTCTCGTCTACAGAACTTTCAGGGATTGACCTCCTACCAGGAGGTCCACTTATCGACTTATAATACACAGACGATATAGTCCTGCTTGGTGAAGATGCTGACAAAATGCAGAGTCTTCTGTTAGAACTTAGTAATAATGCCAGAAAGTTTGGGATGCGTTTCTCCCCATCCAATTGTAAATTGTTACTCCAGGACTGGCCTGCGTCAACACCTGAACTAAGGATAGGGAGTGAAGTAGTCGAACGCGTCGACAACTTCACTTATCTTGGAAGTCTGATCAGCCCTAATGGGTTGGTGTTTGACGAAATCTCAGCACGGATTCAAAAAGCTCGTCTGGCTTTTGCCAATTTACGTCACCTATGGCGAAGACGAGACATCAGTCTATCAATTAAGGGATGAGTATACCGCGCAGCAGTTCGCTCTGTTCTACTTTACGGCTGCGAAACATGGCCATTAAGAGTAGAAGATACTCGTAAGTTACTAGTATTTGACCACAGATGCCATAGGAATATTGCTCGCATCTGCTGGGGTCACCGGGTTGGTAATCATGAGGTTAGACTCAGGGTATTAGGGAATGATGGTAAATCAGTTGATGAGGTCATGAATCTTCATCAACTGAGATGGTTGGGCCACGTGTTATGTATGCCTGAACACCGATTACCATGACGCGCAATGCTTACTAGTATTGGGGATGGTTGGAAGAGAGTTAGGGGCGGCCAAACCAAAACATGGCATCAGTGTTTGAAGTCACTAACTTCTAGTCTGAGCCATGTTGGAAGATGCAGACTACCTGGTTGGGGTCCGCGTGACTATCGTAACCAATGGTTGAAGACTCTGTGTGACATGGCTCAGAATCTATCGCAATGGCGTAGGTGTATACACTCTTTATCTTCCCTTAAACCTTGAGATTAAAATTGCTTCATAACTTTTTTCCTTCCTATACTATATCCTTATATACAATCTTTCTTTATGTACTATCACCACTAAATTAACTACTTCTATGAATCCGGTATTCATCTTGTTGTGCTAACGAGGTATGGCAACTTGGACCGATGCATATATGTGCCTGGTCCTACGTTGTAACTGACTGACTGAGACTACGCAGAAGCAAACAAGGAAGTGGAGAAAAGCATTAAAGCCGACAAGCAGAAATACATGGGAGAACTAGAAACGACGGCAGAAAAAGCTGCAAGAGAAGGGAATATGATACAACGAAGAAAACTAGCAGGGAGATATAGTAAACCAGAGAGACCAGTCAAGGACAAAGACAATCACGGGGATTCAAGAACAGAGAAAAAGATGGGTAGAATACTTCAAGGAACTGTTGAACAGGCCAACCTTATTGAATCCACCGGACATCGAAGCAGCACACACAGACCTTCCTATAGATGTCACTCCATCAACGATCGAGGAAGTCAAGATGACCATCAGACAAATCAAGAGTGGGAAAGCGGCAGGACATGACATTATACCAGCCGAAGCACTGAAGTCAGACATTGAAGTAACTGCAAACATGATTCACCTTCTATTCAAGAAGATTTGGGAAGAGCAACAAGTGCCAACGGACTGGAAAGAAGGATATCTCATCAAGATACCAAAGAAAGGAGATATGAACAAATGTGAGAATTACATAGGCATCACTTTGTTCTCAGTACCAGGAAACGTTTTCAACAGTGTTGCTGAACCAGATGAAAGACGCAGTAGACGCCCGACTTCAAGACCAACGGGCTGGATTCCGTAAGGGTCGGTCGTGCACAGACCAAATTACGACACTCAGAATCATCGTGGAACAATCAGCTGAGTCGAATTCGTCACTATACATCGACTTCATTGACTATGAGAATGCGTTTCACAGCGTGGACAGGATAACACTATGGAGTTCCCGAGAAGATTGTCAACATTATCCAGAACTCATACGACGGACTACAGTGCAGAGTCGTGCATGGAGGACAGCTGACAGATGCATTTCCAGTAAGGACCGGAGTCAGACAAGGCCACCTACTCTCCCCGTTCCTGTCTTCTGGTGATTGACTGAATTATGAAGACTTTGACATCTGAGGGGAAGCATGGAATACAATAGACATCTCAGAATCAATCAGTAATTTGGACTTCGTAGATGACCTAGAAACTTGGAGAACTACTACAACTATCGTCAAGAAGGTACACGTATTTATAAACAGTTGTCTACGCAGAATACTCAACATTCACTAGCCGGATACTATCAGCAACAGCCTATTATGAGAGAGAATAAACCAGCTTCCAGCTCAAGAGGAAATTAGGAAAAGACGTTGGAAGTGGATTGGACATACATTGAGGAAATCACCGAACTGCATCACGAGGAAGGCCCTAACGTGGCATCCTGAAGGAAAGTGGAAAAGAGGAAGGCCAAAGAGCACATTAAGCCGGAGAATAGAAGCAGATATGAAAAGGATGAATAACAGCTGGAAAGGATTGCCCAGGACAGGGTTAGATGGAGAGTGTTGTTTGGCGGCCTATACTCCTCCACGAGGGGTAACAGGCGTAAGTTACATGGGGAATGTGGCTTAAATATCATTATGAGAAGCAGTACTCAGTAAATCAGACACACTCTGAAGCTGAACAAGTTTATAGTTATGGGAACTATTACATCACCGAAATTTAACTAAATGAATCGCCCTTAATGTGGTTGGTAGATATATAGCCTGTTTGTTTGTTATCGGGGACAACTAATTTCGGATAGGGTATTTGCAGTTAAAAATAATTGCTTTTATCCACAAATAACTGAAAGACCAAATACTTATATTTACCAAACTCTCAATCTTTAACTAATTAATTTATCTAAACACATTGGTGCAAGGAGGCACCAAGTATATATGCGCCACACGAATCATTTGATTTGTGGGAGGGTTGAGGTATTGTCCGGGCGCCGAACAGAGGCAGGTAGTTTTCTTAGGGGTCCACGCCCCGAACCTTTGACCCAAAGGTCTAATCCAAAGGGCAGTGGAGCAACGTTAGATGTAGTCGCATGGTAGCCGGTGACCAACAATAAGTTCATACGTCATTTATTCCGTCAGGATCCTGGAATCCATGTGCACCAGTGGTCTGGAATCGGGGTTTTCCGACTTCCCGAGGTAGATCCATATCCACTAACCTGGTCAAAGCACCGGAAACTCGTTTTTTGTCCTCTCAATTTCGTGAACACACCCGCCGCGAAAATGAAGTGAGCAGGACTTCCCTGTCAATGACTGTATACGCGTGGCCATGTGAGAGCATTTTGAGGGGGAGAGATAACTCTCCCAACCCATGACCGAACCAGGGCAATTGGGGATGTGAAGCAAGTTGAACTATATCCACTGAGTAGCAAGAGGAAACTGTGTAGTTACTTACTTTTTCAGCGTCTGATTGCTGGATAGAGCTCTTTCGATCATATATTTCGTAGATTAAATGATTTGACTTATTTGGACTTCTAGAAGCTGGTTTTTCCGGTTTGAACTCGTCGATCTGTCTCAAAATTTTACTAGAAATTAAAAGATTGACTGATAAACTTGCAAGTTTAATATGATAGGCAGCCATAATTTATATTATAAATAATATCCATGAAGTTTGAACAAGGGGTTGAATGATATACTTATGTTTTTGTCATCATGAAAAAATAAATTGACAGTATAAAATCTGTACTTCTCAATGAATGCTCGTAGTATTTAGATCATATAAGTTTCCAGTTATGTAGATGACCACATCTACAAAATAAGTTTTTCCCGAAGTGCAACAACCAATTAGCGCTCGAATCATAAGGTACACCAACAGCTTTTACATCAAGACACAAATGAGATTTGTCACCTAATTTTTCCAACAATTGACTGTTGATACACTACGAATATCATCCTGAGAACTGAACCTTTATGATAGTAAAACAATAAGTCTGTAGTAATTAGATGAGTGAGAGTTGAAGTTCCGACGCTTTGCAACTTGGTTTAAATTTCTTCTTCAGAGAGTAAATAAAAAAATTCTCTACTGGTTGAGATAAACATACACCATCGTTTTACTGTAGTGAAAGTTTATACTAAATGCATCACGGGTTAGACTACATGTTGTTCCTTAACTTAAAATTTTAATGTTCAGTGGTAGGTTTATGGGTGCAAAGAAGACTCTACAACCAATTCACTCATAGTATCAGGATTAAATACGTGTAGAGTTTCTTAGAAATTACATACCGAAGAGCAATAATTGGATTTTACCAATTTTCATTATTTTGACCTTTTAAAAATTAGTCTGTTATGTTAACAGGAAACAAACGCATCCAAATAGACAAGACTGCAAGATATAATAGACTATAACTACCACGATATCACTTGCATTACTTAACTAGCATTATATGACAAAAGACCCATAGATTTTAATCACTCCAAAATAAGCATATTGCCACCTCGTAGTTGGAGTTATTCTAATTAATAAGATTCTAAAAAACCAGAGGTTCTTACGAAATCGACCAAGATTTTGCTGAGACTAATTCTTAAAAACTGACATACGGTCAAGTTTATGGCTTGGTAGGACGATGTGCCTCAGTATCAATGTATAGTTCTAAGCGCTGTGACGAATGAATGAATTATTTGGAAACATAATCCTAGACAGGTGGAGCATAATGTGAGCTTGTGAAATACTGACTTAAAGCCTGGTGGTTAAACTAACTTCCTAATCAGATAATAACCAACAAACCAATCGTTTAGTTAATTTGTTATTGTTAGCTAGCAACAAAAAGTACGCATTCAATGGCGGCTTATCCAATCTTTGGATGACATCACTTAACTTTTAAGCTCGCAATGGAGGGTATACCAAATAGATTATTCAGTTACATAGGATAATATTACCTATGCAACGTTTGACCAACAGTATCAGATGAGTCCAAGCATACTGTAGATAATTCGGCAGGATTAATTGTTGATAACTTCTTAGATAACATTTCTGCGCACGACAGTAGATGAGCAGTAGAAATAGGTTCTTTTGGGTTTAGATTATTTTGGTCTGATACAACTTGTATGTCACTAATCAACTGAAGTGTCTCAGTTTGCAGACGCTGGAACCTGTTTACAAGCGATTCTTTATCCTTTGACTCGGGAGAAAACTAAGAATAAAAGTAATTCTTGAAGCTTACAAGATCATACTGATCCATTTCTATTGCATATCCAATTTTACCATTCCCAGATATTGAGTCGGAAAAGTCTTATCAACAGAGGTAAGTTTGCGTATCATTTAAGAACTGACCAACATTTGAAGAATCGACCTTGCAGCCAGCAAACCGTTTATGTGCTTCTGATACTGACAGTTTAACAACTTCGATCTCTCTAGCTGACATAGTATCCTCGACGGTTTCCTTAAAAATAAGTGAGAACCGTAGCGAACCTCACCTTCATCGTTTGATCTGCTTCCGGGAGCTCTCCAGCCTCGTAGACATCTGGTTGTCCGTGCGCCTAAGTTCAGGAGTGAATTCCAGTACACAATTAACTTACAATCCATGGTAAGTCCGCGTATTTCGGGTCCAGTGACATCACCGCGACCTTCGATCTGAAAGTCCCTCCCTCTTCTTCTGCTTAATAAAACTAAAAGGCTAGAACAAAGTCATGCGGAATTACTTCAATAATTTGACTTATTGCGTAATGTGCTCATAGAAATAGCATATAATATTTGCAAAGAAAAAACTGATAATAGTAAACTACTTTGAATGTGCAACTTGACTCAGGCTTCAGTAATAAGGATAATAGGTTGGTAGACCTGTGGTAATCCCAACAATTTGCTTTCCAGTGAAGGTCCAGCTTTTCCTTGCGAACTTTCACTGATGGAACAGATACCACTTGTTCAGGTAGGCTTCCAGTCATTAACCGCTCGATGAGAAAATTGGAACCCCACTTTAGATTTATTAAACCGCGGTTTTCGAACCTACTTGCTATGACCTCGAAGATTATTAGTGCTGAAGGGAGCATAAAGGTAAGACATATTGATACTCAAGTCGTAATTTAAGATACAGAATGTGTGTTCTACGATACAAGAGGAAGAGGTTCAGCCGTCTTAAGCGGTCGTCATACAGGAGTTTGGGAAGAACTTTCACCAATTTTGTTCCTATACACTGAGCACACTCAAGTGAGTTAGTATCCCTAATTAGACATGGGCCAGCCGCTTGGATACAGCACTCTAAGTGTGATATGTAAAATCTGATACATCTCGTCAAGGCATTCGAATGCTCGGTGAAGTGACCATAACGCAAGAAATCCTTTGGCATCTGCTGCGTTGACATACGTAGATAAAGGACAGTAGGGGGACTTAGGTGGTACTTGGGGGTAAATCACTTTTGACCGGCTTCCATTCAGATGACGTCCCATTTATTCCCACTCAGCCTGCGGCCACATAAGAAGTTTCGTATCCATTCTTGTACAGCACGAGTGGTCTTTAAATAATGTCCGCGAGAGAAGACAGCAACCGTGGATGTAACCAATCAGGGTCCAGTATCTTACTGAATTTGAGGTTAGTAATCAATTGAAGAACAGTTTCCTCATTCACATGTACATGTTCAATAGCATGTATCTCAGTAGTGTGATTATGACAAGTATTTTTACAATACTCAGTCAGATTTGATTTAGCTAGTAACATCTGGCACGTATGGCTGTCATATGCCTACTGTCTTTCGTGAATAGTACGGCATCTAGCTGTGGTCTTTTTACGTATATTCCAGATTTTTCAGCATTCACACTTGGATGATTCATGTCCCGTTAACAATAATAAGTCCTAGGAGTGTTCCCTGCGCTTCAATAGTTTTCGGGTTTCCTTGCTAATCCATGAAAGGAAATGTGATAGCCTACGTGTTAATCATGGGATAAACGGTAATTTTACGCACTCGAATGTGGCTTTAACTCATCACACTCGTCTTCTATAGATCCATCTGCTTCGATCAACCAGTCTCCTGACATAGCAGAGTCTCAGATAACCCACCATCGAAGTTATCTTGGATGCTTTATTTTTAAGACTGCAAGCACTCGTGTACCACACATATAGTGTTTCATGAATAACTCGTTCTACCCATACAGGTTTAGGAATTATTGGCTTACAATAACTGACCACTCAGAAAGCCTGATGGTAAGAAATAGTTCGCAATTATAAGAAAGGATATATTTTATTATAATGGTTTGGAAAACTTGAAAAATTAAGGCCTTATTGATTGAGAAACACACGTAAGTAAATGAAGAGTATAGTATTGAACTCGATTAAAAGACTGAAATCACTAATGGGGCACTTGAGGTTTGCTAATAAGCACAACGATGTGGTGAATACAGGTTTTAGGATGGATAAACGTTCAGCCAAATACAAAATCTCCCAACGATACTCAGGGACCCACGTAAACAGTAGTTTTCAAATTAAATCAAAGACTACCATTGACAATCTTTCAATGATCTCCACTTCTTTCGACGTTGTCCGAACTGCTCTTATTGCTTATAGTATGGCAGAACTCGTTATTTTTCATGCTTTTGGAAAAGGCTCGTGAGATTCAGCAGTTCATTAAAGACATGGAATCAAACGAAAATTTCAAAGAATAACGTAATAAAAATAACCACCATGAAATTAAAATATATAATTTTTAATATTGATATAACTCAAATAGAATGTTAACTTGAATCCGTATATATGTTAAGTGAAAATTTAAGATGTGATCAGAATAAATATGGGTCAGATAGGGTGAGAAATATGATTGTGCAATTACAATTCGATCACGTGGAAGATTAAATTGTGTGAAAAATTAGTAAGACGTAATAAAGAGGGATGAGTGCGAAGTGAATGAAACATGTAAAGGGGAGGTTAATAGTGATTTTTAAACAATAATAATAAAAGATTTGTGAATAAAGATAAGAGCGACAATTGCATTTGACTACGAAAGGTCGAAAGTAAAATAGTCAAATCAGGTCATTCAATAGCTAGGATTACCAGTGATTAATTGGCCTTGTGGTTGGCCAGGAGAGGAGGAGGTGTTGGAGGTACTTCTCCTGTACATATAGCTCCAGTTTCTTCATCCGGATGGCTAATGCCTCAGTTATTAATGATCTGTATATCACAAATGGCTGGAATTATCCTACTTTACAGCCAACATAAGTCGCTAATAACAGAGAGGAGCCATTTCTTATATACTTATAGCCCGTAATGATTAAAGTTCCTTCCGGAGTTCCATTTCGTTTAATTTGTATTTTAATTTCAATGTTTGGTGTTTCAGTGGACTTTAAATATGTTTGCTATTTCAACATTTTATTTTTAATATCATTTTATGTTGAAAAAATCAAATTCTACACGGTCCTTCAGGGAAGATTTGTGATATCTTGACTGCACTGTGGATTTTCCGGTTCCGATTGTGGTTTAGAGTTATCATTTCAAGGGTCATATAATTTTACTGTTATACACCACGGAAAGAAGACGCTGGAAATCCCTTCACAGCATTTCGTTGGACAGTACTGTCACTTATTTGTTTCTTCTCCTTTCTTGTATTTTAACTTTTATTCAGGTCTCTTGTTAACCACACTACGTTCCTCACTCTTCCTCTTCGGGGCTTTTGTCATTTGATCCTGGTTAAAGATATGTTTTTTGTTACATAATTTACTGCCACGTGTTGCCGAGCAATTGACAACAAGATTGTGATTGATTAAGCTCACGGTCACGGAGTGGTTCATTGTATGACTATTAAACATTGACTGTCTTCTTGGGAAGGTTTCTGGAATTCCTGAAGATAGATATCTGATCCCAAACTGCTGAGAATAATTTTATTGATTCTCAGGTATTGAACCCTTGTTTATCAACTACCCTACTGTTTTTAAGCACGTTGGTTTGTGCTAAAGAGACCCTTGACTTTATAACACAGGCTGTACCGTTTGAGGTATTTTGTACATTCGATGAAAATTATTCTCTTATATAGAACCCTTTAAAATAAACACAGTTTGTGTTTTGATATAATTTAATACGAGTCACTCAAAGATGCTTCGTGAGCTATACAGAGGAATATAGTCTATTGTTACCGAAAATTTTTCAATTTGTTAGTTCTGTGTTCAAACCGAATACTAGCGTTTCTGTCGATACAACGTTACTGTCTCTGGTTTCTGGATCAAACTGTGATAAAAGCGATTGGACAAATGTCCTTGTTTAACTTCTGCATTTACTAGCCCTTTATAAGACTGTTTAGTTGTCGAAAGCTATCTATGTTTCGAATATATTCTATAAGAACTACTATACTTTGAAACTTTTATGTTGTAGAACATCAACGTTGATGTTCTATGTCGAAATGATTGGGGGCCTACTAGAGTTAGACGAGAATGGTGACGAACCAACTAACGCTGAAGTCACGCCTCGCGACCAGCCCTTACGTGGATTGAACCATCGACGCATCAAAGGATAATGGACGCTATGGAGACTGTACAACACAAAGGACGTTATTACAAGAATATATTAGTTAAGGTACAACTACGGAAGTACAGAAGTGAAAGAATAACCACTGCCGCGTGGGCCAGTCCATGGCGTACGATTGATTTGTGCGCGTTGACTATCCTTGACCTTGGCAGGGATCAATGATCTGTTCGATATTCAGTGACCCTACAATGTGTATGCATCAACAAATTCAAAGCGATTACCCGGCAGTTTTTCAAATGCAACTGTAGCCTCAATTTAAACGATAGTCTACATTTTTCTAGAAAAGCGGTTCAGTAAGCAAGGCGGACAAATCTTCAGGATACTATACTCTATATCTGGAATCTCTGGAGTTTCGTTTGATTGATGGATAACTGACTTACATCTATCTTAGCCATCTGAACTCAGGGTATAGAATGATAGTATTATTATTGCTTGAGGATTACTGACACTGATTTTTTGTCTACCATACCCTGAACACAAAAAGTGAACTGGTTGACCTTTTCATGAGTGTTTCAATCACTGTAACAATCTGCCTACGATTCCTTATCTTGATGTATTTGAATGAAAGTCGGATAAAAGAAAGTATATCGTTTATAATTAGCAGTATCTGCTCTCAGTAACTTGAAAACCATGTCCACTCAGTTGAAATCTATTCATTTTTGCATATGTATAAATGTATATATGTATATGTATAAATTTTAAAGGATATGTTGCGACACACCCTGCTAAACATATTCTCTTCAAAACATAATAATGATGATATATTTTCGTCATAGTGGGTGTAAGATCCATTTCGAAGGTTTTGTGTGTGAAAAACTCTCCATGCATGCATTTGCAGCTTTTTCTCATTGGTTTCTTTAGCTGTACATTTCATTAGTCTTTTTGGTGCCATTTGAGATTGTAATATTTCATTTTATGATAGTTTCCTCACTTTTCTTTCGCTTTCACTGAGTTTCTATGTTTCTTCCTGAACTGCATTTATGTTGTTTTGGTTGATATTTAATTTTGGCGGCAGCCATATTGATTGTTCCCCCTTTGATTGTTTTGCTTGAGTTGACTGGGATCGTGCATTTTGATTGTGAATTGAAACACTTTTCCAGAGTTATTATTATTATTCACAAACATCTTATGGGTACACAAGTGTTGTGAAGAAACCATTTCGGGTTTCTTCAAAAATGCAATAATACACAAGTTTCAATAATGTTAGCATTACATTTGCAAAAGATAATCAATATGTATGAGGTGTATATGATTAGCAAAGATAAACCGAGTCTGAGAAGTTGAATTCAGCGTAACACAAGTTATTGTTTTATTCCAAAACTTCGTAATCTTAAGAATAATATTTATTTAGAAGGAAAAAAGAGAGAGAGAGAGCAAAGAAATAAACACATAGTGAAAGGGTCCAACCGTGATGATAATAATGTAATGGATATAAACTTTTGAGATAAACGAATAATTTAAAAAATAAAATAAAATAAATAGATAAGGAAAATCAGAAAGAAAATAACAACAACAATAATAGTAACAATAATAATAAACTTAGTACACTCGGATAAATACATGTAGATTTATGTAACAGTATACAGAGTGAAAACCGGATATTAGTATAAACATTAGTGCAGTAATAATTTAGAATGATGCTATCATAGTCACAATTAATTGCAAAGGATAATCAAATATAAATTTCTATGTGTTATACATATGTTGTGAAGATTAAAATTTAAAAAAATCTGAGAGTTTATTTGTGTAAGTGTAACATAGGGTTTTTTTGTTTTTAGTTGTAGACTTTGGATGTTTAGGAATAAAATATGTTTAGAAGGACAAGAAGAGGTGAAAAGAATATCTAATAAGTTGAGAGACCAATAATGATATTAAGAACAGTAATAATTATAAATACTAACATAAGCAGACTTCGTATATTAAGATAAATACAAAATAAAATAGACGTGAAAAGTTTCAAAGGTTTCACTTTGCTTTTCAGTCAATTAGATAGATGACGGACCTTTTTTGTATAAATCATTGTTAAGCACGTTGATATTCAATAGGTGACACAATCCACTTTCGGAAAAAAAATCATCAAGAACCGGTTCGTAGTTTCACTGCATTGGAGGTTGGAAACTTTGTGTTATAAAGCAACAAACAATTACCTTCTGAACGGATTTTTACTTGATCTATCCAGAAAGGATAGCATAACACTTATTTTTTGGTGCGTTCGGTAATTTTCTTATATTCCTTATCAATTTGTCTATTTATTGTAATTTACATAGATTAGTGGGGGGACAATTGTTGGTTGAATAACTGAGCGGTAATATTTGTTTAGGCAATAATGTATGTTTGTATTTATAATGAAATTTAGAACCTTTATTTCCCAAATCCCTTTGTTTTCATTTTAAATGTAGTATATTGCGTTTCAACAATACCGAGACAGTTATTCTTCAGACAAACCTGTGTAAGCTGTCAGAAATCTAAGGTCACTAGACACAACAAATGTCCCTTAGGCTCTTTCAAAACCCCTGATGCTCGTTTCGACTATATTCATCTGGATTTGGTAGGACCGTTACCCGATTCAAACGGATATTCATATCTCTTAACATGCGTAGACCGTTTCACACGATGGCCAGAAGCAGTACCTATTAGGGACTGTTCACATATCAGTAGGCTGGTGAATAAAGGACAATTTCTGTCTTCTAGCAACTAGTGTACACAAACGTCTACAAGGCAGTTTGAACCTTTCTGTTCCCAAACAGAATGATATGCACGTAACCAGAGGAAATTCAGAGAAATTTTATCATCAGAATATTTTCAGTAGGGCGGTTGGTTAAATTATGAAGCGTCCATCGTCATTCTGAATAAAGCTATCGGGAAGCAATTCAAGCCAAGCTTATGACTGCTCAACATGATAGATTTTGTCACCTGATTTTTAAACTCAGTTTGTAGCCCTCATAAGGCTGTTGCCGGTCGCAGATTGGGATAGAGAAGAAAGGTTTGTATTGAGTTAGTGACCCCACCCCGTCGGAAACAACGATACTAAAAATATCTAACCAGTGGGAACCAGTTATACTATTTAAACTCCATCCTGAGATTTGGAGGATCTTCATTTCGTAGAATTTTGACGCCTCACAGTGAAAGCCGAGATTTTTCAATAGTCACGAGGCCAGTGCTTCTTCTTACAACAATCATAATGGATACACGGAATGTCGAGACAGTGTGAAAGACCGGGAGGACTAATCGAATAGCCACGGAAATGAAGAGACGCAGCTTGGCGGTGTGTGGATGAAGTAAAACAAATTGAACTCACGCTGGGCAGAAATGTATATATGGTGAATAACGGATACATCTACTTTACAGTTAAACGGTTGATGTTTTGTTTAAACTTGTTGAAGATAGCACCAGTATTATAGTTTGACAATACTTTACCAATAACACCTACAGTCAAATCGCGCCCACCCAGTAAAACCAAAAGTCAGAAGTGAGGAGGTTGGAAGATATATTTGATGGGTTATCAATATATCGAGAAGTGACTGATCTAATCTGGCTAATGATCGTAGTAGATGCTCAGCGCGCCGTTCTGAAGCGTGATCTGGTACGGATGCATGACCGAGCGCCTTCAGCTAAACGAGTCCAATAAAACTAATGTGGTCAGCATCTAATGTCAAACACCCACAGAGCTATTGATTTTGGGGATTGATTTACGGCTACATATCATTCTCCCCCCCTAATGAGGTAGTGATGACCCTACGACGTGACCAGCCAGAAGTTTGAACCTAACGAGTTTGTCGTCGGTAAACACTTTTCTGATAGCTTGCTACGTTTAGCAGCGTCTCGTCTTTCCTTAATATAACGGGCCATGAAATACAGTATAGTAATCGTAAAACAAAGTGCGATCGGGATCTCGATTCTTTATAAACTTCATCATTCTTTTCCAGCAGTCCTGGAGAAGAAAAAAATATGTGTAACTATATGTCGAAATACACCCATACTTGCGTAAAGACACAGGGTGAGCGAAAAAAGTAATCTAATACGCTTGCGACAGCGTAAAAGCGACTGAAAAATGTCTTCTTTGTTTGTTTTTTTGTAAAAGTAATGTACGCTTATTAGTGAAAAAAAATTTTTTTGGAATAAATATATAAGTATGAGCATATTCAATTTTCTTTTAGAATATATAATTCAAAGGAAGATAGAGAAAAAGTTTTTGTCTTACGTGTAATAGACGTTCAAAGATTCCGGAAATCTTACTTTTCTTCCAGAACGCGTTGTCTTAAGTTTATTTTGAGACGCTGATGGAGTATCAACGTGCGTGTCGGCTGTCGTGTGGCGTACTACGAGTGCAGGAGCCGTGTCGTTCGAATGTACTGAAGGAAAATCGACGTAGCTAGGGTTTCCTTCTAAGTACGCTGCTTTGAGTCGATCGATACTGATGCTATCGTTCGTGCCGTTCTTATTGACTACATAGTACTTAGGTTCGCGTTGAAGAACTTTGAAGGGTCCTTCGTATGTTGATTCGAGAGGTCGTCGATGTGAGTCTCGACGAACGAAGACGTGTGTACTATGTCGTAATTCAGGCTGAACGAAAACATCAGTTGATCGAGGTCGAGTGTGAGCAGATTTAACTGAACGCATAGCGTTTGTAAGCCTACTCGTGTAAGAGTTTAGATCCATGTTCAATGACGAAGCTGAAGGATCCAAGAATTCTCCTGGAAGTCGAAGTGTCGTTCCATAAACGAGTTGTGTTGCAGTGTATCCAATGTCAGCTCTCACTGCATCGCGAATACCTAGTAAGACGAATGAAAGAGCATCGGTCCACCGTAAAACATTTGCAGCTGATAGTGAAGCTTTTAGTTGTCGATGAAAACGTTCTACCAACCCGTTTGCTTGTGGGTGGTAGGCAATCGTTCGAAAGCGCGTGATTCCTAATAGTGCGGTCAGACAACGGAAAAGTCCAGATTCGAACTGGCGTCCGCGGTCTGTAGTGATGGTTGAAGGGCAGCCGAAATGTGCTACCCATCGTTCGACGAAGGCACGGGCCACTGTTTTGGCAGTAATGTCCTTAATAGGTACTGCTTCTGGCCATCGTGTGAAACGGTCTACGCATGTTAAGAGATATGAATATCCGTTTGAATCGGGTAACGGTCCTACCAAATCCAGATGAATATAGTCGAAACGAGCATCAGGGGTTTTGAAAGAGCCTAAGGGACATTTGTTGTGTCTAGTGACCTTAGATTTCTGACAGCTTACACAGGGGTGTGCCCACTCCCTCACGTCTTTATTCATGCCAGGCCAACGAAACCGTTCGGCTATTAGGTTGATGGATGCAGGAACACCTGGATAAGAAAGATTGTGCAACGTATTGAAGACGTTGCGTCGATAATGTTTTGGTACTATTGGACGATCCCTACCTGTAGATGTGTCACAGAGTAAGGTTCCCTCAAATGTTCCCATCTGCTTAATACTTAGTTTAAGAGTTGTCGAAAATAACTCATACTGAAGATCAATTTCTTCTTTTTGAAGCTGTGAGAGTTTAAGAAGGTTGATTCCTTGGAAACTGTTCAAGGAACTTATTGGAGGCGAGGCGTCTGCGACTACATTGTTTGCTCCAGAAATGTGTTGTATATCTGAAGTAAACTGCAAAATGTAGTCCAGTTGTCGAGACTCTCGCGGTGAGTACTTATCTGAAGATGAACTTAAAGAGAAGGTAAGAGGTTTATGGTCGGTAAAAAGCGTGGATTCTCTTCCTTCGATGGAATTTTGGAAATGCCGTACAGCACAATACATAGCTAGGAGTTCCCTACCGAACGTGCTGTACCTAGATTCCGCGTCTAGCAACCGTCTCGAGAAAAATCCTAAAGGTTGCCATGAGTTGTTTACCCAGTGTTTTAAGACTCCTCCGATTGCTGAGTCGGATGCGTCTTCAGCGATACTAATGGGCGCTTGAGTGTCCTGATGTGCAAGCAGGATTGCCTTGGCGATATGTTCCTTAACTGTGGAGAATGCTTTTCGAGTGGTGTCGTCTAAACTAATTGATTTTGCATTTCTACGAAGTTGGTCGGTTAGCGGTTTCATAAGGAACGCACCATCTGGTATGAACCGTCTGTAGAAACTTACGAGGCCGTTAAAAGTTCGCAAATGCCTAATCGTGGACGGTTACACTCCCTTATGCAACTCTCAAGCAACTACTTTTGGACCATGTAAAGTATGCACATTTCGAATGTGGTGAAGGAGAAAAATTCAATGAAATAATTCTCCAGGACATCAGAAATTCTACCAATTTACTACGTCGTCGCAGTCCAATACGTAATGAACGTTATTCAGATAATCCATTGAGTTGTGCAATAGCTCACGAAGATGAGCGCAAGTTTGGTAAATGCTTGTTCTGTGGCAAGTTTCACCTATGTAATTCAAGTGGATATCGTAATTCTGAATGCCTTAAATGTGGTAAAACTGGATATATTGTCAGTTTGTAATACCATAATTCATTCCGCTAAAACTAATGCTAAAATTTGCGATTGTGATCCTACTAAGTTGGATGTTTCTAATGATCAATTATCTTTATCCAAGACTTCAAGAAGCGGTTTAACGTCATATAGCATTCCAGAGTTGAATGAAACCCAGAATCATTGTGAGAAAATTTTTTTAAGCCAACTTCTTATCAGATTTCTCGTGTTACTGTACTTGATGTGGTTTGTCATAATGATCCACATATTTCTGATGAAATTTCTTATAGCTCTGAGAATAGTATGCTGAATGAGTCAAATCATGATCAAAAACCGGATGCAGTTTTGATAGATGCTGATTTTTCTAATGATCCATTATTCTTTAATGAAATTCTTAATAAATTTGAGGGAAATATTTCAGAAAAACCAAATATTGATGTCATATCAAATGCTATTCGTCGTCACATTGGATTTATCTCTAGAGATATCCCCAATGAGTGTAACAAATATGTTCCGAATGAGTCGAATTCTAGTCACATTTCTGATGTTATTGTATCAGATGCTGGATATTCTCTAAATCAATGTGTGTCGTGTAGAGTCCCTAGTTAGTGGTATGATAAATCAAAGAGAACAGCAAGTTTCCCCGAAGCAATCAGAGAACCAGCTTGCCCAGATATAACGTTTTCACGGGCAGAAAATCCAAACCAAGTCCAAGATTATCCTAATGAGTATGAGGCAGATGCATGTTTTCCATTCGATTGTTTCGCAGGTGAACCAAGCCTAGATGAATCACATGTGTTAATTACACATGCATATCTATCTGTGTATTCCGATATGAATAACAAAAAGAGTATGTATCATAATTTTTGTGCAAGTCAAAGTCATATGATGGAATGCCTCGAATTACGTGTCAGTGTGTATTCCCAAATACTCACATATAATAATCGATGTATGAGATGTAAGAAGATAATGCAAATTAGGAACGTCAAATTCGTTATAACATTGCGACGTAAGGACCCAACATTATTTCGTGGGAGAGGATATTGTTGGGGAGTCTATGATGCAAATTCTAGAAATCAATGGTTTCACTACACAACTGATATGATGATTGTATGCAATTCCAGGAATCAGGTGAGTCTGTTCCAATTTCGGTTGTTAATTCTAATACAAATGAGTGCATTCTAAATAATACAGAGTCTTTATTCAATACACTGTCGGACAGACACAGGATGAACTTAAGAAGACGTATGAACGACTACAGACATTTAGACTCCAATTTAAGCTGTGGCGGATGTGGTGTTTATATGAATCAATGATTCCTTTGTACTTGATTTTGAATTCCAAATACAATACATTCGTTCGTGTTTATCTTGTACTCATTGATCAAATTGCGTTATTTCTGAGATTCCTAGTTTATACTTTATTTCAAATATTCCTAATTATCACACACAGTAACAGGACCAGAAATGATAGACACTTAAATAACCCACTGTTGTTACGAATATTTCTTTTACAATTTTTAATGCGTTTCTAATTTGACGTAAAAGGTTAAATTAGTACAATAAAGTAACTCGAAACATAAACCTCGATCGTTAAGCTTAATAAAGTTAGGGGAGATGTGTTAGATAACCAATTATTTGAGTTAATTGGGAACTGTTACACAAACCTACATTGTGCAATTTACGATGTCTTTTTAAAAGAATATTCCACTTCGGTACATGCACAAGGCAGACGCTCATTGAGTTCGCATCCTACAGACTGATAGAATGAACTATCGCTGAATACTGGAACGCGTGGATGATCTCACATTCAGTCTGTGACAAGAAAGCATGAAAATTTTACGTCGTACTTAGTTTTATGTACACACTTCATTCTATTTAAAATGGTAAGATACATCAGACTGGTCTATCAACAAGAAGTGTGACGAGTAAACTTTTCAACTGTATTTTATGAAGAGTTCTCATTATTTTTCGTTGTAGTTCACTTTTGTTAAATTTGAGGACGATATCAGTGTATGTATGCCGATTTCTACATCTTTACATCCCCCAAAAAATTAATGAGCTTTTGTCTCATATTGAATGGCCTTACGATTAACTCGTCTAAATGTCAAATTGTTGACTTTAGCCTGAGACAGGAACAAAACCTAAACACCCTGTTAGAATCCATAATGCTTATACAATTGGAGGTTTCCTGATAAACAGTGTCGAAGGTCAATTATCTTGGTGAAACTTTTCGTTTGGTATTGAAAGAATAGGTGATAGATGTTGATTTAACAGCTACTAAAATTACACAAATTACAGAATTCTTTCTAAACCAAGGGATTGGTGATCCTACATTAAGTGAATCACACAATACAAGCCAAACTTACATTTGCAGCTAGTTCATTGCAATTTAAATGAAAATTAATTAAAGTCATAACAAAACAGCAATCAGCATTAAAGAAATACTAATATGCAACTTCAAGTAATAAACAGAGAAAAATAAAAACAAGAGTTAAGAAATAAGGAACTGATTCCCAATAATTTATATAAATGCCAAATCGCTTACGACTGGTAGTCCAATATCGGTATCAAAATTAAGTACATATTATTGATAATACATAAAATATGAAAATAAAAATGTATATCAAAGTCTAGCATCTTTAAATATACGCCTCATGGTCACACTCACTCCGGAACGACTTTGACATGAATTAGCAAGATAATTTATATTAAACCGATAGGGTGAAATTCCACACATAGAAAAGTCAATGATGTGTTCTGTTTCCGCCTGTGAGCTACCTAAAGATGGAGCATAAGCTGAAGGAGAGTTGAAGTGTTCAAGAATGTTGCATAATTCATCTCTCAGTTGATTGCTGATTTGACGACGATGATCCTCTTTTTCTGAGGTAAACAATCAGTTTAAAACAGTATTTATTAATAGACAATCGATGAAAAGAATCATAAATGATAAATCCCCACAAAACAAGAAAGTGAAACACTATGTAATTGAGTGAAAACTTAAAAATTTTCAACTCCTAGACTAATAACGTTGTACCGAACCGCCCACTACAGATATTAAGTCAACACTATTTAATATCGTCCATGTACGTGCCGGCTTCTTGATAGAACGCATAACAATCCTTTGAAACTATTTCAGATAACCAGTAACTACAAGTGAATGTAAATTCATTGCTTCTTGAAGAAGTGACTGCTTTTGTAATATTTAAGAATGTTCTATGCATTCTACAAGAAACTGTTATATTGTTATATTCCTATCACAGTAATTGCATTTTTATAACAATAAAACCAAATTATAAGCTTTTTGCACTCACTGCAAATCCTCATACTCGTCTTCTAGTCTCATCCAAGCCGACGAAAATCCCCTGACATCTTACATTCTTCACGGAGCTTAGACACCTATGTCTTATTCTAGACACCTATTACCTTTATCTCCTCTTCAGCTCTCTTTTATGTTCCTGAAATATCCATCTAAATATACTATACAGACAAAACCCTATTCTTCACGTAAGCAGTTGATAAAAACCCAAAATAAAATGGATTCAAACTATTTAGTTCATTTCTGTTCTTGATCCATCAAAAGAAAACAGGTCAAGTAATTATAAAACCAACATAAAGCAACAAGTCCGAAGTTCCTTAAGATCAAAACTCAAAAACCTAACAAATTTATGTACTTGAGTGGGGTTCTTTTCTCAATTAGCATCCTAGATTAATGACTTTTAATACAACTCCACACATGAAAATCACCCAACCTTGAGCACAAATTTCGCCACGTTGTAACTCAAATGAATTGGCAACTGCAAAACACAACCGCCACAATCCAAAACAATCACCAATAATAAAACTATAGCAGACGATCTCCAATAAAGGTTTATCAGAGTGGAATTTCTAACAATTCTACCAAGACATTTATAGCGATTTAGTGGTTCTACGTAATGGACATATAAGTATTCACGTCTCAGAAACATAATAAATATCTTTTTTATGACAAATACCATCGTTTAGACCGAAATTGATACAGGTTTATATTCAACTGAAATTATGTCAAGTATCCTGGTAAGCGTAAACCAGTGAATACTGATGTGAGGCACTTGGAATGTACGAACTGACGATATACTCAAGTTGCCCACATTCCCATAATATGAAAACGATACGAACTCGAGGACTAGTGAGTAATAGTATAGTGACTAAACCACTCATTAAACATATCAACACCCACTGAATTAGAGGAGATAAAATAAAAATGCTCAAAAACATCTAGATTACCATTTGCACTGACAGTTTTCAAAATCACATTTACAATCCAACGTTCCCAAGTCGAGGCTTCTGGTCCCAACCAAACCCCTTTTCTGTGAACCATAAACTCCAAGTTAATTGCACCACGAACTTCGCCATTATTGTTAGATGAACAGCTATCACGATGCATGGCTTCAACAAAGGCTGAAACTGAAGTCGCCACCTTTTCGATAAGTTGGTTTGAGTTTATACACACCTGATAAAAGTTTGAACAGAAGCCAAATAAACTTAAAATTATGTGCAGCAACACACCCAACAGACTAAAGTCAACATGAGGTTACGTTATAAGAGCTTAATGGAGTGAACGGTTCAGAACTTTATATACGGATTAAACGTGTATATTTTGGCTGCTGAGGAAGCGGTAGCTCATTCAGTTAGTTATGAACAACGTAAGACCTGGGAAATATGGTTATTGGTTTAAGTTCCCACTCCGTATCCGTCTTGAACCATTAATTTCAATGACCGTATGAAACTTAACCATGTAATCTGTAATAACCAATACAGTTTAATCTTAAAGTCAATGACTTTATGGACAGATGCTACATCTTGTTTTGGCTCCATAAAGCTTTCCTCCAACCAAACTCCACATCGGCTAAAATCTCTTAGAACACGCAATATCAACACATGTTGACATATCCGAATCGTGGTTGAATCTTTAAAGCAATACAAATTGCGAGGATTAATATAGGTTTCTTGACCTCCTATCCTTAAAAAGGAAGGCTGAGTTAAGCAGTGGCTAGAAATGATGACTTTAGCTCATATGATGAGGCGATAACGACAGAATAAAACTGTTTAATAATACCATTTGCATACTTGGTTTTTTAGTTGTGTAGACAGATAAAGCATATGGACAGTATAGAGTAGATTTATCTCAATCCATCTAAAAAGCCAATTTTTTTATGAATTGGATATTCAATTTTATTACGAACTACTGAAATTGAGCTTTCTTACAAATATCTTAACTAATTAATCTTTGGAACCATAGTGCAAATGTTTTATTTTCTTACGAATACATTTCCAGAGGACTTTTTTATACACATTTGTAAGGACTCCCCTAATCCACATACAATCAGAAAATGAAACGCAAACAGTAATTAACCTAGAGAAAGAATAATGCTTTTAGAATCCAGGGAGAGTGGAAAGACCTAGTTTCTACTGTTAGACTCCAATAATATTTTTCCTTTGGCCTTACTTATGACCATTTGGAACTGGAGTTGAACACTTTGAATGTGCATAAATGGAGTATCAGTTTGAGTGTGACGGTATAAGAGATAGATCAGCCAAGTATTATATTCAAATTAATTTAAGCTATACAACCTAAAAAAGTTGGTCTATTGAGTTAAGTACGATATGATTCAACCACATATACTATCCTTGCCAGTGGTAATAACAGTCAACCACTACTAATCAATCATTGACACCTAAATAACACCATAACTACATAGATTTATGAATCCCACGCGTATACAGTCACTGCCAAGGAAGTCCTACTTACTGCCTTCTCGTGGCATTAGTGTTGTTTACGAAATTGAAAGGACGAAAAGCGAATGTCCGGCGCTTTAACCGGGTTGGTGGACACGGAGGGTCCACCTAGTGAAGTTGAAAAACCCTGATCCCAAACTGATGGTGTGCATGGCCCCCAGGGTCCTGAGGGAACAAATGGCGTAGGAACCAATTGTTGGTCACTGGCTACTATGGGACTGCATCTCCTGACGTTGCTCCATTGCCTTGTGGATCAGACCTTTAGGTCGAAGGCTCCGGGTGCGGCCCCCTATGGAAACCACCCGCTTCGGTCTGGGTACCCAATCAGTATTACAACCGACACACAAATCAAGTGACTTGTGCGGCGCATAGGTATTCTGTGTCCTTTGCACCAATATTTGTGTCCAAATAAAAAGGTAAACAATAATCTTAGGGGGAAATTCCAACTCACAACAAGTATATGCAACCTGTATCTTTATTGGTCTAGGCATACAGTAGACGGAGTAACTCTCCAGTTACTTGAAGGCAATCGATTTAACTCCCTCTACTCCGTTTAAAAACAGGACGTGTATTTGGCTTCGACTTCTAAATGTATGAGTCATAAATATACTATTTTTCTGCATCTGGTTCACTGTCACTCAACTTGAAACACAGTTACGTACTTGTTCACGCCTTGCCTTGATTTCGGGGACTAGTCGAGTGAAGTAAAGAGTCAGAACAAAACCAAACAAATAATAGTATCCGAGTCGGATAACGAAAGACCTAACATGACATAAAGTTCATCAAAACAATTAGGATGGTTAAACAGCGTCTAAGAGATTTTTGCCTTGACTTATGTCTACTCTTAAGCATGAATGATGCTAGAACCACACAAACTACACCACAGAACACTCACTAGGAAGTATGGAACTTACATAAGTCAAGTCAAGACTTTTACAATCCACATCACATATGCCAAGATAGGAATTGTAGCTCACTGCTCCTCCTTTAAAATCAAGCTGTATTGAAATAAAAGAACTATAGAAACTCACAGTCGGTAACGTCCTATGAAGTAAAATTGTATGAAATAAAGCTGAAACACAATGTTACAACAAATCGGATACCTGAAACAACATCCGAAATTTCAGGTTCTACAACAGACTATTAAAAGGATTAAAAAACTAAAAAAGCATACGAAGATAAAGGAATATTCTCTGCAATTCATCACAGGTAAGCCCAGGTCAAATCTGCCACCACGACCTTGAGTGGCATTGTTCAAATGGTCCAAATGATCCAAATGGTTGTGGACGGAATAGGAGAGGCTTTCGCCTAACGGGTTCCGTGTCTAGTAGCAGTGGATCACCAACACCTCTAGACACGAACCTAGGTATATTACCGATAATAGAGGAAAAGAATGAAATTGGTAAATTATAAAAATATGTTATCCCTAGTCCTTAAGAATAAGTCAAGTTTCCTCTTAAAGGACTCCTGCGAAGTCTCTTGGGCTAGCTCAGTCGGCAGAGAATACCAGCATTTGACAACTCTTACGGAGTAGAAGTTGTGTCTACAGTCTTGTAGCTGTAAACAATTCCCAAAATCAATAGCTCATTAAGTGTTCGACATTGGATGCTTACCACGTTGTTTAAGTGGACTTGTTTAACTGAAGGCTTTCGGTCATGCATCCGTACCAGATCACGTTTTAACTCGGCGTGGGACACTGCTCCTACGTTCATTAGCCAGCTTATAGTAAAGGTTCCTCGATATATTGGTAACGTATCAAATATATCTTTCCTACCTCTCCTCGTCTGACTTCTGGTTTCTATTCGACTGGGAACGAACGATTATGGAAGATACTACTGGTTGCTAGTTGAAAAACTAGAATATCCGTAGTATCCTCAGTGGTGAGACCGACGTGATCTGGTACACCAAGCCAATAAACTGTGAGTCTGTTTCATTTTGGAATATTATTATTCATTGTTATTGTTTATTTGAATTTTATATATTGTGATTTACTGTTTTTTCGCGAATTTTTTTTTCCCGGATCTATTTTAATTAGACATTTTTCGTTATCTATATTACTATGACGGAACACTCACCTAAGGTTTTTAAGTTAAAGTCCATTCCCCTTATTTCGATTCAGTTAACGCCATTTTCGCCCGACAACATCGAGTCCTAGTTCTGCTACGCAGAAGCTGACTTTTGCATGCACGGAATCACGGACTCGCGCACACGTTTCCTTGCGGTAGTTAAGGCGTTACCGCGCGAATTTAACAGGTACGTAACACCTAGTATGTTTACTAGTGATGTTCCGGAACCTTACGAAACTCTCAAACGGTCGATTCTAAAACGCGGAGATCTAACTGATCGACAACGGTTAGACCAACTACTTAACAATATCGACCTGCAACATGGTTCCGCGACGGACATGTTGTCAAGGATGAGAGAAGTCATAGGTCAACGAACGTTCGACGATGGCCTATTCAGACAACTTTTCTTGTCTAAACTCCCGAAACAGGTGCAGGCAGTGCTCGTCTAGTTCCAAAACAACGCCGTAGACGAACTAGCCGCATCTGCCGATCGAATCTTAGAAATAACGAAATCGACTAGCGCTGAGGTCTTTTCCGTCAAGGGAAAACCTCAATCGACCCCGACTGACATAGCCGAACTATGTCACACACTTACACGATATCTTAGAGTTCGTAATGACCGTAGTCGGTCAAAAAACCCGCGTAGAAGTGTCTCACGTAGGCGATCTGGCTCTCGACCACGAGAGACAGACAATCCCGACTGGTGCTGGTATCATAACCAGTACGGTAAGTCTTCCAGAAATTGCAGGAAACCCTGCAATTATCCGAACTCCAAATCCACGGACACGAATAAGATTTCGGGAAACTTCCAAGCCGGCACGCGGTAACGGCAACCGTAGCTGGCGAACATAGCCGCCTCTTATATGTCACGGATGTGACTACGAAAGTTCGCTACCTCGTCGACACTGGCGCAGAAGTTAGCGTTCTTCCAGTAAATCTCAACGACAGACTTCGCGAGTCTGTTTTAAGTTTACAGGCGGCAAACGGAAAGCCGATCGCTACTTACGGTAAAAGGTACGTCTACCTTAACGTGAGTTTACGCAAACCCATACACTGGATTTTCGTCGTCGCAGATGTCTCTATGCCAATCATTGGTATAGACCTGTTACAATACCACAATCTACTCATCGACACACGCTCACGAAAGTTAATAGACGGAAACACTAAGTTATCCGTTTCCGTAACTCCTTGTTCTGGTTGCAGGTTATCCCCAGTCACGATCAAACACACCATAGACCCCTTGTACCAATCAGTACTCGACAAATACCCCGGGATATACCAATCGAAATCGAAATTGTCTTGTGTAACCAGCAATGTTACACATCACATCTCGACTACAGGACCACCTGTATTCTCGAAAGCCCGTCGACTCGCTCCCGAAAAACTTAGGTTAGCCAAAAACGAATTCGAGCACATGATAGACTTAGGTATAATTCGACCATCGAATAGTCCATGGTCATCCCCATTGCACATGGTCCCTAAAAAGGACAGCAATGATTGGCGGCCAACTGGTGATTATCGGCGTCTGAATGCTAAAACCATTCCCGATCGTTACCCACTGCCTCATATTCACAATTTGACAGCTACCTTGAAAGGTACAACTGTCTTTTCGAAAATCGACTTGGTTAAGGCTCACAACCAAATACCGATGGCAACCGACGACATTCCTAAAACCGCCATTATAACTCCTTCCGGCGTCTACGAATTTCCACGAATGCCTTTCGGCCTAAGAAATGCGGCTCAAACCTTCTAAAGGTTTATAGATGACGTCTTCTGAGGTCTCAACTTCGTACATGCGTATGTTGATGACTGTCTCATAGCAAGTACGGACAGAGAATCACATCCCAAGCATCTGGACATTGTTTTCGAACGACTCCAAAGGCATAGCATTACTGTAAACATTCAGAAATGCCAAATCGGAGCAAACTCTTTAGACTTCTTAGGACACACCATTGATGCTCAAGGCATCCGACCTCTTAGAAGCAAAGTGGCGGCCATTCTGGATTACCCAGAACCGTCCACGATTAAGAATTTGCGAACTTTTAACGGCCTCGTAAGTTTCTACAGACGGTTCATACCAGATGGTGCGTTCCTTATGAAACCGCTAACCGACCAACTTCGTAGAAATGCAAAATCAATTAGTTTAGACGACACCACTCGAAAAGCATTCTCCACAGTTAAGGAACATATCGCCAAGGCAACCCTGCTTGCGCATCAGGACACTCAAGCGATTTGTTATTTCTTTATTGCTATGTTGTACATTTTGGTCCCATAGTTTAAGGAAAGACGACCAGACACTGCTAAACGAAGCAAGCTATCAGAAGAGTGTTTACCAACGCGAAACTCGTTGGGTTTAAACTTCTGGCTGGTCACGTCTGAGGAGCATCACTACCTCACTAGGGGGTGGAGTGATCTGTAGCGGTAAATAATTCCCCAAAATCAATAACTCATTAAGTGTTCGACATTGGATGCTTACCACGTTGTTTAAGTGGACTTGTTTAACTGAAGGCTTTCGGTCATGCATCCGTACCAGATCACGTTTTAACTCGGCGTGGGACACTGCTCCTACGTTCATTAGCCAGCTTATAGTAAAGGTTCCTCGATATATTGGTAACGTATCAAATATATCTTTCCTACCTCTCCCCGTCTGACTTCTGGTTTCTATTCGACTGGGAACGAACGATTATGGAAGATACTACTGGTTGCTAGTTGTCAAACTAGAATACTAGTCGTATCTTTACTCCAAAAGGATCAGGACACTCTGGAACGTATCCAACGTCGAGCCGTGAAATCAGTTCGGTTACTCAAATTCAAACCTTATGAAGAGCACCTCCAATCACTTAACATTTACCCGTTAAAGTACAGGCGTCTTAGAGGTGACCTTCTTATGACTTACAGTATCTTTAAAACTTCTTGCCATCCCATTACACATCTTCGTAATCTTAGTCACAACACTAACCTAAGGGGTAAAACCCAGAAAACGGGGACGCGACATGGCAGAACAGACTGAGGATACTACGGATATTCTAGTTTTTCAACTAGCAACCAGTAGTATCTTCCATAATCGTTCGTTCCCAGTCGAATAGAAACCAGAAGTCAGACGAGGAGAGGTAGGAAAGATATATTTGATACGTTACCAATATATCGAGGAACCTTTACTATAAGCTGGCTAATGAACGTAGGAGCAGTGTCCCACGCCGAGTTAAAACGTGATCTGGTACGGATGCATGACCGAAAGCCTTCAGTTAAACAAGTCCACTTAAACAACGTGGTAAGCATCCAATGTCGAACACTTAATGAGTTATTGATTTTGGGGAATTATTTACCGCTACAGATCACTCCACCCCCTAGTGAGGTAGTGATGCTCCTCAGACGTGACCAGCCAGAAGTTTAAACCCAACGAGTTTCGCGTTGGTAAACACTCTTCTGATAGCTTGCTTCGTTTAGCAGTGTCTGGTCGTCTTTCCTTAAACTATGGGACCAAAATGTACAACATAGCAATAAAGAAACATAGTACAATGAAAATTTTGGTTCCTTGCGGAACTTCGTCGTTCTTTTCCAGCCGTCCTGGAAAAGTGGAAAAATAAAACGTGTAAGTGCATGTCGAAAATACACTCGTACTTGCGTAAGGACACAAGATGAGCGGAAAAAAATAAACTAATACACTTACAAACAGCGTAAAAGCGATCGGAAAAAAATGTTGTTGTTTTTTGGTTTTTTTTATATATAAAAAAAGTATATATATACGCTCAAAAAAATAAAAATGTTGTTTTTTTTTGTTTTTTATATGAATAAAAAAAATGAGCATATTAAAAAAAATGTTTATAATAAACTATGAAAGGGTAATTCAAGATAAAGCTTATGTCCTACGTGCAATATTCGTTAAGATGTTCTGGAAATCTTACTCGTCTTCCAGAACGCGTTGTTTTAGGTTTATCTATCGACGTTGACGAAGTATCAAGTTGTGTGTCGGCTGTCGTGTAGGGTACTACGTGTGTAGGAGCTGTCGTACGATTGTACCGAAGGAAATTCGACGTAGCTAGGGTTTCCTTCTAAGTACGCTGCTTTGAGTCGATCGATACTGATGCTATCGTTCGTGCCGTTCTTATTGACTACATAGTACTTAGGTTCGCGTTGAAGAACTTTGAAGGGTCCTTCGTATGCTGATTCGAGAGGTCGTCGATGTGAGTCTCGACGAACGAAGACGTGTGTACTATGTCGTAATTCAGGCTGAACGAAAATATCAGTTGATTGAGGTCGAGTGTGAGCAGATTTAACTGAACGCATTGCGTTTGTAAGCCTACTCGTGTAAGAGTTTAGATCCATGTTCAATGACGAAGCTGAAGGATCCAAGAATTCTCCTGGGAGTCGGAGTGTCGTTCCGTAAACGAGTTGTGTTGCAGTGTATACAACGTCAGCCTTCATTGCATTGCTTATACCTAGTAAGACGAGTGGAAGAGCGTCTGTCCACTGTGAAACGTTTGAGGCTGATAATGAAGCTTTTAGTTGTCGATGAAAACGTTCTACCAACCCGTTTGCTTGTGGGTGGTAGGCAATCGTTCGAAAGCGCGTGATTCCTAATAGTGCGGTCAGACAACGGAAAAGTCCAGATTTGAACTGGCGTCCGCGGTCTGTAGTGATGGTTGAAGGGCAGCCGAAATGTGCTACCCATCGTTCGACGAAGGCACGGGCCACTGTTTTGGCAGTAATGTCCTTAATAGGTACTGCTTCTGGCCATCGTGTGAAACGGTCTACGCATGTTAAGAGATATGAATATCCGTTTGAATCGGGTAACGGTCCTACCAAATCCAGATGAATATAGTCGAAACGAGCATCAGGGGTTTTGAAAGAGCCTAAGGGACATTTGTTGTGTCTAGTGACCTTAGATTTCTGACAGCTTACACAGGGGTGTGCCCACTCCCTCACGTCTTTATTCATGCCAGGCCAACGAAACCGTTCGGCTATTAGGTTGATGGATGCAGGAACACCTGGATAAGAAAGATTGTGCAACGTATTGAAGACGTTGCGTCGATAATGTTTTGGTACTATTGGACGATCCCTACCTGTAGATGTGTCACAGAGTAAGGTTCCCTCAAATGTTCCCATCTGCTTAATACTTAGTTTAAGAGTTGTCGAAAATAACTCATACTGAAGATCAATTTCTTCTTTTTGAAGCTGTGAGAGTTTAAGAAGGTTGATTCCTTGGAAACTGTTCAAGGAACTTATTGGAGGCGAGGCGTCTGCGACTACATTGTTTGCTCCAGAAATGTGTTGTATATCTGAAGTAAACTGCAAAATGTAGTCCAGTTGTCGAGACTCTCGCGGTGAGTACTTATCTGAAGATGAACTTAAAGAGAAGGTAAGAGGTTTATGGTCGGTAAAAAGCGTGGATTCTCTTCCTTCGATGGAATTTTGGAAATGCCGTACAGCACAATACATAGCTAGGAGTTCCCTACCGAACGTGCTGTACCTAGATTCCGCGTCTAGCAACCGTCTCGAGAAAAATCCTAAAGGTTGCCATGAGTTGTTTACCCAGTGTTTTAAGACTCCTCCGATTGCTGAGTCGGATGCGTCTTCAGCGATACTAATGGGCGCTTGAGTGTCCTGATGTGCAAGCAGGATTGCCTTGGCGATATGTTCCTTAACTGTGGAGAATGCTTTTCGAGTGGTGTCGTCTAAACTAATTGATTTTGCATTTCTACGAAGTTGGTCGGTTAGCGGTTTCATAAGGAACGCACCATCTGGTATGAACCGTCTGTAGAAACTTACGAGGCCGTTAAAAGTTCGCAAATTCTTAATCGTGGACGGTTCTGGGTAATCCAGAATGGCCGCCACTTTGCTTCTAAGAGGTCGGATGCCTTGAGCATCAATGGTGTGTCCTAAGAAGTCTAAAGAGTTTGCTCCGATTTGGCATTTCTGAATGTTTACAGTAATGCTATGCCTTTGGAGTCGTTCGAAAACAATGTCCAGATGCTTGGGATGTGATTCTCTGTCCGTACTTGCTATGAGACAGTCATCAACATACGCATGTACGAAGTTGAGACCTCAGAAGACGTCATCTATAAACCTTTAGAAGGTTTGAGCCGCATTTCTTAGGCCGAAAGGCATTCGTGGAAATTCGTAGACGCCGGAAGGAGTTATAATGGCGGTTTTAGGAATGTCGTCGGTTGCCATCGGTATTTGGTTGTGAGCCTTAACCAAGTCGATTTTCGAAAAGACAGTTGTACCTTTCAAGGTAGCTGTCAAATTGTGAATATGAGGCAGTGGGTAACGATCGGGAATGGTTTTAGCATTCAGACGCCGATAATCACCAGTTGGCCGCCAATCATTGCTGTCCTTTTTAGGGACCATGTGCAATGGGGATGACCATGGACTATTCGATGGTCGAATTATACCTAAGTCTATCATGTGCTCGAATTCGTTTTTGGCTAACCTAAGTTTTTCGGGAGCGAGTCGACGGGCTTTCGAGAATACAGGTGGTCCTGTAGTCGAGATGTGATGTGTAACATTGCTGGTTACACAAGACAATTTCGATTTCGATTGGTATATCCCGGGGTATTTGTCGAGTACTGATTGGTACAAGGGGTCTATGGTGTGTTTGATCGTGACTGGGGATAACCTGCAACCAGAACAAGGAGTTACGGAAACGGATAACTTAGTGTTTCCGTCTATTAACTTTCGTGAGCGTGTGTCGATGAGTAGATTGTGGTATTGTAACAGGTCTATACCAATGATTGGCATAGAGACATCTGCGACGACGAAAATCCAGTGTATGGGTTTGCGTAAACTCACGTTAAGGTAGACGTACCTTTTACCGTAAGTAGCGATCGGCTTTCCGTTTGCCGCCTGTAAACTTAAAACAGACTCGCGAAGTCTGTCGTTGAGATTTACTGGAAGAACGCTAACTTCTGCGCCAGTGTCGACGAGGTAGCGAACTTTCGTAGTCACATCCGTGACATATAAGAGGCGGCTATGTTCGCCAGCTACGGTTGCCGTTACCGCGTGCCGGCTTGGAAGTTTCCCGAAATCTTATTCGTGTCCGTGGATTTGGAGTTCGGATAATTGCAGGGTTTCCTGCAATTTCTGGAAGACTTACCGTACTGGTTATGATACCAGCACCAGTCGGGATTGTCTGTCTCTCGTGGTCGAGAGCCAGATCGCCTACGTGAGACACTTCTACGCGGGTTTTTTGACCGACTACGGTCATTACGAACTCTAAGATATCGTGTAAGTGTGTGACATAGTTCGGCTATGTCAGTCGGGGTCGATTGAGGTTTTCCCTTGACGGAAAAGACCTCAGCGCTAGTCGATTTCGTTATTTCTAAGATTCGATCGGCAGATGCGGCTAGTTCGTCTACGGCGTTGTTTTGGAACTAGACGAGCACTGCCTGCACCTGTTTCGGGAGTTTAGACAAGAAAAGTTGTCTGAATAGGCCATCGTCGAACGTTCGTTGACCTATGACTTCTCTCATCCTTGACAACATGTCCGTCGCGGAACCATGTTGCAGGTCGATATTGTTAAGTAGTTGGTCTAACCGTTGTCGATCAGTTAGATCTCCGCGTTTTAGAATCGACCGTTTGAGAGTTTCGTAAGGTTCCGGAACATCACTAGTAAACATACTAGGTGTTACGTACCTGTTAAATTCGCGCGGTAACGCCTTAACTACTGCGAGGAATCGTGAGCGTGAGTCCGTGATTCCATGCCTGCAAAAGTCAGCTTCTGCGTAGCAGAACCAGGACTCGACATTATCAGGCCATAAGGGAGTTAATTGAACCGAAATAGGGGGAATAGCCCTTAACTTAAATACTTGGGTTTTCTGTTCGGTCATTGTGAAAAATTAAGTATTATGATGAACGGAAAATAAATAATTAATGTATATATGCAAACTCGAGAAAAAAATCACAGTATATAAAAGTCAAATTAAGCAACGAAATGATTAATGAAATTCCAAATAGGAAGAAACTCACAGTTTATTGGCTTGGTGTACCAGATCACGTCAGGATCACCACTGATGATACGACAAGTATTCTAGTTTGACAACTAGCGACCAGTAGCACTTTCTATATACGAAGCTCTTTACGCCCAATGGAAATCAGAAGTCAGACGAGAAGAGGTAGGAAAGATATATTTGATACGTTACCAATATATCGAGGAACCTTTACTATAAGCTGGCTAATGAACGTAGGAGCAGTGTCCCACGCCGAGTTAAAACGTGATCTGGTACGGATGCATGACCGAAAGCCTTCAGTTAAACAAGTCCACTTAAACAACGTGGTAAGCATCCAATGTCGAACACTTAATGAGTTATTGATTTTGGGGATTTATTTACAGCTACATAACTACAGTCTGTAACATGTTGCAGATGGACTACTTTGCACTTTGAAGTGTTGAAGGTAAGTCCGTTGTCGTCTATCCATCTTCGAAGTCGAGTCAGATCCTCTTGAAGTTCTAGTATGTCATTTCGGTTACGTATCTGTATCCAAAGTTACACATCATCAGCATAAAGCAATAAGACCGACGATACTTGTTGCGGAAGATCGTTTGTGTAAATCAAGTAGAGTAGAGGTGTTAGTATTGAGCCCTGTGGGACTCCACTAAGTCATTCCATAGCCTGAGAGAAAGTGAAGCTAACACTGACCTCGAAATGTCGGTTTTCTAGATATGAAGCGAGCCAGCCAATCGGGGGGGGGTTGATACTCAATTGTTTAAGATTATTGATAAGACATATATGGTTGCCCCTATCAAAAGCGTTTGAGAAATCAAGGGACACGACGTCAACCTTGCGATCAAGGATAGTTGTCTATCTATCCACCGCAGTCAGCAGGTTGGTCATACAAGAATGGCCCTTTCTGAAACCATGCTGTTTGGTAGAGAAGAACTTTAGTGATAATAAGTATTCTTGTATACCGTCGTATATTAAGGACTCCATAATTTTAGGAGATATGGAGAGAAGGGCCACTGGTCGGTAGCTTGAGGGTTCACTGCATCGACCTCCTTTGAAAATTGGTGTGATGTGAGCCATCTTCCAAATTTCCAGCAATTTGCCTAGGCATATACAACCAAACATATTCACTTGAAAATTGGTTCTCCCTAATGATACCCTACAAGATGACTCGAAGGAATCTAAATTCATCTCACAGAGGCAACGAAACTCTCCAGCCCTGACAAAACCCAAGATACCAAATAGGGAAACACGTAAGGTTGAGACCAACTGTTCTATGGGTATTCCAACAACAGCGAATAGGTTCTACCCACTGATATCATGTAACTTGCCACCAACACCTATGAGTTGCAAGACGGGTAGTAGGCTTGAGAGTAACAGACCCTTTTACACACACACTCACAAAAACTATCAGAGTACTGATCACTCCACTCACCGTCTAAAGCCCAAAACCATTAATAAGCATGATAATTATATGTTCCTCACCTCACACCCTATCTACATTCCTCAGGATCGCAATTGTAATTACTCTCAGAGGACTTTCCACACTCTTCAGTACGAACCCACCACATAAAAACGGCCTTCTGCTCCTAACCATCAATTTCAGATTCCGAATCTCTCAAATGTTTAAAACCACATAATTTTTCCTAAGTGTCATGTCTTTTTTCTACTACGAGTAGACAGATAACTCACTTCTCTTATGGACAGTGATCAACTAAGGCCGATCAAAAGAAGCTCAAAATATCCTAAGTTCTTGTGAGTTGCTCAATGTCTTACGTTCCTGACACTAAAAATTTTACAATATTTTACTTTTTCATATCTTCGGATTTGCTATTAGTTCTTACCATCTCATAACCACACATAATCTGACTTGTCTCTTATAGCTTATATCATTAGTTTTCTTCACGGCAGTATGATATGCTTAGTGAATGTCTAACCCATAATACAGATGCTTTAGCCATCTGATTTGCTTGTAACATGGAACTAGGAGAGACAGTGTATTCCAAATATGGGCCTTGGTTAAAGCAATATTCATACTGACCACAAACGTAAGAGAGCCTAACATCATGAAAGGAGGGGGGTAGCGTTACTGACCATCAAACGTGATGAAGAGGAGATATCTTCAATCCACCCATGTCTGTAGGACAGAACATGTTAAATTACGGCTCCCTATGTCACGTGGGATGTCACGAACCAACGGCATTGATGCGAACTTATTTATGCAAAATACCTCTCTAAATCGTGTTTAAAACGCCGAATTAGTTCCACTTCCTACCGAGTAATCCTATTACAAGCGAACTAGACAATTCGCTAAAAAGGAAGTTTGCTACATACCCTATAAATTCTAAAAAAATGGGCTGACGCACTTACGATAAAGGGAGACTGCCATTTGTGTATCAGAATATTGTTTTCAGCAATATATTTTATAACTATACATAAACTACGAAGTCCATTTACATTCATATCTTATAAAACGTCAGCCCAGCTGAGTAATTTTTCTACAGTGAAGATTGAAATTTCTGTGACAATTTGATCTTGCCTGTAAACCATCATGCCTCATGTAACAAACTGTTATTTGGGAATAAATTATTATTATTAATCCCATGCTTTCAGCTTCCTAATGAACCATCTTCATTTATATCGTTCCTTATCCACTCATACCTTGTATACACATATTTTCTTTAACATATTAGGATGATCTTGCTTAATAAGTACCTTAATAACATAGAAATAGACTAAGTACTTTTACCTTAACTATTCCTCCATGAACGTTGTCTGCTCTGCTTCTCATCCTTTCTTTTTCTTGCACCATTTTTCAGCCACCTTGAGATACACCACCGAAAACAGATATGGAACGGGTGACTTCGTCCTGCACCATTATTAAAGCCTCAGATATTCCAAAGGGATATAAGGTTGCGGTTTCTAGAAGCCCCCGACTTCATATGGATCTATTCTCGACCATCAGCTGCATGTCTCAAAGCAACCTTTATAGAGCGCTCCAATTGAGATGTTGTCAATACGTTTCTTACTAAAACCATCTACACTCATATCTTATAAAATATCAACCCAGCTGAGCAGTTTACTGCAGTGAAAACTGTAACGCCTGTAACAATTTGATATTGTCTGTGAACTGGAATGCCTCATGTAAAATGCTAATATTTGACAATAAATAATTATTATTACATAGATCAGAAGGTCAATGGAAGGAGTGAATTTCATCAGATAGGAGCTATGTTTAATCGATATTGTACGTCAGACATCTGTAGTTTTAATACATGCTTATGCACCGAGCGTTAAATTTGACGATTCACTCAAAGTAAATTCGGATGTATTATACCCCTTAATATACATCAGGATAATATTCCTGATCCCCCCAGCGACTTTTTCTCTTAATGACACAGGATTATCGAAGTAATTGCCTACTCATGCCTCTTGCCTTTCGTGAAGGAGCATAGGCCCACCACCAACATTCCTCATCCATCTCTGTCCTAGACAATCCTTTCCAGTTCTTATTCATCCTTTCGATGTCTGGTTCTAATCCTTGAAACAGTGTGTTCTTTGGCCATCCTCTTTTGTGTTCACCTTCAGGATTCCAAGTTAGCGCTTGTCTCGTGATGCAGTTTGGTGATTTCCTCAATGTATGTCCGACCCACCTCCATCATCTTTTCCCAATTTCCTCTTGAGCTTGAATCTGGTTTGTTCTCTCCCATAGTAGGCTGTTGCTGATGGCATCCAGTCAACGGAGTATCTTCTGTAGACAATTGTTCATAAATACTTGTATTGTTTTGATGATGGTTATGGTGGTACTCGGAGTTTTGGCTCCATATAGTGGAACTGTCTTGATGTTCACAATGAACATTCTGACTTCGATATTGGTTGACAGACAGTTGTTTTGAGTTCCATATGTTCTTCAATTGTAGGAATGCGGTCCTTGCTCTGCCAATCCTCGCCTTTACGTCTGCATCCGACCCTCGTTGTTCATGAATGATGCTTCCCGGGTACGTGAATGTTTCCACCTCTTCCAGAGTTTCTCCATCAAGTGTGATTGACTTGGCGTTCTCCGTATTGTATTTGAGGATCCTGCTGCTCGTGTATGTTGAGGCCTACTGTTGCAGACAGAGACCGCTGCTACACTGCTTTGGCTGGTATGTCGTCACTCTTCATTTGTCCGATGGCCATTCTGATTTCTTCCATCGTTGGTGGAGTGACATTTATATGTAGGTCTGTGTGTCCTGCTTCGCTACCTTTTGGGTTCAATGGAGGTGCTCTTTCAGATAAAATATCTTCCTCTACCTTGTTGACTAGAAATGGGTATGTTTGAATTGTTTTTTTCAGTCTGATGGACCCTTCCATGAATGAAAATTTCTAAATTTGAGGGCCTAAAATACATAACCAAAGTTTAGTTTCGTTTACTTCTGTTACTCCTGTGATAAGCACAGACGGCCGACCACGATTCTCCAAACGTCTCTGTCATGAGCTTTCCTTTACTATTCTCATTCAACAGGTGTATGCCTCCGATTCCCGGTGCATTGTGTTCTTTGGTTTTCCTCTGTTTTGAGGATTACAAGTTAAGGCTCAGTTTGTGATGCATTTTGATGATTCATATAAGGTGTGACCTATCGATCTCCTCCATCTTTTCATAATTTCCTTTTCAGCTGGAACCTGATCTGTTCTCTGTCAAAGTAGGTTGTTGCTGGTTGTATCCACATAACGGATCTAGAATATATTGTGTAGATAATTGTTTATAAATAAGGAAAAGAGAATTCAACGAAGAAAATTTTCTTTTCGACGAAATCATTTACTTAAGCTGTACATTCGTATATATAGTGATATGGAAAATATATGTCTACAGGAGGCTAGGAAAGATTGCATTATAAATTGATTCGACAATAAATAACAAGTGAGGTGACGTACTAATCAAGGGGTAAGGAAGAAAATAATTTATGGGTCAGATAATAGTTCAATTGACAGATATGAAGAAAAGCGACAAACACAAAGGTCATAATAATAATAATCTGAGTAATAATCAAGAAAACTTGTATAAGGTAATAATAATAACTGATTAGAGTTTAAATGTAAAATAGTAATTTAAAAAAACAAAAAACCGATAATAATCAGATAAAACTGCAGAAAAAAACAAAACAAAAAACGTACCCAATGAGGGAATTAAGGCCAAGGAAGGGTAAGAGGTTGGACAAACCGTTTCTGCACGCAAAGTTCAGGCTTGCATTCATGGATTGCCAATGCCTCAGCAGTGCATAAAATATTGATTCGACCTCCCTTTGATCCGGTTCCTTTAACTCTATAGATTATTTTAAAAGACGTGTCTTTTGGAGCAATGTGTCCACACTTGATCAAATGCTCTTGTATCGAACTGGTTATCTTTTTACATTCACCTCTTAGGAGCCAAGCTGGATAGTGTTCAGAGATACGTTTGGAAAGCAATCGGTTTGTGCGGCCTATGTAACGTGCTCCACATGAGCAAGTGAATTTATAAATACACATCGATGTGGCCCAAAGCGAAAGTTTATCCTTAACACACCCCCGAATGGTAGGCCGGCTAGAGAAAACGATTCGAAGCTTGGCTGTGTATAAAGTTTTATTCAACGTTTTTGAAATCCGTTTATTCAGGATTTCAGCAGCCGTGTCTCCCTTGAATTCCATATTCATAAACAAGGTTTTCTTCTGCACTTACATTTGTTATTTATTGTCGAATCAATTTATAATGCAATCTTTCCTAGCCTCCTGTAGACATATATTTTCCATATAACTATATATACGAATGCACAGCTTAAGTAAATGATTTCGTCGAAAAGAAAATTTTCTTTGCTGAATTCTCTTTTTCTTATTCAGTGACATTATGAGTTATTTTTGTTTATAAATACTTGTATTTTTATGTTTGTTATAGTAGCTCTCCAAGTTTCAGCTCCATGCAGTTGATGACAGTTGTTATGAGTTTCAGATATTATTCAATTTCAGAGATGCTTTCATTACCTTGCTATATGTGTATATTTATATTTCTTCTTTGTTAAATCATCAGTCAGGATTGACGAAGTAGTAAAAAGCTTTGAGGATTTGTCAAAACAGAACGGTAACAAATTAAGATACATTGAAGAATCCCCAAAACAAAGTGGAATTTTTCTGGTTATATGTGATCAGTAGTTTTTCTAAGATGGCAGCACATCATAATATTCTACAAACTTTCTAATAAATAATAACTTGTCACTGCTTTGAAAACCAGATTGCGCGATAATTCAGACAATAGTAAATGTGAGGCTACGTTGTTCGGTTTAGGTTAGCGATGCAGGAAATGCGTAGTTGTTGTCATTTTTAAACTTTACTGATACAAAGCTTCTACATGTAAGTAAGTAATCAACTTGTTGAATCTGAAATCTTAAAAGTTATTTGATGATCTGAATAGATATATCAACTTTTGATCAATTATTACTAATTATCAAATATGTCTTGATGTTACATCAGTATTTGACGGTCTATGAAACAGATTTTATGCAATTTCAACAAATCAATAGCCCAATGATAATGAAAAACCAAATAGACTACAAACTGTGAGATGATTTTTTCTGAAGAAAAATATAGAAATGGTACTTATATTTACATAACTAGTGGATTACAACAACATTAAGATGATTTTTGAATTTAATATGTTTCTACCAGAAAGTCCGGTTAGGAAATACTAACCATTGATTAACTCTCAACAACCACAGTAATAATAATCATAATAACAACACACAAGTTATGAATGTTGGGATGATCCTGCAAATTTCTCGCAATCGACATGACAAGCTCATGAAACATTAAGGAGCATTTTATCCAATCAGCGTTTGATTAAAAGTTTTGTTAGTAACAGCGAAAATGAAAAGTCACATGTAGAGATTCTGATTGGCTGATTAATACACTGCTACTATGTTTAGCAGTATTCTAGAATTTTCAGTAAAACCCGAGGACTCTTAAATTACTATAAAAACCCTATATTTCCTGTACATAAACGAAACTTTGGAGTAAAGTGCTTCCAGCATATTTGTGCCTTTTCTCTCGTGTTCAAGTCGCTGTGTAGGTCTAGCTTGGGGGTTACGAAATTAGCTTAGAATCCGAATATAGCGTTCAATCAACATGACGTATCAATGAACAACAATCCAATCATGAATAGATAAAAGTATTAACATTAATCCATTAGGATAACTGCAAGTCAAATTCTTTTGAAGTTAATAATATATAAAAAGAAATACTACTAAATATATAAATCTGAATGAATATGAAAATTTATACGGTGACTTGTCTATAATAATTTATCATGATTTTAATTTGCAATTCATTGAATCACAATATAGTTTAACATTGATTATAATAGCTGGAATACTGCTGATTGTTATTAGACGTCTTTTTACAACAGTATAATTTATTGACGTCAAACCTCCGACAGGATTTCGAATCAAGTTCACCTTAAAGATAAAAAAGAAATAAGTATATATATATTAACTAATTCAATTACACAACGATGAATTTCATTCAATAGTATTAAATTATGAAATATTGGAAATTTTTTTCTTTTATCACACGATTTGATAGAACCAAAAGGAACATAACCAAGATTAAGCATTTGTTAAGGGGTTTTTGGATTTATAAGCTTTTGAAATTAGGAGAGAGATTATACAAAGTACTAGTGAACAGTTTAATGTATATTAGTTCGAGATTATCAACAACCGTTAAGTAATATTTATTATAATCTTAGCAAACTATATTTGAACAGTAAAACAATAGAATTCCCTTTAAGAAATAAATAATTTATCTTTAAATATCATAAATGAAAATTTCTTAGGATGAACGGATGTTTGAAATATCTTTCAAATGAAAAAATTTAGTGCAGTATACAAAAAAAACAAAACAAAACGCATATTATAAGATTAATATTTATCATCAATGAATATAGTGAGTGTTATATCTTGAACTTAGATTCTTAGTATGTCGCGTGATACTTGAGCACTAGAACGCTAGAATCTTCTCAAGTCTCAAAATCAGAAGACAAGTAGAAGGAATGTTATTCCAAACAGTATCGATCATGGTACAAAACTGTCAGGTATTTATAGGTTTTAGTAGAAACAAAATCATCATTATAGTTATCCAATCCGCACACAGGGAGTTATCAGCATTATACAATGGGGAAGCTACACGTAGTGATTCTAGAATATTCTTCCAAAAGCTGATTGGATGGAATATGTCCGGCTCCTTCTGGGCTTCTTAGAGCTTCCTCAACTTCACCTGTGGACCATCCTCACAGTGAGAAAATATTTTCACATCTATATTTAATGTTTCATGATTGAACATTGTAGACTATGAGTAGTCAATCTATTATATTTGAACTGAAAAGCACTGCCGAAATAAGTATCATTCAAATGTTAAGATTTTTTCAAGTAAATGCAAAAGTAATATCTAGTTTTGAGTTAAGAAAGTAGGATGAAATTGAGTTATCCCATGATGGAACAAATAACATATCATTTAGCGAAGTGATTGAAGTTGTGATTACAAAGTTTGTCAAAACATTGAATCCACACACCGATGGATTACAATTTCACAAACAGAAAACACTATATTCACCAAATTAAAATCACTAGCTATGCTAATGAAAAAAATACAAAATATGTGTTTTTAACAAATAACTCAAAAAGTGCCTGGCTTATTAGAGATTGACAAATTGATAAAACTTAAAGATATTGACTATAGTCTTCATTATCAATAAATGAAGGTCAATCACATAGACAGTTTGTTTTAAATACTGAACTTCAACAGTATTATTTGTTCTACTAAGATATATATAGAAAGAAATACGAAACAAATGAAAAGTATTTTTTTAACTCTCCCATCTTTATATTAAAAGGATATTTTATACTCAGGTCCTATAAAAGTTCGAGGACTATGTAGGAATAAAATAGACTTTATTTTCAGGCTATTTAGTATGCTGGAAATCAATAAATAGAGATTCTGGGTAACAAACATGCATTCAACCTTTATTTTTCTATATGGTCTGATAATTTTTAAAACGATGGTGACAAATAACAGCTCAGTTCAACGTTTTTCATGTTGCGTTTTCTGACATGAATTTTCATCACTGAAACACACTGTCGTTTTGGATATCATCAGTCCTGACTTCATAACGTTGTCGTGTTAATTGTTGAATAAAATAAATTTCGACGAATTTCAATTTTTTTTGTGATAATTCAGGTAATTCTTTCTGTATATGGTGGGACAATCTGATTTTGAGGTACTGGAAGTGATTTCGTGACTGTAGATTTATATCAATTAGCTTCTTATCTACTTTAAATATTTTCCAGGTATGTAGTAATATCCCTTCAACGTCGCTGGTTTTCGGGTTCTTCGTTGTTTGAAAGACTGATAAAAGGAGAAGCGATAAGCGTTAGAAGGAAATTCAACGTTTTTTCACTTCTCTGTCAATCTTATTTGACTCAAAATTTATGGAATTAGAAGATAATGGCAGAATAAGGATATGTTGATTGTATTTGCAAAATAATTAATTTTTAACAACTTACAACATCAGGATTATAGTAGGTCTTAACGTCTCGTTTATGGTGATCTTCTTGATGAATATGACGGAAAGCTTTTAGTCCCATGGTAACATTAATCGGCGTTACAATCTAATAAGTTGGATGAAAAAAATCATGAAATGTAAACTTTTTGAAAAACCTTAGCATACTTGGAGTGCGGAATCCAGGATGCACGTTTCATTCTATTTGGGATACACCAACTAAATGTAATTGTACCCCGACATTAGTGTTAACATCGACACTTGAACCTAGTGCCTATTGCTTTAAAATTCAGCTAATTGTAAACCGTGCTGACGAGTCCCAAATAAGACGAAACACGCATCTTGGATTTCATTGCTAGTCAGAATGTGGATGTGCTGTAACTTGTAATAAATATGGTATATCAAAGAATCTGCTGAAGATAAATATATGCCAATTAATTATTACTTAGTTCTGAACATAAACAAGGAAATAATGTAAACTCTTGAGAATTTGAATCGTTATTATACTTTTACAGTTATAATGCGAATAATCGAACTCAGTAATTAAATATTTGTTTTTATATTATGCACTAGGTCATACACTTGGGGTGGTCAAGGACAGTAATAGAAAAGAAATGTGAATATGATAGCTGGGAGTTGACATCAGTTAGAGTGACCCACAAAAAATAATTTCGTAACAAATAAAACTTTATTTTAAATGCATCACCATCAAAAACTCGATCCAAGCTCACTGAGATCAACCAAATTTATAAATTTTCCAACACAATCTTTATTCGTCAAACATTTAGTCTTTATTTTGGATTTGAAGTAAACCACAAAATATATCTGTTGCATCACAAGTTTGAGGTAAAGTAAGGACATTTATTACTGGGTCATCAATTTTCAATTTAAAAAGTTTATGAGAAACAATAAAAACGTAGTTTGTATACACATTTTCTTCAATCGAAACTCTTAAGAGTTTTACATCTAAACAACCTGATAGTGACGATCTACAAAAGATCCATAACTGATTAGTAATGTAAGAAAACCTAATGAAGTGGAAACATACGTACAATCTACCAGTACTATGGATCAGTATCATCTGTGAATCCCAATGATAGGCAACTATTTAGTTAAATAAAAACGTTTGCAAAAAAAGACATAAACAAAGTGGTATGTTTAATGGGATTATATTTGAAGGCCAACAGGGAATTCTGGAATAAAGCATTTAGAGTCTTAAGTGTTGTTAGGGGTTTGCATACACTGATAAAGAATATATATTCTTATGGCACCAACAATGAAAAAAATAGCTCCACCTGCAGTTCTTCTAGAGCTACTACCGGTCCAGATGGCGGGTAGAGGAAGATTGAGCGTGCGGACGGAAACCTCATTAAAAAGACACTAACCAGGAAAAACAGTTACGATTACCCAAACTCTGACCTCCGAGTTGAAAGAACTTCATTCTGAAGAATTATGACACCTCATGGTGAAAGCTGAGATTCTTCAGAAATCACGAGGTCGATGTTCCGCCTAACAATCACAGCAACAGTTAATATAGGTACACGGAATATCGGACAATATGGGAGACTGTGGAGACCAATCAAATAAAGTCGGAAATGAGGAGATACAACATGGAGGTGCTCGGAATAAGTGAAACGCATGGGACCCTAGCTGGACAGAGAAAGTTAGACTAGGAAGAGATGCTGTCCTACTCTGATCACGAGTAAGAAAATGCCCTGCACACACAGACAGTGGCACTGATGCTGTGGAAAGAAGCACGGAAAGCACTTATAGGATGGGAATCTCATGAATTTAACATCATCAAAGCATCATTGAAGGCGAAGTAGGGGATTATAATGAATGTTAATCAGTACTATGCACCCATCAATCCTAACAATGAAGACAATGAAGATCAGTTCTACGAGAGGCTGAAAACCATCATAGCGAAGTGCCTCAGGAAGATCCTAACCATCCCGATGGGAGATATGGACCTCGATGCCGAAATGGACAACAGTGCGGATCAGGATATCTTGGGAGAACATAGAGTGACTGAGAGAAGGGAAGGAGAATGGTCACAGGCTCGCAAACTTATGTGCATTCAACAAGACGGTTATGGGTGGCACAATACTCACACACGGACGCAGAAACAACGATATATTGGTCTCACCGGATCACACTACACAGAACCAGATCGATCATATTTGCATCACTAAATAATTCAGAAGGTCAATGGAAGTAGTGAGAACCAGGAGATGAACTGACGCAGCTTCAGATCACCACTAGCTGATGGTTGTCAAGATAAAACTGAAGCTGAAGGAACACTGGACAACTGGGGAAACAGCATTACAAAGGTTCGATACAGCCTGCCTTCGACACACTAACAAACTCAACCAATTCAAAATAGCTCACAACAACAGGTTCCAAGCTCTACAGAATCTACTGAAAGAGGAAACTACGATGAGGGACAACTGGAAAGGGATCAAACAAGCACTAACTCCAACGTGTCAGGACGTTCTTGACCGCAACGAGCATCACCATAAGAAAAGCATCTCTATCGAAACCCTGGACAACATTCAAGAAAGGAAGAACAAGAAGACAGCAATCAACAACAGCCGAACACGAGCAGAGAAAGCCAAGGCGCAGACAGGATACACAGAAGCAAACAAGCAAGTGAATAAGAGCATTAGAGTTGACAAATGGAAATACGTGAAAGACCTAGCAACGATAATGGATTAAGCTGTGAGTGAAGGAGGCATCCAAGAACTATACGAAACAACGAAGAAACTGGTGAGGAAGTATGGCAAGCCAGAAAGACCGGTCAAGGACAAAGGAAGAAGGCCAATCACTGAAATTCAGGAACAGAGTAACATATGGGTGGAACACTTCGAAGAACACTTAGATAGACCACCTCCATTGCATCCAACAGGTAGCCAAGCAGCACACACAAACCTTCCTATAGATGTCACTCTACCAACGATAGAAGAAATCAGAATGACCATCAGACAAATGAAGAATATAAAAGCAGCTGGACATGATAACATAGAAGCCGAAGCACTGAAGTCAGACTCAGAAGCAACTGCAAACATGCTTCACACTCTATTGGGGAAGATTTGGGAGGAGGGAAAAGTGCCGACAGACTGGGAAGAAGAATATCTTATCAAGATACTAAAGAAAGAAGATCTCAGCAAGTGTGAGAACCACAGAGACATCACACTACTATCTGATATGAAGAGCTAATCAGAAGTACTTTAATGATAAGAATAATCGATGGCAATCAGAAGTGACCTAACGGGTAAATGAGTTTCATTGGCTATGAAATGGATCGATTTTTTAAGGATTAGAATGCTATATATATATGCATTTTATTCAGTAACGTAATATACTTTTTCGCTCAAGTATTCAGTTGGAAGGTTAGCACGTAGCAAAACATGCGTCAGTACCAGAATTCGGACACCGCTCGTCACAAAACCATCAGCACTGGGAAGTGTTGAACATTGCTGTTGAACCGGATGAAAGATTTAGTAGACGCTAAACGTTGAGGATTGGTCGAGCACAGACCAAATCGCGACACTACGGATCACTGTTAAGCAATCAATTGAATGAAATTCATCACTATAGGTCGAATTCATTGACTATGAGAAAGCGCTTGTAAGTGTAAATAGGAAAACCTTATGGAACCTTCTTCGACACTATGGTGTAACTGTGAAAACTGCCGACATCATCCGGAATCCATATGATGGACTACACTGTTAAGTCGTGCATGGAGGTCCGCTGGATTCTAACTGAAGACTGGTGTCATTAAATTATTTGTTCTGAAAGGAACTTTCTAATAGACTAATAAACGTTAAACCCTAATAAAATATTGTACCAATTAGTTTGTTGACTAATCTACAAAGGTGAATTTGCTAAGACTAACTGAAAACAAAAACAAAAGTAAAAGAACTATTTTATTTTAACCAGGAAAGAAATTCATGTATGAATTAATATCAATAAAAACTCTTTATTATTATTACCTTAAATCCTTTCAATTTTAAACGTATCTGAAATTCATCATCTTCTCGTCCCCATCCCCAAAATGAGTTTGACATACCACCAACTAAAGTGTATTGAGTTCTTTTAATGATTAAAACACCACCGGCATATTCTTTAAAATAATAATAACGTGGATGAAGATAAAATGGAATAAGATGAATCGGTCCCAATTCTGATGGCATATTATATTTTAATGCTGGATCTTCAGGTAGTAAGTCAACATCATGTAAAGCCAAATATTTCGTAAAAGGAAGTTTTAAACATTGTGAAGATAGTTGATACAATGAATTTTTTTGAGTAATACTTTCAACAATAATTCCATTAACTTCAGCTTCAAGTGATTCAAGTGCTCCTACGTTTAACAAAGCTCCTCTATTAAACCTGAAATAAATGATTAAGACTGTTTATAGAACTATATCTTATATGGTCTTGCTAGCATATATAATATATACCAGTCACAATGAACGTTGAGCCCGAAAAAAAATGTGTAGTATTCCAAGTTAGCAAATAACAGTACGAAAGTATGAAGTTAACAAGATGAATAGTAAAAAAATCAAAGTAATGTGGTAGCAATGATAATGAGTAAGAATGAACATTGAGAATATGTTACAAAACATAGAGTGAAAGCATACTTACTTACGCCAGTTACCCCTCATGGAGGAGCATGGGCCACCCACCAGCATTCTACATTCAACTCTGTCCTGAGAAATCATTTATAGTTGTTTCCAGTTCCATAAGGACCTCCTATCCACTGAGTGAAAAGGTATGTATAAATTCATATTGAATCTGAAGACTTGGAGAATGCATAAGCACCACTGCGGACGATTCTGATTAATGTCACTAACTATTCACTGAGATTATCATATAGATCCAAACTAAGGAGTTCGCATTTAGCTACATGGCTTAAATAAACAGTAAATGAATTCATGGACTGGTGCCACGCCTTAGCGTAGCCGCAACTAACTTTAATTCAACCCACCTTCACACCAACAAACGTTTCCCGTATAGATAGGAAGTGGTTAGGCATATGCAACATATGTCCTGCCCTTATTACAGATTTTTCATTTTCACCAAGTATCCTATGCCTAAGCTGAATATTGACAACTCGTTCGTTCTATAATACGCGAGAGATGTTTCGACATATATATAACAAATATTCATATATTATTTAGACTAAAGATATTTCGAAATTCAGCTCACCGAAGATCATCCACTTGATTAATTATAAAAAATGTATGACGAACGTTTTGATTATTGAGGAAGTTGTTTAAATGAGGTATGAATTCTTGCAATTCAGTGAAACGGTCTCTAAACGGTACTAAAACTGCCATACGATTAATAGTAGGATCTCCTTCAGAGTGATCAAATATTGGACAAGTTTGACTATCAGCTGGGCCCCATTGCCAATCAGATATCCTTATTATTACATCACTGACGATATAATGATTACTAAAATATAGATATGCCGCACAAAAACATAGTGCTATAAAAATGGATGTTTTCCCTCTATATTTTCGACAGTGAAACTGAAATAAAAACAAAAAAAGTAATCTGAATGATTGGCAAAAGTCTGTGAAAAAAAAAATTGTCTATGTAATTGTTTATGAAAAGCAAAACAGAGTGAATCCTTAAGAATTGCTGATTAAGATAACAGAAAGACAAAGGTTTCATTTTTGTCCTTAACCTTGATGAGTGAAGCTACATGCATTATAGCGGATAGTGATTATAATACTGAGACTCTAGTGGGGTTTTGTTCTCTGAGCTGGATGGTTCGATCGTGGAGCTTTCATCGTTCTTCTGAGCAATATCACCATCACAAATTCAAGTAGAAGTGAAGTGGTCGAATTCCCTCACATATGACTCACAGCTTGTTCTGTAGACCTCGATTTTTGATTGATTATTGCTGACCTCTAACCTGTCATTCTTTACTTCTTTATTTTGATAGTGTCTCCCATTGATTTAATTCTTCGTCCTATATCTGTTCATAATTTTTCTGATTGGTTGATAGATTGCAGTCCTATTAGTTGATTGCTGATTGATCTGAGTGCCAAGCTTCTAAGAATTCTCTGGTGTTTTTAGAATAGCCTCTATTCAAGATATCAGTATTTTTCCAGTCGAATATATGTCCACACTTGTCCACATGCATTGATATAAGCGGGGATGTATCATGGCGTTTGGCCGCTAATTGATGTTCGTGAAGGCAAAGATAAAGGGGGCATCCACTTTGTCCGATGTCATGTTTTTCGCAGCTGATTTTTACTGGCCTATTGGCTTTCATTCTTCATTGATCTTGCTTTGATATTTGTCCTGGTTTGACAAGCTTGTTTAAAGTCTTAGAGATTTGCTTGTTTAACCTTTTGAATGGATTTATGTCCATTGGTTTGTATACGCTATTATCCTCAAGTAATTCCTCGGCTTTCCTGATATATTTTTCCTTGTCCATAATTACTGTAGTGCGTCCTTTGTCCATTGAAACTATGATAATTTCTTCTCTAGTTCCAAGTTTCTTTAAAGCTTTTTTTCTCGTGAGGTCAGTTGGGTGTTGTTCATCTCCCATAGAGTTAGCGGTACTATGGTTTGTCTTATTTCCTGTTGAGCTTCTTCACTTATTCCGGCAGTTTTGAGTGATGACTCTAGTGCAGCGAAGAATTCTGGCTTTGAGGTGTCACTTGTATCGTAGTTTAATCCTTTTCGGAGTATGTGTTCTATGTTTGTCAGCGGTTGCCATGACAAGTTGACCACGCATTTGTTTGTGTTTTCTTGCGTGGGTGGCTTTGGAATCTTTGTTAGTTTTCTTCTTAAGGGTATTTTTTCTTTGCTCTCTGTGTCGTCTACATGATATCTCGATGGTTGTTGTGAAGATTGCCAAATATCCTGATGTGAGTATCCTCCATAGCTTCCTCTTTTCGTTATCCATAATTTGTTGGCATTTGTGAATTCTGTATTGGGCACCAGTTATCATTAGGTGTACCATTTTCCTTCCACTTTGCTCAGCTATTCTCCATCCTATTGGGCAGTTGATTGGAGGTCTGTATCTTACACTTGCTGGCAGAATAGGCTGACGAAAACATCCGTGGAGAAAACACAGTTATTCTCGAATGGATCGATTTCCAATTTATCGACCAATCAGAAAAATTATTAAATTCCCTTGGTATTGAGATGGTGGAGAAGATTTGTGGCTCAGTGGGGTGATTTTGATGTGGGTTTGTTTACGACCAAACCATCCAGCTCAGAGAACAAACCCACATCAAAATCCCTTGGTACTGTTTACTTGAATCTTTCCATTAATGTTTAAGACTGCGATTGATCAGTCTCTTATTAGCATATGTGCATACTGTACAAACTGACTCGATATTGCCTTAATTCACAAATATTTTAGCAAAGATGGATAGTGGCTAGCAGTGGAATCCAGGATGTGCGTCTCATCCTATTTGGGACTCGTCAGCTGGATGTGCCTGCATCTCAGAGTTGACGTTCATTCTGGGACTCGAACCCAGTACCGTTCGCTGTAAATGACATCGCGTTATCCACTTGGCTACTGAGTCTTGATAGCCACTTGCTTATGCAATGGGGTGAAGTTTTTAAATTCACTTGGTATTGTTTGCTTTGATCTTTCCATTGATGTTTAGGACTGCAATTTATCAACCAATCAGAAAAATTATGAACAAATATAGGACGAAGAATTAAATCAATGGGAGACACTATCAAAATAAAGAAGTAAAGAATGACAGGTTAGAGGTCAGCAATAATCAATCAAAAATCGAGGTCTACAGAACAAGCTGTGAGTCATATGTGAGGGAATTCGACCACTTCACTTCTACTTGAATTTGTGATGGTGATATTGCTCAGAAGAACGATGAAAGCTCCACGATCGAACCATCCAGCTCAGAGAACAAAACTCCACCAAAATCATCCACCTGAGCTACAAATCTTCTACGGTATCTCAAGTACTGAGACTTAAACTATACATACACCTAGCTAACATTAAGCTAGTAATCATCCGACAAACCTCTCTAACCCATAATGATCTAAAGAAATTTAGAACTTAAAATTATTTTAATATTTTATACTGTATTTCTAGTGACATCTTAGCATTCATAACTTTTGATCTAAGCCATTTCACGAGAAAGTAATTCTTCAAAATTGCAGTCAAGTTCTAACAACATTTTATGCATAGATTGATTTAATACATGAAATTCTCACATCCTTATTTAAGGTAAGATTCACAGAGGCGAACTAACTATTCAGAAGGGGTTTCAACTGATGTGGATACCTATTCAGGATGCTAAATAACTGTAAGAAATTTTACTCACTCGCTGGTTTATTCAGATTATCAGTATCACTGTTCAACGTTTGAAATACACATACACAGATGTCTACCTGTGCACAGGATAAATAAAGTGTTTTTCAAACACATTTGTGTATATATTTTAAGGAAACATTTAATTTGTTACGTATACTATGGTGTTTGCTACTATTTAAATTTTTACTGTATAAGAACTAAATCAACTAACCTTTCTAGTGATTGTATGTAAAACATCGTACATGAGTAGTACTAAGTTATAAACTATCTACCCTCAATAGTAAAAATCTATAAGGTGATTTTATGATACTAATTATAATTGAATATCTCAAGGATACTGACTGACATGTTAGTCATTAAATTAGCCTTCGTTTAATCAAAATCAGAGACAGTCAAACAGTTAATAATATTAATATTGGTGAAGAAATAAATATACAAAGTACAGTCAGAAAAGCTTGAATAAGATCGAGAAATGACCAGTATAAAATAACAACATTCAATATTCAGAGAATGATCTAAAATAAATGCATCAACCGCAAAATAACCGACTTCAAGTCATATCACCTATAGCCACTAATCATACACTACAGTTATCTATCCTATGTTAACCACGTATTCTGTGAATCTAAAGGTGGCTCTTTTTTATGACAATCCATGCAGGTGGAATGTCGTTAACCATGATGAAGAATACTAACATATATTACTTATTGCCCCCAACAGACTAGTTCGATAACATTTATTTCAGAATATAATACATTTACTTTAGCGAGCACCATACTTATTAGATTCCCGTTTGTAGTCCCTATGATATATTAACCATAATTTGAAACTTAATCAAGAAAAGCACAGTTACTAATAGCAAATAAATCTAGCAGTAAACAGGAACGCTAGCTGTAACATATATGAGAACATGGGAAAAATGAAGTCAACGATTCGAAGGACGATGAAAACATTGTTTCTATTGTCTTATGATTTGATTAAAACAAGCTAATTTGAGACCTGGTATACCACAGAAGTACAAAAGCCACAGAAATTTAACATTAGCACAACAATAGTATGGTAATTTTAATAAGTGATGGTAATTTATTAATACAACTTACTCAAAACATATTTTATGAACTGATGTATAAAAGACAAAACTTGTAAAATATTATTACTAAATAGTTGTTCAAATTATAAGTAAACTAATCAGACACAAATATACGTATGTTACTTTCCATATAAACTAAAATCAAATCCAAATAAAAATAAAATATTACTGCAGGGTTTAACTGCCTAAGTTATCAAGTACTGAAGACGTAAACGATCCTCTCAAGAATAAGTCAGTCAGTCAGCTACAATGTAGGACTAGGCACATATATGCATCGGCCAAAGTTGCCACATCTCACTCATTAACACAAGATGAACACCAAATTCATAAAAACTAATTACTTCAATGATAGTTATATATAAAAGAAAGATTGTGTATGAGGATATAATACTGGAAGAGAGGATCAGTTAGCAGGAAATTTAATATCACGGTTTTAGGGAAGATAAAGAGTGTATACACGTACGCCATTGTGATCGATTCTGAGCCATGTCACCCACAGTCTCCAACCATTGGTTACGATAGTCACGCGGACCACAACCAAGTAGTCTGCATCTACCAACATGGCTCAGACTAGAAGTTAGCGACTTCAAGCACTGATGCCGTGTTTTGGTTTGGTCACCCCTAACTCTCTTCCAACCATCGCCAATACTAGTAAGCATAGCGCATCGTGGTAATCGGTGTTCAGGCATACGTAACACGTGGCCCAACCATCTCAGTCGATGAAGATTCATGACCTCATCAACTGATTTACCATCATTCCGCAATACCCTGAGTCTAACCTCACGATTACCAACTCGGTGACCCCAGCAGATGCGAGCAATATTCCTATGGCATCTGTGGTCAAATACTAGTAACCTACGAGTATCTTCTACTCTTAATGGCCATGTTTCGCAGCCGTAAAGTAGAACAGAGCGAACTGATGCGCAGTATACTGGTCCCTTAATTGATAGACGGATATCTCGTCTACGCCATAGGTGATGTAAATTGGCAAAAGCCAGACGAGCTTTTTGAATCCGTGCTGAGATTTCGTCAAACACCAACCCATCAGGGCTGATCAGACTTCCAAGATAAGTGAAGTTGTCGACGCGTTCGACTACTTCACTCCCTATCCTTAGTTCAGGTGTTGACGCAGGCCAGTCCTGGAGTAACAATTTACAATTGGATGGGGAGAAACGCATCCCAAACTTTCTGGCATTATTACTAAGTTCTAACAGAAGACTCTGCATTTTGTCAGCATCTTCACCAAGCAGGACTATATCGTCTGTGTATTATAAGTCGATAAGTGGACCTCCTGGTAGGAGGTCAATCCCTGAAAGTTCTGTAGACGAGAGCGTTACTCCCAGCAGTAGGTCTATAATGAAGTTAAACAAAAATGGGGATAGTGTACAGCCTTGACGGACACCACTTGAGGTTGTAAAATCAGGTGACAGTTCGCCATAAGCTCTCACTTGACTAGTGGTGTTCGAGTAAAGAGGCCTCAAAAGGTTCATGTAGTTCTGAGGTACACCTTTCAATGACAGACACTGCCACAGAACCTCTCGATCTACAGGGTCAAATGCTACTATTAAGTCAGGAAAATCTATCATTACCTGACACTGATAAGCATGCGTGTGTTCTACAACGTGACGAAAAGTGAATATGTGGTCGATACAGCCACAACCAGGTCTGAAGCCAGCCTGATTTTCTCGTGGTTGCAGTTCACAAGTCTTAGTTAGGCGTCCGGTAATTATTGAGGCCAGTATTTTAGATGCTATGTTAGGCAAACTAATCCCTCTATGGTTATCACAGGATGATTTTGACCCCTTCTTATATATTAGGACAATCAGTGATTATGACCAGTCGGATGGGATTACGTCCAACTCCCATATTTTAGCTAAAATATTATTCAACCTAATCGCTAAAATTTGACCACCATATTTAAGGACATCTGTAGTTAATCCATCTGGACTAGTTGCTCTTCCTCGTTTCGGACTAGCTGTAGCTTTTTGAATTTCAATTAGAGTCGGGGGACCTACTTCAATGTTCCATTCAGGCTGTTTGGGAATGGTGGGTAACCGTAGAGTAGCTGAAGGCCAGCTAAACTGTTCTCTAAAGTGTTCCGCCCATCGTTCTAAACTTCTCGGCTGGAAGCAGATAAGAGTTTTGTCTTTTTCCGAGATCGTTTCACTTACACTTGACTTCTTAATTCCGGTTTCTTTTATTAGTCTGAAGAGTTGTCTGGTGTTGCTTACAGCCACTGCCTTTTCCATCTCTTTTGCTTTCGCTGCCCACCACTGCTCACGATCGTTCCTTAGACTTTCGGTTAACCTAGAACTGATTTGCTTTCGCTCGTCATAGTGTTCAGAGCCTGATGAGTCTACGAGAACCCAACAGTGCAATAGACTTGGAAATCCATTGGTTTTTGTAGCCTTTTGGTTTAAATTACTAATAGATGTTACTGCTGTTCCCACGGCTGTTCGTATATCTTTCCAAGCAGCACCTGAGTCATCCTTGTTAACAGAACTGTCTAAATGTGAACTCAGTTGTTTCTGGAACTTACTTCTGGCTTTTTCGTCCCTCAATTCAATTCTAATGGGTCTCCTTAGTGTGGTTTTTCTGCATCCAGTGAGGAGCAAGCAAATGCCTGTTCGTACTAGGGCATGATCGGAGTCCAAACAGGTACTCCAGAATGAGCGATAGTCTCCTATCGAGCCTCTCCAACGATGACTGATGGCAATATGGTCTATTTGAGTCCATCGTTGGTTTGGTGCAGGTGGTCGCCATGTTAGACGATGTCTCTCCTTAACCTTACGAACCACAGTATATAGATTATGGTAGGTAATAGAAGACTTCAACCATCTAATTAAAGCAAGCTTTGTAAACTAGCTTCTTTATTTATTTTTGTAACCCACGAAACTAATCTAACATAATTAACGTTCAGTTAGTAGTTATATCAAGTAATGTTTGAGAATGATGTGGTTTTAATCTTACGTTCCGAATCAACTCTGGAGTTCGGTGTACCAAGCACGTGATGTTAAATCAACAATGCATCCCCAACCAGCACTACATGCATTGGTGACTGAAATTAGTTAATCTATGTCGATATTAATTTCACTATTGAGCCGCTCAGAAGAAAACAGATGCTCGAATAAGTAATAACCACACTAAATTAAACTAATAACATTAAAAGAGAATTACAGTAACATTATCTCGTACCACATAGGATAACAATTGGATTGATATCAATGTATTTGTTTGTTTTTTCAATTTTTCAAGACTAAACTAAACACCTTTAGCCGTTGTGTGGGTTTCTAGCACAAATCTCTCAAATATCATTCATGGTTTAATCATATTAAATTAGGTATTTGCCGACAAAAGTCGTCTGGAAGTCCTGCTTCGAACCAAATACGAGACGATCAATCTCTGATGAAACATTTAGGGGCATCATTAAAAAGCACTTTATCACTCAACCTTCAAACGTTCGAGTGGTCAAAACAATTTGCCTGAATTCATACTAACTCCGTATAATATTTTCAAAGGCGGAATAGTGGGGAAAAACAAAGGAATCCCCACCTATAAAACACACTGCGTTCGCTTCCCATTATCTTGTGAATAATCTGAAGTTTAAAATTTACATAAATATCTGTACCACATTATTCAAATGAAAGCTTACAAAAACAATGGAAGAGGGTTCTCAAAACGGTGATGCTTTGTAATTCAGGAAGAGATTAAGTAGCAATACTGTCGCATATCATTGACACACAATCTTCCAATTCATAGATATTGTATAGAATTTTTATCAAGTTCAATTAAAAGATGAATCCGGTCTTCTAGAAGTGACGAGGAAAGTTATGAAGCAAAGATATAGCCAGTGTTGCATCATCAATTTTTTATCCAGTTCAGTTTTACAAACCACACCAAGTTAAACGAACTCAGTTTAATTAAATCAGGGCTGTTAGGCTAAACCTCAGGAAAAAGCACTGACCGATCTATGTCAAATAACATCTTTAATAAAAGTCTTGATATAACCAATCTGTCTAGAGTAAAGACGGTCTATTCATACAGGATCCCATAAACATCTGTTAATAAAAAGAATGTCTGATAAAACAGTGGAAATATGCTGAGGTACCAATGCTCTATATTAATAAAAAGTAGGGACATTCGTATTTTGATCACAGATAAGTCATACTTACTAGCTTTAACTGAAAACTGTCTTCAAGTGTACTTGTGAACACTGGTAGGAATTCAAAGGGTATAACTACAATTATCTTACTTAATCAAACTTTCATAATTGTACAGTTGGAGACAATGGTTTGAAGGGGTGGAAAATAATGAATTTTTCAAGAGGGTTTTCGACAGCTTAAGCAAGGTTTTTTTTTAAATACAGTTTACAAAATAAAAACCATTTTTACCTAGTGTGATTTGTAAGAGTAATTGATAAACATGACCGAATTTCCGAAAATGCCATTTCCTAGAGCTTACAAGGAATCCTTACATGATGGTTAGAATAGATAAAAGTCAAAGCAATGTCAGAGATAAACACCACTTAAGTAAGTAATAATAATTTATGAGTGAACCCCTTCGCACAAATGCTTTATTAGAAGTCGACAGAAATAAAGTAAGTACAACTGCCGTGATGAGGACCTTAAGAAGTCGTAGAGCTCAGGACAGTGAGATGATAAAACGTATGTTCGCTGTATAGCATTATTAAGGGTACACTTTTAGAGTGAGGAATATTCATGAAAGATTGGTTCAAAAACTGGTTTTGAATTTTAAATAATTCCAAACCTTCAATTTTAAGTAATTTGAGACCCTCAATTTTATGGTGCGATTTCTCGAACCCGATCCAACGCAAAATGATACTTTTGATATACCTGGATTAAAAGTGAAGTGTGACGAGGTGACTGAAAATCTTGTCTCCAGATAAACAAGCCATAGCCTAAAAGCATTTTAATAAGGTCATTTATTTATCGGAACATTAGCACTAAGCTTCCCGTGTTAAACTGACATTGAGAGATACATCAAAATAAATGTTAGGAAAAACCGTTGTAACATTTTAATTTATAGAGAGGATTTATTCATGCTGTTTTAAACATGAAAACGAATACAGATAAAAATACAACAAGCAGCTGGGAACATCGAATAGATTAAAACGTTAAAAATACGGAATTTTTTAGAGTCATTTATATTTAGCAAGATAAGTTAGAGATCTAATCACAGGATAGCAGTTGAAGTACTGGCAGATTCAGTCCGAGTGATTTTAATTTGCTACCATTCGGCTACAGTTTGTAAAATGGCACATCAGCCCCGTTACTTTTTTCAGAAACTACAAAGGATCCTAATGGATAAGTTATTTTAGGAAATTATAGATGGTAACCCAGAAAAGTATATTTTAAGATAAAACATTAGTCGGAACTAAACAGTCAGTAAATTTTAACAAACCTAGATAAAATCAAGGGAGGAATAAAACTGGATGGATGCCAAGCTAAAAATTTAGAAGTGGTTAGGATTTAAATATTTGTAAATCAATAGTTATTAAGTTTAATGAGCAGTGCTGTTTGAAGTGACAACAGGACGAAAACTGTAACGCATTCAGACATGATAAGAGCACCCAAAAAAGTAGACTAGGGAACGTGATATGTTATGTGAGAGCAAAACAGATATAATCATTAGAATAACCAGCAAATAATTTTAAAAAATCTGTCAATAAAAGGACAAAAGATTTCACACCAAAAGTTTATTTATAAACTCAGATATTATCACTTCGGCAAGTACATTAGAAATCATTCAAGGAAGTGATCACAAGGTCTATGTACAAATAAGAATGTACTTAGAGTTCTTTTAACAAAGTCAATTATCGTACGCCTTTAAGACGCCATAATCCATCATTCAAATAATGTACATTTTTGACCCCAATGCCACTGTTGGTTGATAAGCTATTGGAATAGAAAGGAGAGAACAATCGTAGAAGAGCAAATGTTAAAACCATTTTAAGAATGCAGTTAGTTTACTTAGCTTTTATGATTTCAGTAAATTAATTTTAAACATCAACAATTTTAAAAATTTTAAACATTCAATCTTATGTATGCAGGAAAACTTTTCAACATCACAACCAAATAAAAATAAAAATTTCATCCCAAAAAATTAACCAGTGATTTGTAAATCCGACACAAACATCTCATTGAAATATGATATAAAACGTGGCACAAATCCATGAAGTCACTGACAATTGGACTGAGTCATGTTGGTAGGTGTAGACTACCTGGTTGGGATTCGCGAGATGATAGCAACCGATGGTTAGAGACCTTGAATGACATGGCTCAAAATCGTTTACAATGGCGTAGATGCATCCACTCTTTGTGTTCTCCCAAATTCTAATCTGAATTCTTCATGTCCCTATCTTTTTTCTCTTTTCAAATTTATTTCACTGGATTATACTCCTTGAATAACATCTTCAAACCCTAATCTTTCACATTGCTGCTTAAACTCTTACTACTTCTACCACTATGGGATTTGAATCGACAACTGCATCTCTGTGCTAATGTGGTATGGCAACTCGAACTGATGTACGTACGCACGAAGTTCTATGTTGTGACTGACTGATATAAAATTGAAGGTTTTGACTTAATAAAGAAAATGTGTGGCCAAGAAGCCCGATTTAAGCTTATCATCTTAAAAAAAACTAGCAGGAGTAAAGTCAAGAACACTGGCAATTGTGAATAATAAATTAGACCTGTTTTTTGGTTTTACTAAATATTTTTGTTTCGTTTCTTCATAGTACTTAAGCTTGTGCCAATTATATTTGCTTACTTACTTACTTTTTCTAATAGTGACTCACACTGAGTCACGAAACGTCAGAAATTTAATTTTCTGGTCACTGAGACACAACAAATATATCATTTTTATTACTAACAATCCACCCGATACTCGTTTTATTCCAAATTATCAAATAAAACTTATTGATAGATGTAAAGCTTCCATCTCAATACACAGAGAAATTACTGAAAATATGGTGAATAAAAATGTCACGACTACCTCTCGAGCTAAAAATCATAAGTACTGACATTAGTTTGATATGTAGGCACTTTTCATCACGGATCGACAACAGTTAGGTTACAATTGAAAGCCAAGGGACTTAACTGTTTTACCTATATATATGATTCCTAAGCAATGGACATAATTTAAACAGGTGAACTTACACTACCATATCTTACAGAGTGCTACCCATAAACCAGAATTTTAATCCAATGGTTTACATTTTTACTTTAATCTACCAGCGATATTTTGAAATAGTCGTCGGTGATCAATTAATTTGCTCTCGATATGGTTGGACTCCATAATTAAGACAGAATATATTCTTGAATTAGATGCTGGTGAATACAGATTTATAGTTTCATTTAGACATTTGTGGACATTAGCTGAATTCGTAGATGGTGACGGTGTTGTGCTTACGATAACAACAGTTATCATTATGTTTACATGTTCAATACCAGGTAATTGATACAGCATGAGCTGCAGGGGCTCCTGTCCGATGTCGAACCTCCTCAACAATCGTTGACAGGGGTATGGTATGTTTGCGTCGATCACTAAGTTGGTTACCGAACCACACGTCTTTCTCTATTCTCAAAATTGGTACTTGCTGGAAACAAACTGCTAGTTGACTACATATAGAACAGACTAATATCATATGTTAATCAAACTTCGATGTTCAAATCAAGCCTTGCAAAACATGGACAATGGAAATATGTATTAAACATACACAGAATCTAATCGTCAACTTACGATTTAGAATATTTAGGAATTAAACAGAGATATTGAAATATATAAAATGTACACTGGTGTTTAAATATTATTTACATACATGGTGAAACAGACCAAGAGCATTTTCTAAAACACCAACCATCATGAATTTATTTGTGTGGACTAGGATGCTGTCTGGGTGCTTAAACCAAACCAGGTGAGCCTGTAGAATAATGGTGCGTGTTCAAAATGCGGCTCACCAACTTTGTAGAGGATTAATTCCTCTATATCTGACTCCAATAAATAAATATCCCGCTAACTGAATATTTACTGCAGGCTAAATCTCCTAGTAGAATTACGGGTTTACTCGAGATTATTCAAAAGCCTGAACACCAGTTATAGAGTTAGTTTACTATTGAAGCTCAGTAAAAATCCGCAAGCGTACAGATAGCAAGCACACCGGGAAAACAAGTGAGTGTGTGTGTGAGTGTTAAAAATCCATATATATTTTTGAGTGTTAATGGATTGTGGATAAATTATTGATTGTCTTTGTTTACAACCAATGAGAGAACAGATCAAAGATTGACGTGCAGACACATGCGCTCAATCAGACTCACACATAAATTTACAGTGGGTTAAATGTTAGGATTACAGAGAGCACACAAAAAATACAGTAGTTGAATGGGCTCGCTACAAGCCCCCCCCCCGAGCCTTTGGCCTAGAGGCTCGGTCTACATGATAGCGGAGCAAAGTCACAAGACGGAGTCCCATTGTAGCCGGTGTCTAGAATAGATTCATCTGCCGTTTGAGCCTATATATATTATTGGATTGGAATTAAGGTTTTCTAACCCCTCCTGGGTAGGCCATTCAATATCCACGGTCCCTGTTTAGGCGCTAGAGGTTCATTTTTAGTCCTCTTACTTTCGTAAGAAAACAATCTCGAAGCGTGACCTTCCCACCACGAGCTATAAACGTGTGGCCGTACGAGAGCATTTAGTGAGGCAGAGGACTTTCTCTTATAATAAACTATGCTTGTTCACTTATTTTACATTGAACTTAACTCCTTTATTTCTTTGTAATTTCAATGATTTGTCTACATGACGCATAATTTTTTGGTGCTCAGTTGTACTTTAATTTTCGTGTCTCAAATTAATAAAAGCACTGATTGTAACATAGTGGTTTGATATGGGAAACCAAATCATAGTGTCAGCAAACAACATACTCTTCAAGATAAGAAAAATATACTGCATGAATATCAATTTCGTTGCTGGATTATTTATTTATTTAAACACATACATATTGGTACAAAAGGGCACCAGATACATATGCGACACACAAAACAATGAAAATAGGAAGAGAAAGGATGAAAAAATAAGGGGGACTGAAGTGTACAACCGGAAGACTCTTTCAGTTAAGAAAGTTAGAACCACTCTTTATGAAGAAAGTAAAAGAAGGTTACAGCAGGCTCGCCACTGGCTTCTATTCTGAGCCATATCTGATAACGTCTCTAGCCACTGTGTTGCACCATCTCTCGCGCCCCAGCCAGGGAGTCGTGAAGGACCAACAGAAGCTAACCCTTTGCAGCTTTCTTTCATACCACGACACCATGTCATACACTAACCACCTCTCCGCTTTTTCCAACCAGTCCCAGAGTCGGCAAATAATGCACGACGTGGAAGTCTCTGGGACGACATTCGTAGAACATGTCCAAGCCACCGAAGTCGGTGTTTCGAGATGGTGACACCAATTGAATTATCGTCTTTGCGCCCGAACACACGATGCCGAACCTCTGCATTACTAACATGGTGTTGCCACTGGATGTCAGCAATCCTTTGGAGACGACGATGATCGAACACAGAGAGTTGTCTAACATCTTCAACTCGGAGAGGCCAGGTTTCACAAGCATAGAGCAAAACTGCTCTCACCGACGCGTTGTAGATCCGACCCTCTACAGCCAGATTAACATCACGAAGGCGCCAAAGATGGCCCAGATTGGCATAAGCCGCTCTGGCTTTCCTTATACGTGCATCAATCTCATCACTCACGCCACCACCAGCACCTATGTAGCTACCTAGATACACGAACTTCTCAACTACTTCAATCTGCTCACCATCTAGGGTGAGTACAGGATGAGGATCCTGCCAGTCTTGTAGGAGTACTTTGCACTTCGAAGGTGCAAAGCACATACCGTACTTGCGGACACTGATTGCCAACTGATTAAGTGCGGATTGCATACCTTGGGCATTATCGCACAGTAAGACAATATCATCCGCATACTCGAGGTCGAGAAGTCGTTCTCCAGGCAACAGATCCACACCGCCATTACTTACATACATCAGAGCTGTTTCTAGGATGTCATCGATGGCAAAGTTGAAGAGGAATGGTGAGACTGGGCAACCCTGCCTAACCCCGCTGCTTGAATGAAACAAGGGAGAAAGGTGGTTGTATGCCCTCACTCTGCCTGAGGTGTTAGTGTACAGGGCCTTTAAGATGTTAATAAACTTCTCAGGCACACCCTTCTTCAATAGACAATCCCAGAGAACAGTCCTGTCCAACGAATCGAAGACAGCCCTGATATCAAGAAACACTACGATTGTTGGCCAGTGATAAGTATGACGGTGTTCTAACATTTGGCGGAGGGTGAAGATATGATCAATGCATCCTCGACCAGAACGAAAACCAGCCTGCTCCTCGCTAGTCAGTCTTTCTCGGGTTTTAAACAACCTACGAAGAATGACAGAAGCCAATAGTTTGGACGCAATCGGAAGTAGACTTATCCCCCGATAGTTGTTACAGGAACAAAGTGAACTCTTTTTAAAGATAGGGACGACTATCGACTCATTCCATGATGCTGGAACATTTTCTTGCTCCCAAACCTTTGTAAACAACACAGTCAATTCCTTTGTCAGAAGGTCACCACCATCTTTAAAAAGAGCCGGAGGTAAGTCATCTGGGCCCGGCGATTTGTAGCGCTTCAAGAGTTGGAGTTCCTTGCGGACTTCCGCCTCGTTTGGTGGATCAGTCGTCACCGGCCATGGGGGGCAGGACAAACTGGTCGATGTTGCCGGAGCAACAGGCCAGTTGAACTGCCCTTCAAAAAATTCCGCCCGTCGTCCAAGACGTCGAGAGATGTTAGTGATTGGCATACCGTCATCCTCGTAGATTGTTTCACTCACACCAGACTTCTTGATGTCAGTGGCTCGGATGAATTGGAAGAGCTTCCGGCAGTTACCAGATGCAGCTGCTGCTTCCATCTCATTAGCACGCTCCGACCACCAGGCTTCTCGGTCCTTACGCAAGCTTTGCCCAATTTCACTAATTAATAGCCTTCGTTTGTGGTCAAACTCACGGTCACCCGGAGTAAACCGACGGGCTTCGATCAGTTGTAAGTAGCCAGAAGAAACCCAGTGCTTATAAGCGGGACGAAGCCGCAAGCGGCTTTACTCACCATTTTCATGGCGTCATGAAGTTGTAACCAATGCTCATCTACACTTTTCGGTGGGATGCTAGCTAGCCTAGAAGCTAGATCGGCTCGATACTTACTTGCAACAGAAGTTGCAGCCAGTTTACTAACATCAATCTGTTGATGGTGGTCAATCCTTCGGCCACTGAAAAGCTAAGATTGGCGCAGACCAGGGCATGATCAGACTCCAGATAGGTACTCAAAAAGGAGCGGAAGAGAAAAATCTAACGTGTATGGTGATATTTAAATAAGAAGCAGTGAAGAATTTGATCTAATTCTAGTGTTACGGAGCAACAGTAAAACTAAGATTAAGAATTAATGTGGCAATTATATAACACAGTGAAAATAGTGAAAAAAAATTGTTCCCAGAATGATTAGGTGAAAGCTAGGAAATTATATTATCACTCATTGTATTCCCTCAAACTGTGAGATTAAAATTGCTTCATATGTCTTTTTTCCTGTACTATGTTCTTATATACAACAAATCCTTTATATATTACCACCACTAAATTAACTACTATGAATTTGGTGTTTATCTTGTTGTGCTAATGAGGTATGGCAACTTGGACCGATGCAAATGTGTGCCTGATCCTACGTTATAGCTGACTGACTGACTGATGTTATCAACTACCAAAACAGATAATGGTAATGACTAGGAAACAGGTTACTGTATGTTTTCGACACAAAAAGAAATACCAACTAATAACAATAATTCATTTTTGTACTGGTTGCTTGGATCCTCCCATTGATTTTTAGGATTGCAGTTGATTAGTTTCCTATGGACATGCTTGCATCCTGTAATGTCAAACTTTTAACAACTGTATTGGTCAGAATTGTCAGACTTCACAACAGTACACTGAACGTTATTCAGCACAGGGCATATATATGACATCGAGTGTGAAGAAGCAGCTTAATGGCTAAATCCCTTAGTTTTCAATTAACTCTTTTTCACCTACTTCGCTGGGGAAAGAGAGGTCCTGAAAGTAAGTAATTAATCGTCATACTGATTTTCAGGATCGTTGGACACCATGTAGGCTCTATACAACCCAAAAAGCACGGCTTCATTCTGTAGTGCAACTAATACACAAGTATAAAGAGTTACAGTTCATCAAGAAAACAATTTTACAGAGTACTTGCTAACGAAAATCCACATCAGAATAAGACCGCTAGCACTTTTCGACATATTTCTGTATAAAGACTGCATAGTGGGGGGGAACTTCAGAACTACACTAAAATGTTTATAAAAAGTACATTTAAAACAAAATCCCCTAAATTCCTTTTATGTTACTGAAAAGTTAATTTTAGCAGTTTGTATATATGAACATCGTTTTTCTCATTAAAGCGTTGACATGAAATAACACTAAACTAAAATGTTATTAAGCCATAAATTAGGTTTCTTCCTACCAGTAATACACTAGGTTTCAAATGTTACGATTCAGACAATTAAGATCAACCAGTTAGTCATATTCAGCATCTTGGTAAGAATCAAAGAGTTTAAAAATACTTTTAAGGTATGTACAAAACACTGTCACATAAATAAAGCTTGTTGAAAACTCACATCTCATCAGTCGATAACAGAGTAATGCCAACTGCGAGTGCATTTGTTTTGCCTTCTGCCATTACAGCAACAACTGACTCTTGAGGAACTTCTGTCATTCGAGCACCGGGTGATGTCAATCCACGACACATAATATTTGATCCATTTAAAACATGCTTGATAGCACCTTTGTCAACTTGTAAATGAGGTAGGATGAAAGGATCTGAAGTTAATAAAGTTTTGTGTATGTTTAGAAAAAGCGGAATGACTCCCTCCAAAGATGAATGCATACTAAAGTGTATTTAACAGACATATGGCTTGATATAAGTTGAGTTTCGAAGACTTAGACAGTTGTCATTAGTTGGTGCTATGGGAAACCCATAGGACCTGACATCTTATTTTCAGGTAGGACGCTTCGACAAATAAACTATCATTCAGGTTGGTGGGTCAGTTAGGGAACATTAAACTATATGAAACTACCAAACGTCAGTTGAAGAAACTGTGAATACGAACACATAAACGTGGTTTTGTGGGTCGAATATACATTTGTCTAAAATAATCTTAAAATCAATGGGTGTTAAGAACTCTCACAAATAACTGATTGAATATTTTCAGATGTCGAAAGCAATCGGGTTATGACTTGAAGTAATTCCAATGAATGCGAGAGCTTAAGCATTGTTGGTTGTTATGCATACGGTCAGACTAAAATTTCTGACGGTCAACTTTTGCTAAAAATAACCATTTAAATCTGTACGACCAAGTTATAAATCAACCAAAACACTCACAAATGTGATTCATCATCATATATTACGTGGGGGATCACAACCAGAAACTACTTACATTTATGAAGTAATCTCAGCGATGGAATAAACGGACCCTCACGTTGTCGGAAAAACATGACTTCACCATCAGAATCTGAATACAAGTCGACATGTTCGTGACTTCATTTGTTTAATATTCAACCCCAGCATCTTACCACTTAATGTGTTTTACAACATCTTTCTTAGGTAAAATCTGATCAACCATTTTACTATCAATGCCATAACCTTCAGTTAGTCGAGTACGCAAAGATTTCACGATAGAGTTCTTCGCATTATTTGTACAGGAAATATCCTCCTTTTCGTCAAACCTACGGAGACGATTAATTATAACTCGATCTCACTTTTTGAACATGTGTAGTTTTATTGGCAGTAATTTGTATTGTAGTGAGGTCAGATGAACCAAGAAAAAGGGACGAAAGTCAGCTGCTGCGGTTTCTGTCCAGTCAGTAAGTACTTTTTGTACTAGGAGAGCACACGAAATAGCTTGGAGTGTTTGAAAAAAGAACGTAAGGTTAGGTGAGTCGACGATACAGCAAGCACAAACGATCCACTTACACTCAATAGTAAAAAGAGATTGACAATGAGCAGTAAAAACATAACCCTAGGACTAAGAAAATCGGATAAATCAAAAGTTAGAGCGAAAAGTTCAAACCACCACACAGCTTAGGACTGAATTTACCTCTCTTTTATTTCGACGACCTTCAGGGACTGGCCTAAAAAATGGGATTAAGTAGGAACTAAAATACAAATGTTATTGAACATATATCTCGGAAATTGAATTTGCTAGCATATACATTAGTACAAAACAGTCAATGTATATTGGGATTGAATGGACATAACTGAACTGGAATAATAATATAATTGGACGAACACAAGAATTAGACCTTGCAGTGGTAAATAGATCCCCGAAATAAATAGTTCTGTAAGTCTTCGATATTTGACGTTGACCTACTTAGTTTTAATGGACACATATAGCTGAATGCTCTCGGTAACGCGCCCGCATCAGATCAGGGGTGTGTAAGCCGTGCTACGCGTCCCTTGAAACTATTAACCAGTCTAGATCAAACGCTTCCCGATACTTCATTGGCCTTTCAAATATGTATTCGAATCGCTTCATTTTTTATTTCTGATTTGGTTGGGTTGGCATAAATGGTTCAAATGGTTGAAGACGGAATAGAAGAAGCTTCCGCTTAACGGGCTTCCGTGTCTAGTAGCAGTGGATCACCAATACCTCTAGGCAAAAACCTAGGTATATGAACGATAATAGAGGAAAAAAAGAATTTGGTCAATCAAAATATGTTATCCTTAGTCCTTAAGAATAAGTCAAGTTTCCTCTTAAAGGACTCCTGGGAGGTCGCTTGAACTAGCTCAGTCGGCAGCGAATTCCAGAATTTAAAAACTCTTACGGAGTAGAAGTTGTGTCTGCAGTCTGTTCTGCTATATAGGGTCTCCAATTTCTGGGTGTTACCCCTTAGGTTAGTGTTATGACTAAGCTTAAGAAGATGTTTAAGGGGATGGCAAGAAGTATTGAGGATACTGTAATTCATAAGAAGGTCACCTCTAAGACGCCTGTACCCTAATGGGTAAATGTTAAGTGACTGGAGGTGCTCCTCATAAGGTTTGAATCTGAGTCCCCGAACTGATTTCACGGCTCGACGTTGTATACGTTCCAGAGTGTCCTTATCCTTTTGGAGGGAGGGAGGAAATACTATGTTCCCGTACTCTAAATGGGGACGAATAAAACTGTTGAAGATTATGTGGAAGGTTCTACCGTCAAACTGGCCAAAAATGCGCTTCAATGTTACCAGTGCAAGGTTTGCTTGAAAGGCGTTTTTGTCACAGTTCGCATACAATTTCAGGTCATAGGGTACCAACACTCCTAAATCTTTTTTGACTTGAGAAAGAGAGGAGTTACCTAAGTTGTAACTATAGTCTGCAACATGTCTCAGATGGACTACTTTACACTTTGAAGTGTTGAAGGTAAGTCCGCATACTTCCATTATAAAGGCGTTACTTGTAAAGTCCTTGTCAAACGCCGAATACCTGTAACATCTCTAACCTCTTTGTAATTAGGTTGGGTTTATATTGGCACTGATATTTAAGGTCACTACCAGTTGTCTGAGAATAGAAACAGTGAAGAGAAAATATCCAGCAATATGCTGTCGTGAAGTCAATCCAGAGCTACATCAGGCTGGTCTAATATATATTTTTCTGATATTAATTCCAACTAATTACAGCATAATTCACTAGGCAGTATGTCTCAAGAAACATTCAATTTCATGCGTCAAAGCTCTCTGTTGTGCTTAGAATTTTACTTGTTCAATTGAGGTTCAGTTGACAGTCTGAACGTCAATACTTGGTGTATGATCACTATATTACAACATCTAGAAGATGGATTCCGTAATCACGTAGAAAATATAGACATCCGAGTAGATATTTCCGAGTATTTATTAGGATTATTATATTTTGCTAGGTACCGTTATCCGTTTGGTCTGTATGAAGCTGTATATTCTGCACGATCAACTTCTGAAGTTATCTAATTGCACGAACTACTGGTTTGAGAAGAAGTAAAACAGCCAGACACGTAGATGAATAGTAAGGACAATACTGAATGATTAAACTCAAATAAACCTGTTGATAAGAACTCGATGAGTTTAGCACAATATATGAAATGCATTTAGACCTGAATATCAAGGGAAACAGAAAGTATAGTTTAAAAAGTGCAAATCCAGCCAATAACTATGTAACATATTATGAGATGTTTGTGGTGACGAGATTTTCGTCTGTATCAAAACTTCAAACTATTGTATTCAAAACATGAACTCATCTTTTTTAGACTGTATTTACCCTTCGTTTGATGTGCATTAAGAGGCTTTAAGGCAGTTGTAGTTGGCTTATTAACGAGTGAGAAAATACGTGGAGAGGTAAATCCCTGTCCTTAACACACTGACCTTTCAACTTTCAGTATTTGATAGTAGAAACTATAGTGCCCACACAAGACGAGGAAGTGAGTTAATAATTTTTTTCGCAATATTTTAAACTTAACAGGAGGTTCACAATAAACTATTAGCCACCCAGCCTGAACTGTTATAGGGTCACAACAACAACAACACCAAACACAAGCAATAGGAATTCTTTTAATTTTCATTGACAAGTCTTTTAATTGGACCAAAGCCCCTCTAATATTCCTAAGAAACGTTTTACCAACCTGAACACAAGAGAAATGGCTCGGAGTGTGAAAAGAACGTATTACTCCAGGATTAGTCCATGCGCTATTTATGGTATGTCAGACAGGCTTGAGCTTCTAGATGTTTCCGGAATCGTACTAAACACAGTTGCAGGGCAAGTAATTGTACAGTAAGAAATGAGAAACATGACTCCTCACCTTCTAGATGTTTCCGAGGTGCTTCTATTCAGCCCTGACTGCTTCTCTGTGTCTTCAGAGACTTTCTGAACTTTTTCAACCAATACTTTAGATCTCAAGAGTTATTAAATTTTAGACTCTCTCACCAAACGTCAAGTGATAGGGGCCTGGAGTTCTCATAAAAATTACTGTATTCTGTTGTACGTCATTCGTTTTTATCCACGGCAGTAGGTAGAGGGGTTGTACATCAGTTGTTCTAAATGTCAGATGTTTTCCGTTAGCATATTAGCCTCAACTGTTTCTACTCATCTCCACTTTTGGATCCGAAGTATGGCTCTTAACCCGTTTCCGTCCTTTATTGGTTACATCCATAATTTCCTCACCTGATTTTAATTTGTGAACTTTAACGCTGATCTACTGAATTACTGATTTACTTGTATTCTCCTTTGCAAGTACGATATCTAGTTCAATGACTGAAAACGGTTCTACTAGTGATGGAGCTATTTCGTATACGTTATATAATACGGTAACGCATTCATTTATACTAGTTCATCATGTTAAACTAGTGTTCAGATCTGTAGAGTGTGTGCTAAAATACTTTGTCGAAGATCCAAAACATTGTCATCTTCTTACAAAACAGTTGAAAGCGATGTCATCAGGCATGAAATTGGTGTTTTGGTGAGGCCGAACACATGAAAAGCAGTTAAAACCATTAATTGTCTCAGATTTTTGGCTCACTGGATAACAACGAAGCTGGAGGGATTTGTAAGCAGTGCTCCTAGACAACATCAACTGTGACTCATAAAATGTTTAAATTATTGTTCGGGAAGTAATAAAAAATGTAGTGAATTGCATTACATTTGCGAGCAATCTGTTCACTCACAGAAGTTTACTGGTCCTGTTAGAGATAAAGTACGAATCGAATCCTACATGTGATACCGTAACTAAGCGACTACACAACTGAATTCAAATAAGTATCGTTACCGTGGAAGAAGAAGCTGTAACTGAATTCGCGAACATATTACATTTGGTATGATGTAGCATAAACCATTCACCGGGCCTATTTGAACAGACGAACGCTACTACAGAATATGGCCTCAAATGACACGTGCTGGCCAGTCAGTTGATCGAAATACTGTTAAGCCCAACTAAACCCATTCAGTGTCAAAAATTACTGTAGGTACCGACTGCCGCAGGGTATGCTGGATAGACAGAAGATTAAAAAGAAAACAGCACATTCAGTTCGTGACCATTGGTGTTGTTACGACTTAAGTTGGTTAGTTAAGAAATGAACTCAAACATATAAATATATTTTAAAACAATTAGGTCCAAGTATTCATTGACGTCCTTATTTTGGACAGGAATTATATTGCCTATTATCTTATATTGGATGTTGAGAAGCTTTCTGTGTTTGGAAAGATATTTTTGCGCTCCACTGTATACATATCACGAGCTAAATAAAGACTATTCGGCTAGTAGTTTGGCTTCCTCTACCAATAGAACAAGGGATACTCAAAGGCACGAAAGTGATGGGCTCTGTATTGAATACAAATTCGATTTCTGTCTTCATAATAACATTTATATTTTACCTAGTCGTAGAAGTAGACCTTCTGGTTATCTTTAAAAAAGGTTTGATATATATATATATTTATACATGGTCTTTTTATCTCATGGTATTCGTCATTACTATACCCCTTTTGTATAATTAGTGGGCGATAACACAGTGAGTGAAGCAGTCCTAAAGCAAGGATGGATACGAACTCTCCCATGTGACGTATAACGCTGTCTAGATGCTAAATAACTAGGAACCTCTTCATGTCATTTAGCTGGTATTGCAGATAGAATAGTGGGAAGAGGTCCTCCAACTGCATTAGGTACGATACATCATAAACAAAAAGAGAACTCATCAAAAGAGTCTGTCATGGCAGAACTCATTGTGAGTGGTAAACGTTTTACAAAGGCTATCACCAAAATACAAATGGGTCATAGAAACAGGAGCAGGTCACTAGAACAACCGAGATCCAAGTCACATAGCGGGTCACAGACTTCCAGATAATCAGTACAGTATTGTTGGCGTCACTAGAAGTTTGTTATCAGATCAACCGAATTCAGCCAACCATGTGGTTGGCCTAAATAGACTCTCAAGAATTCGGAAAACGAATAACCCCTCCCCAGATGGCGACAACTGAGGAGGAGTGTCTAAACAGTCACTTCTTTTGCGTTAGAGACAGGAATTCGTGCTTAAACCTTTTGGTGGATACTGGTACTGCTCTTAGTGTCATTCCTCAGAACAAGACTAAACTGGGTCTTCAGTTACGCTTCAATTTGCTAAGAAAACTAAAATTGCGACGTTTGAGCAGAAAACTATGAGGCTAGACTTGAGGTTTTGGAGGCAATTCACATGATAATCCTGAGAATCGACTTATTAGAGGGGTATGAACTTCTAGTCAACACATGAAAATCGACACTTGAAATGAGAGAAACTTTGAGTCATACAAAAGGTAAAGAGAGTCACACCACTTCTCTAAATTTGATACAAATTCCGTCAGTGACAACTGCGAAATTCCAGGATATACTCGCGAATTTTCCAGACCTAACTAAACCAAACTCTCTGCCTTCCCAAAGTAAACTAAATGTAAGCCATATGATAAAAGCTGGAGGCGCACCCAGGAGACTAGCGTCAGATAAGCTTAAAATCGCTAGATTTGGATTCCACTACATGTCTGATGGTCGGTGGGTAACCCCTCGCATATGGTCCCAAAGAGAAATTTAGGTGATTGGTGACCGTTCGAGAATTGCAAAGCTCACAACTGTCAACTCCATCAGTCATGTGCTAGATGCCCCATATCCAAGATATTACAAATGGCTCTCAGGGTATGAACATATTTATTAAAGTTAGCCAGGGTATATCACAATATCCCGACACCTGAGGAAAACATCCCCAAGTCAGTTATTACTAAACCTTTCGGATTGTTCGAGTTTGCACTCACTCCATTCAGTCTGAGGAACGCGGCGCAAACATTTCAAAGATTTATGAGCAAACCACTTCGAGGTATAGATTTTGTACCGAGGTATATAGACGATATGATTATGCTCAGTCCGGACTTAAAATCATACGAATACTATATGAGAGCAGTTTTAAAACGGCTGGATAAAGATGGAATGGACATACATCAAAGTAAGCGTGTTTTCGGTGTCCAAACTCTAGAATTTCTCGGACACACAATGAGCCCAGAGGGGATTACACTGATCATAGAAGAGGTGGACACCATCATGTAACACTTTGCACCATGTTCTGTAACACAACTAAGAAGTTTTCTGGGTCTAATTAACTTTCATCGAAGATCTGTTACAACCTGTGAAATCCAATTGTTATATCTTGTGACCCGCCTATTAAAGAGCAGTGATTTATACATCGGAACAGTGACACACGAAGCCTGTACGAGCAGTCTACAACACCTGTCGGTCCTGCTATTTGTTTAGCCCAGCCAGTTAGGCCCAGAACACCAACAACAGCCTCTGCAATATGAATCATTACTCTCAAATATACTGGGTTTATATAACAAACAAAACTGACCGCATCGTACCGCAAAATAGAGAATAACACTCGTACAGGATTCAGCTAAATGTTGCTGTGAATAAGGGAGATAGAAATTAATGGACTGAAGATAACTCAAGAACAGTAAATTGTAGAATAACAGTCTATCAGACAAAATAAATCTTATAATAAGAGGGATATGAATATGAATTGTTTAGTTAGTTGACAACTGTACAATAAAAATATGCACATAGTATTGGTTCATAAACAGATCCCAATGTTACCGTCCACTATTCTTATCGGGACATAACAAGTTCGATACCCGGTCATGCACAATTAATGCAACCTTTGACAAATTCTGTTAAGGGAAAACCAAGAGAATTTGAGCTAACTGTTGAGGCTGTCTATTCATCGTATTCGCTCTTTTTTTTTATCATTTTGCAGTTACCCTGCAAATGAAAAGAATGAAAATGTAAATGTATGTTGAAATACGCTCGTTCCTGGATGAGCGAACAAAAAAATCCTATATAAACGCATGTACATACCAAGTGACAGAGTTTTGCACTGTTCTTTGAACCCTGATAACAGCCGATCGAAAAGATAGGACAGAAACCAAATACTTGTAGCTGAACTCTTGACTAAACAACTTTGGCTAGAAGGTTGGACAACTTTGGAATGAAAAGACTGAAATTTGCCACTGATCTCACGTTGAAGATGTGTACCACTCGCAGGTCACTGCTCAAGTAAGTATCCTATACTGTAAAAATACCATAAGTATTCGGAGTTTGCCAACGCCTTTACCAGTAACAGCTTTATAATCAAAGAGTGTCAACCCAGCCAAATCAGAAGTCAAGAATGAAGGAGTACGACGGTGTATTTGGAAGGCTGTCAGTATGTTGAAGGAACGTTTAGTCTAAGCTGACTAACAGTTGAAAAGGGTGTGTAGCACAGAGTACCACTGGTGATTTGGCGCGGATGCGTGACCGAGCACATTCACCTATGTGAGTTCAGTGAAACTAATGCGGTCAGCATGAAATATCGAAGACCCACGGAGCTATTGATTTTGGGGACTCAGTTACCGATACACTGGGTTTCTTAAATCATAGTCTTATGGGAACAAATAGCTCATCAGTATTTGTTACCTCATAACTGATTAAATGGGTAAGTTTCAGGGTCACTCGAAAGTCTGAGCAAGCTTCACATTAGTATGCTTCAAGCGGTGGTTGAACTGAGGGCTATGAAAAAACAAACTCGACCTATGATACCACTTTGAATCATGTTAAAAAAAAGCTGAATTGGTTCCACTTCCTACCAAGTAATCCTAATACAAGCAAACTAGACAATTGGCTAAAAGCGAAGCCCACTCTATACCCTATAAAATCTGTAAACAAAAAAAAAGAGAGTTCAAACAGCTTCGAAAAAAAGGGAAACAGCCATTTGTATCGGAATACTGTTTTCAGCACTTTATTTTATAATTACACAATTCCATACTTCCTTCTGAACTACCTTCATTTATACAGTTCCTTATCCACTCATACCTTGCCCACACTTATTTTTCTTTAACACATTAGTATGTTCTTACCTAATAAATACTTCAGTAACAGACAAATAGACTAAATGGTTATACCTTAACTATTCCTCCATGAAAATTGTGTGCTCTGCTTTTCATCCTTCCTTTTTCTTACACCTTTTTCAGCCTCCTGCAGATACTCCACCGAAAACAGAAATGGCACGGGTGACTTCGTCCTACACCGTTATTAATGCTTCCGATATTCTGGAGGGATATAAGTTCGAAACTTCTAAAAGCCCCCAACTTCGCATGTATCTATTCTCGACCATCAGTTGTATGTTGCAACGCTACCTCCATAAAGTGCGCCAAGTGTGATATTGATATTGACATGTTCCTTATGAAATCCATTTACATTCATATCTTATGAAATATCAACCCAGCTGAGTAATTTCCAACAGTGAAAATTGTAACTTCTTTAACAATTTGATCTTGCCTGTAAACCGGCATGCCTCATGTAACAATGTTATTTGAGAATAAATTATTATTATTATTATGAGGACGGACTTATGCGCGGTTTCATAGACGGAATTACAATTTCACCGCTACCGCACACAGTTTTATGGAAATTTCTCTTTGGTTTGTAAGATTTAGACGACGGTTTATCATCAGATCATCTACCGAATTTCGGGCTGTCGAGAATGAAAATTCTATGTTGCTGAGGTTAGGAAATGACATGTAAAGAAACCATGGGATGCAGAGATTTTGTTTAGACATGATAGGGTTCACTGTGTTGTGGTTATTAGCGTCACATTTAGGATGTTTAGAGTCAAGGGAGTTACTTTAAGGATGAGTAAACCAATAAAATTAAAGGTAGGGAACTTAAAGTTTCCCACGAAATTCATTCACTCACACGGCATTTGGGGTTTATTTATGATGCTAGCTTTAGATGAAAAACTCAATTTCAATTCTTGATCCTAATCAAAATCTTCTTCTCCATATCCTGATTCTTTTCACTATTTCAATTATAACATATAGTTGAAAATTCCCATGACCTCTTTAAGGTCACTCGAAGGTCATTCGGGGATTGTGGTCAAGGATCATAGTAACCAGGATCTCTGCATTATTTGTTATTTTGCTGGTTTCAATAACATTCACTTCACTCATGACTCCTAACGTGATTTACAATTCTCAAACTTTTTCTGTGTTCTTGCGCAACAAAAGTACCATTTTCGATCCAAAGAAACTATTCTGAGCTAAACGTTCCGTAGATTACTTTTTTTGTGTTTCACTCAACTTAATAGTTAACTGTGGTTTTGCCTCAGCTCATTATCGTTTTTTTAGTTTTCATGTAAAGGCTAGCTTTTAGCTTACCGTTAACCGTTTTCATTCACTTTTGCCGGTTTTTGTATACTGTGTGTTTTTTAACGGTCCTAAACCTACTGCTTGTATTTTTAGGACAGTCTATATCATTAGCCATGAGAAATTCATTCAAAAGACCTGGTTGCCGTTTCGCCGTTACACCTGGCATGTAATGTGACAACTGCAAAGGTTGGTTCCACGAAGCGTGTACAGATCTAACAGCAACAGCCTATGGCAGACTCAGCAAGTCTGATCGTAGGTGGGTATGTGTTACCTGCAACACTGATACCGTAGTTATGCTGGGTACCATCATTACTTTACTAACAGGTCTGAGAGACAAATTGTCTAAAAATTTGGTAAATGACAGTAACACGACGGGGAACAAAACTGGAACGCACAGGGCAAACAAGAAAAGGGATATCGACAAGTCAATTATCGACGGTGCAGGTAAAAGTACGAGTGATGACGTGCTGAAACTCAGCACCATCTTAACATCGACGGTGATCGACTCCCTCAGTAAACTTGGGTCACCCAGGGAAGAGTCCTTGAATGAAACAGTGGTTCCCAAAAACCCTGTGGGTGGTTGGACTCACGTTAACAGGAGTAAAAAGGCCCAAGCGTTCCCGCCGAAGCTGAACATCCCAAGTACCGTGCGGAAATAAATTGGTAACTTGGCCGCACAGTCTACCCCCAAGACTGTCCGCCCGGTTATCACTGAGCACATGAGTCGAAAACGCGTCCCGACATCCAAACAACAAGGTACCAAACCTAGACGCCCTGGAAAACCTGGGAAATCAATCACAGTTCGTGACGACTCTGTCATAATCATGAACCTTATTGACAACCCCGACCTCCCTCTCAGTATGCAGGACAAAAATGATAGGATGCTCTAGGGAGAACTGAACAAGAGGCTTGAACTCCCTAGAATGGAGCCTTTGACGGTCACACTGCTTACTCGGGGAAGGACTCTAACCACCTAAACCACCCGAGGCTGCTTCGTGTTACACTTAAGAATGCTTCCGACGTAGAGGACGTCCTGCTAGCCAGTCACTTACTGAAATCCGATGGGAACGTAAGAATACTGCCCAACATACCGTATTCTGAACGAAATCTCATCCGGAACATCCATAAGGAATCTCGCGAGGCGTTTTTCCGCGGAAGAAATAGTATTGTGCAAGGTGTACCGGAAAATATGGACCCAACTCAAACAAACTCTGATATTCGGGAATGGAAATTCATTAAGCATTCCTTAAAACTCAAAAAACATACTGACCCAACAGGTGATGCGACTAGCCAAGAAAGATGGAGACCCTAGACCCAGGCTATTGAAGATAACCTTCCCCTCTTCCCACATGGCGGCTGCAACTCTGGAAGCATTTCGTGCCAACAGACGTCGGTTGCCAACTGGCATCCATATGCATCCGGATAGGCCACATGACAGCAGGATCAAGCACAAACGCAATCTGGAGCTGACAATTCCACTCGTGGACTGTCTTGATCATAAAAAAAACGTGTAAAGGACAGGGACTACCAACTCGGTAAACATTGTATAGGTAGGCTATCTGTCCACTCACGCAATGCTCATATAGACACACAGGAAGAAGCTCATGCGTTCCAAATTGAAAGCATAAACTGCTTATACACGAACGCCGCGAGTTTGCCAAACAAAATGGATGAGCTACGTGAACTTAGCAACGCTAATGATGCTCATCTGACAGGAATATCCAAAACCTGTATAACGTCTCTGTTTACAGACCAGGAGTTAGCAATATCCGGAATGTCTTTATTTCGCAACGACAGGAAAGTTGGAATGGGGGCGGGGGAGCATTATACATACGGTCATGCCTGGAGGCGCACCAACTTCACAACCAAGAGTTTCTCAATCTTGATGAGTCAGTATGGTGCTCAGTAAGATTGTCTACCACCTCGAGGTGTCTAGTTGGGGTCATCTACAGGAAGCCCACTGCCGAAATCGAGTATGACAAACGTCTGCTGGAAGGATTAACTCGCTCTACGCGTCTCGGATTCTCTCAAATCCTGATTCTAGGGGACTTCAATCTTCCTAGAATCAACTTCGCGGAACATACCTACATTGGAGTTGACAACTCTACTGAGGCTCTGTTCTTCAACCTCATCGATGACTTGGGATTATTCGAAAATGTGAGGTCGGCAACTCGTTGGAGAAACAGTCAGATGCCGTCGCGCTTAGACTGGGTATTCACGAATGAAGAATTCCCAGTCGACGACATCTCAATCCTGGCTCCCCTGGGGATAAGTGATCACCCCGTCGTATCATTCAGTTTTGTCAGCAAAACGGAGCTAAGATATCCCACTAACAACAGGCTCTGGAATTTCAAACGGTCGAATATGTTAGCTTTACACGTCTATATACAGTAGGTGGATTGGGATGTTCACCCTCAACTTGAAGTGGATGCTCATTGGGATTTTTTACTGCACACGATCTTATGTGCTACTGAGCATTCGGTTCCTCAAATGGTCCCAAAAAGCTACGAACAACCCCCAATCATCAAGAACCGCACTCGTCGTTTGTTGAGCCGCAAAAGGCACTGTTGGGCCGAATATAAACGAACCGACAATAACGACGCATACAGGCAATATAAACGCATAAGGAACATATGTTCAAAGGCAATAAGAGAAGACAGGCTTCAGTTCCAGACTAAGCTTATCGATAAATTTGTCTTCAATCCGAAAAGCTTATTCCGTTACGCAGCTTCTCTTCGACAAGGCAAAACTGGAGTTTCTCAACTGCTAGGTCCTAATGGTCCGACCAATAACGACGGTGATGCCGCTTACCTTTTGACTGAACAATACTCTCAGACATTCCAGCTGACCCATATCAACTATACTGACGAAAGCTTCACCTTCACCTGTACAGGACTTTCCGAAGTGGACCTAAGTGCTGACCTGGTGCTCCGTAAACTGCAGCACCTAAGAAAAGACACTTCTCCCTGTTCGGATATGGTTCATTCTGCTACATTGAGGGAAACAGCTTCATTCATGGCATCACCACTTAGCATGATGTTTTCACACTAGCTAAGCCGAGGCAAACTGCCGGAAAGTTGGAAGCTGGCTCACATCACACCAATTTTCAAAGGGGGTTGACGCAGTGAACCCTCAAGCTACCGACCGGTGGCCCTTCTCTCCATACCTTCTAAAATTATGGAATCTCTAATATACGACGGTATACAAGAATACTTATTATTCTTAAAGTTCTCACCTCGACAGCACGGTTTCAGAAAAGATCATTCTTGTGTGACCAACCTGCTGACTGCGGTGGATTGGTGGACAACCATTCTTGATCGCAAGGGGAAGGTTGACGTCATTTACCTTGATTTCTCAAAAGCTTTTGATAGGGTCAACCACAAATGTCTTATCATTAAGCTTAGACGATTGGGTATCAAACCCCCTCTGATTGACTGGCTCACTTCATATTTAGAAAACTGATGTTTTAAGGTCAGGGTTGACTTCACTCACTTTCAGGCTATGGAATGTCCTAGTGGGGTCCCCCGTGGCTCAATACTAGCACCTCTTCTCTTCTTCATTTACATTAACGATCTTCCTCAACAAGTTTCATCTGACTTATTGCTTTTTGCTGATGATGTGAAACTTTGGGGAGAGATACGTAACCAAAATGATATACTAGTACTTCAGGAGGATCTGACTCGACTTCAAAGTTGGGCAGACGACAACGGACTTACCTTCAACACTTCAAAGTGTAAAGTAGTCCATCTGAGACATGTTGCAGACTATAGTTACAACTTAGGTAACTCCTCTCTTTCTCAAGTCAAAAAAGATTTAGGAGTGTTGGTACCCTATGACCTGAAATTGTATGCGAACTGTGACAAAAACGCCTTTCAAGCAAACCTTGCACTGGTAACATTGAAGCGCATTTTTGGCCAGTTTGACGGTAGAACCTTCCACATAATCTTCAACAGTTTTATTCGTCCCCATTTAGAGTACGGGAACATAGTATTTCCTCCCTCCCTCCAAAAGGATAAGGACACTCTGGAACGTATACAACGTCGAGCCGTGAAATCAGTTCGGGGACTCAGATTCAAACCTTATGAGGAGCACCTCCAGTCACTTAACATTTACCCATTAGGGTACAGGCGTCTTAGAGGTGACCTTCTTATGAATTACAGTATCCTCAATACTTCTTGCCATCCCCTTAAACATCTTCTTAAGCTTAGTCATAACACTAACCTAAGGGGTAACACCCAGAAATTGGAGACCCTATATAGCAGAACAGACTGCAGACACAACTTCTACTCCGTAAGAGTTTTTAAATTCTGGAATTCGCTGCCGACTGAGCTAGTCCAAGCGACCTCCCAGGAGTCCTTTAAGAGGAAACTTGACTTATTCTTAAGGACTAAGGATAACATATTTTGATTGACCAAATTCTTTTTTTCCTCTATTATCGTTCATATACCTAGGTTTTTGCCTAGAGGTATTGGTGATCCACTGCTACTAGACACGGAAGCCCGTTAAGCGGAAGCTTCTTCTATTCCGTCTTCAACCATTTGAACCATTTTGGTTTCCTAATGTTTGGTCGTTTAGGCTCAAGGTCGTAATAAGACTTTCAAGGGCGTCATTTGCCTTATTCACAGGGTGCTCTGTGCATACCTTTTTGTCGTAATGTTCCAGTACATCCATTAAACCATGCATGGAAATCATACACTAGCTATTTATGTTAAGCTTCTAGGTTGCGCCCATGAAAACGACCTATCATTATTTTATGGTTCATTTTTCTATCAGATATTTGTATCCTAATATTTTTCCCTCGAATAAAATATCTGACTACTTTTCTGTTTATTTACACAAAACTGTTTTGTTGTATTGCTCGCTGTTACTGTTATAAAAATGGGTGACACGGTAAGTTTTGAGCTCATGTAATTCACTAAGTGTTTACTCAGTCTCCCAAATTTGGGGAAATTTCGGAGATGAAACTACAACTAGTAAATATTATTTTTAATATTATCCTGTACTTTGGTCACGAACACATTACCGATGTTAAGGTTACCAATCGTAGGTAAATTGCTTTTGCACTGCGTTTACTGTGTGAAGTTGACAGGAGAAAATGAAATACATGAGTAGGAACTTCTAGATACTTATTATTATATCGCCGGGCTTTCCAGTGATATCTGTCGAAAGCTGTAGAAAGTTGTCCCGTTAAAACGGGACATTATGGTGAATTCCCCTAAAATTGTGGAGAATTTTAGGGTTTCGTTAATCAATATAGACGGATTTTCCTAAAGTGTTTAGAATTTTTGGAGAAATTTCGGGGTTTTCGTGCCATTTCCCCAAAACAGGTCAAATTTTCCCTAAAGTTGGGAGATTGGGTAGGTTATTTAAATGCTTTACATCCATCATTTTTGAACATTAGTTTTTAATTATTTTGTCGGTAAAATGACCTATTGAAGGAGCCATGTTTTTTATGAAAACTATGAGTCTACATAGACAGCTTTGCTTTGTAGCTTATCTCACTAACAATGTAAGTAGTGCGACTGATCAATCGTAGTTTCAGTTATGATTGCAAAGTATTCAGGTTTCGCGATGACACTCATGATACAGATACATCAATATTCCACTTTGAAGTCCTCGGGTTTTATTTAAACGACACTTGAATTGGTAATTAGTTTAATTATAAGACTTACACTCCACAAAAACAGTCAAATGTCAAATTTTAGGACCATAAGTACTTACCAACCACTCAGCAGACTACAAGTTTCTAACGAGAGATCTAAGAATGTGCATTCATACAAATCGGGTAAGTTGTGTGAAATAATCGAACTGTGAAGTGCTAATGCGAAAAAAGTGGTCATTAACATGGGATTAATGGTCATGACAAAAACAGAATAATTTCCCGAATAGCTTGATATCCGTTATTGTCAGTGTCACGTTACTAATTATTTGGGTTCCTCAACATAGACAAAGCTTTGTTTGTTGATCCTGGTAATTTAAGAAGCTTTCCGAATTGTTTCGGCTCTGTCAAAGTCAATCTTCTCTTTCTGACTAGTACAGTCCATTTAAGTATCTGTTCTTAAATCTCTTGAGGTCTTCTGAGGATCCAAAAACGTGTCAAATATTGTTCCTTTACCATGACATACACCTACTTGGGTTTTTCTTCCACATTTATGTGGTTAAGTTTGCCACATCTAGTTTCGTAAGTAGTGTCACCGTCGGCATTCGGGAATCCGATTCTTAGCTTTTACCAGTGTTAGTTTAGTGGTATTATCACCAAAAAAAACGAGTTTTGACTTCACGTTTGTTTTAAGCTCGTTTGGTTTTCTTCGACATTTCATCACGATAAGGAATGACTAGTGTTTTTTGTTTTCTTCTGTATACTCCAATTTCATGATCTCAGTTTAGCAAATAAGTTTATTACCAACCTTTTTGTCAATCTTTGGAGTATGCACTTCATATTTGTGTAGCGTTGTGTATTGTATACTTGACATTTAGTTGTTCAGCTCCTAACTGTACTTTTGAGTGTCAATAGATAGTACCACTAAGACAAATGTTTCAAAAAGCATGTCAGGTACCAATATACGATCAAATATTGTATAATTTTTATTTAGTGTTATGTTCAGTGGTTGTACTTTGGGTAACAGCTCGAAATCGTTCTCAATGGTCCAGGTGCATCTACTCTTTATTTACCCTTATTTCTTAAGTCCTGAAATCTCCTTATACCTTTCTGCTTTTTTAACACGACCTTTCCTACTGCTACCAATATTTTTATTGCTTCTACTACTCTGGAATTCATCTTGGTAATTTTATCTTGCTGTCTTAATGGGATATCGAAACCTAAAGCGACACACGTCAGGTTTTGTGTAGCATATGTATGCTTGACTAATACTTCTGTATTTGATTTTTCTACTTAAATCATCAGGTTGGTCCCGCAGCCTATGTTCTTTTTGATGAACTATACACCAAAGAAAATGTCTTTCGCTCCATAATTACCAATAACAAAACTCTAAATATCCGTCTTCTAGGCAGGTATGTGTACTAGTTTATTGGTTTAACCATGCATTGTACTTGCATATATGTTGAGTTTAGGTTGAGTGAGGTCATTATGTTTATACGTGAGACCTAAATAAAAAGTTACAAAGGCGAAATAACCGTCTTAAATATTTTCGTGATTATATGTGTGTTATTACTTTCAATTCTGGATCAGTTATTCATAGTAATCAAAGTTAAACATTCAAAATTTCCAACTAAAAATGTAAAGCAGCTTGTGTTTCATGATTACAGTCAATATTTACAGATTAAAGTGTTAATAATCTTCATCAATACTGACTTGCTCTTGTCTATCAATATGCTTTCAGCTAAAAATTCTCCAGCTATAGGTTAGTTATTTCGACAACACGTTCCCTATCTAGTTATCTGAGGAAACATGTAAATCTTTTATCCTGGTAAGTCAGTCGAGTTTCTTCTTGTCTAGACTTGGCAGATTATTACCACATTGTAACATATCTTGAAACAGTGTTCAATTGCTTGATTATTGAATGTGCGAACAGGAGTTTATGTTTCGTAGCTCAGTATCATAATTATTTAATAGTTATTACATGCCTACTCTTTAGAATCCTGTTATTTAATTTTAGATTGTAGGTACGTTAAACTTTTGAATGAAAGTTTTCTTTTTAATTTTGCCACTTTTTTACAAATCCTTAATTTATTTATTTCATATATGGCATACAGATTTTCTGCCTTTGAAGCTGATAGCAATTTAGTTGAATTGTTGTCTCCATTTCAAGGTAGTGCTATTCCATGCGTTATCGTCAATGTAAAATATCTAACTGAAAACCAGAAGCAATGTTTTTCAACTCAGACAGCTAATGAACGCTTGATACAATTTATTGGGGAGTTAAGTGTATCAGACGATAGAAAACGTTATCACCTCACAGCGTTTTCATTTACTTTTATGGATGGTGTGAGTCTGGATTTATATAGAACTGTAACAAAGATAACTCGAAGTTATATTGCCTACTTACCGTCTGTGTGATTTATTTTGAAGCTTTTTTGTTACGTTTCATAACTGGTGTATATACTGCAATTACTCCTGTTTTTCCTATGTGGTAATTCAATGAGTTGTTGAAAAAATGAATAGATTGTGAGTAAACAATTCTTTTATTTTTCAACATATTTATTTGTGATTGTATTTGAAAATCCTCACGTTGTTCATACGATTTTAAGAGTAGGTGTAAAATAACACAGACTGGTTGGTTTTCGAGTATAGATCTCACTTGAAACTTCTTATGATGTTCACTTGTTCTAAACGAGATACTTCTGGGCACAGATGAATCTACTCTTTATCTTATTCTAGGTCTTGAGTTCCAAAACTATTTTTTTACTTTTTATACCAGTAACTCATCATTTCTTTTCGAGTCATATTATCCGTTCAATCTAATCTATCTAATACCGCCGATACTGCTACTACTACAGCTGTTATCTTCGTCTTGGTAATTCTATCTTGTTGTGATATAGCGTGGCAACTGGAACTACTGCACATTTTTGCCAGGTTTTACGTTGGTCATGACTGACGGCTTAAAGGAAGTTTTAGTGGCATGTGTTTTACGTGGACTTACTAAATTATTGGACCATCAGTATATATGTAACTGATTTTCCTGATATTGAACCGTTGTTAGTCTCTTGTGACGTAGGTGAGTTATCAGTCTGTCAACCAGAGGGCGATTATACTACACAGTAGTTCACTCGATTGTACTTATTAGTTGCAAAATGCTCCCTTTAATAATATGTGGTATTCCTATGTAAAAATGGCAAACCGATTGATGAGGCAGGGAATCTTTATTAACTGAGGTGGTTGGGACATGTGTCATGTATCCCTGAACACCGCCTACCTTGATGATGATGGCTAGTGTATAAGTAGACTGGGGAAAACATAGGTGAGGCCAAACTAAGAGGTGTCACCAGTCTATGAAGTTATTAACGATTAAATCAAGTCATACTAACAGGTATAGACTAACTGGTTGGTATCCGTTAGATTATCGTAACCAATGGATGCAGACTTTAGGTAACATGACAGTATCGCTCGCAACGGTGGAGGTGCATTTACTCCTAGTGTTACTCTAGAGCTTCAGTTTCGAAATGTCATACCTATTTTGTTTTTCTATACCGAGTCTTTTCTTCTACTAATACTGGAATTGGTACTACTTCTGCTACTCCGAGATTTTATCTCACCCTGCTAATGTGGTATGGCAGCTTCAACCTATGTACGTATCAGGTTCTACGCTGTATACGATGATGATGAACATTATCGGTCAGTATTTCGCGTTTCGTGTGTTGATTATATTCCTATATTAATAAATTGAACTCAATAGGGGTAGATGATGATTAGGAAACTATAATTGCAAAATATTTATCATGTTTTCAGCAAAAATAAACTCCAAGGGGAAATCCATCTATTTGCTGTACGACTTGGACGTGCCTGTAGAGAAGTGTTACGGCACTCATAATCCTGTTCACAAATCATTAAAACATAAACCATTATCATAACAAATCAGTCATAATACTTCATTATTAAGTAAATGTCATTTTTATGAAGCGTTGATTCGTGTAATACTTATCGTCGTACATTTTATAGAAGAGTATTTAAATATATCATGTTCATTTGTCCTATCGGTTATAATTAGTTTAGGAAAATAAACCGTCTGTTTATGGTTTGATTAACCATTTTAAGGTGTTAGAGATTTATTATTTAAAATAAATTGCACAAACTTCTGAGTTAAAAATCCACTATTATCTTGAGAACATCACATGTAGGCAAACGATATCGTTTTTAGTCAGATTATCAAGTGTTACTATAGTATGTAGGAATATTTATATGAATATATGGGAAATATTAGGCGAGTCCAGACAATTTATGAGTCAGTCGCAAGAATGAAACAGATTGTGATAGGTTGGAAATACAAATTAATAGTAAAATAGTAAGTATACTAGTGGTAATAAGAATAATGAAAATGGTGTTAATATTTTAACATAGAAAGTGGAGTGAAACTTGGATAAATAAATATCGAGTGATACAAAAATTACTGATGTACGTATTCGTAATTATCACTAATTATTAGCACTGCCACCCAGCCTCTTACTAGTAGCTATATCACTCTATTCGGCGACTTTTTTATTTAACTGTATCTGTGAGGAAAGGTTCATATTATTTTTCAGTTGAGTTATTATTGTACTTCACTCCTTTCAGTGTTGTATGTACGATTTTACAATGCGTTATTTCATGGTGCTGATTGATTTCTCTCGATCAAGATGCAATACTATTGTTAAGTTTGTCTTACATTGTTCTTACTCCCTCTCCTTCCACTTCTTTGTTTATTGTTTTATACTACTTATTTATATTCAGTAAGCAGTTGTATCCTTAACAATTTTCACATTTACATTGTAACGCAAGTTGTACTGTAACTTTCGGGAACGTTCAGTTAGTCAGTCAGCTACAATGTAGGACCAGGCACATATATGCGTCGGTCCAAGTTGCCATACCTCGTTAGCACAACAAGATGAACACCGGATTCATAGTAGTTAATTTAGTGGTGGTGGTAGTATATAAATTATAGGTTGTATATAAGGATATAGTACAGGAAGGAAGAAAGTTATGAAGCAATTTTAATCTCAAGGTTTAAGGGAAGATAAAGGGTGTATACACGTACGCCATCGTGATCGATTCTGAGCCATGTCACACAGAGTCTCCAACCATTGGTTACGATAGTCACGCGGACCACAACCAAGTAGTCTGCATCTACCAACATGGCTCAGACTAGAAGTTAGCGACTTCAAGCACTGATGCCGTGTTTTGGTTTGGTCACCCCTAACTCTCTTCCAACCATCGCCAATACTAGTAAGCATAGCGCATCGTGGTAATCGGTGTTCAGGCATACGTAACACGTGGCCCAACCATCTCAGTTGATGAAGATTCATGACCTCATCAACTGATTTACCATCATTCCCTAATACCCTGTGTCCAACCTCATTATTACTTACCCAGTGATCCCAGCAGATGCGAGCTATATTTCTAAGACATTTGTGGTCAAATACTAGTAACCTATGAGTATCTTCTACTCTTAATGGCCATGTTTCGCAGCCGTAAAGTAGAACAGAGCGAACTGCTGCGCAGTATACATATATTTATATATACATATATATATATATGTATATATACATATATATATTTATACATATTTATATATACATATGTTTATAATGTTTCTTGTACTTATCATTGTATTTGTCATTGTAATCACTGTACTTTAATTACTGTAACGGTTATCCACAGTTGCGGATTTGTTTAAACGCAACAGTTTCCATATTGTTTTGCTCTTGGTTCGAGTTTCGACTGTTCATAAACTGTTGTCCAATTTCGACACAGCCATCGGCTGTCTTTGTACTATCGAAGCTTTTACTATTTCATTCTTGAACGACGCATTAAACGCCTAGACACCTCACAAGTTGAGGTTTGTAATTAAATTTTTTGTTTTATATAATAATAGAATCACTTTTGTAGACAAATCGTTGTTTCGGAACTTCGATTCTGCGCGTATCTCAATCGGGTCATTTGGACGCTTCGATAGACTTAACAACTATAAATATGCTAAACCAATTAACATGATGTTCTGTTTAGTAATCGATTGTTGAAATAGGTTTCGCGTTGATTAGTGGTTGTCAGACGAGAGATATTGCAATCTTAAGGTAAGTGATGGTACCCTTTAGATTCGAAGATATTTGTTTCGTCACTCTACTATTAAGGTACTTGATAGCGGTAAGCGATATACTGTCTGACGGAACTATTTACGTTTATTCATCATATCATAGTAATCAACGGCAAACCGTCCAACTTTACCAGTAAAATTCAGTTATTACTAACGGGTTGGACATTTATTGGTAGTAAATGGTTGTAACTTAGTACTCAGGTTTGGCCGGTACTAACCTTTCTAGCTGTAATATGGATTCAAACTATGCTGGCGTAATCAATTCTCCCTGAATTGCAAAAACGAACCAATGAATTGCCTGTTGTTGCCTACAGCCGCGCCTTTTCCATCTCTTTTGCTTTCGTCGCCCACCACTGCTCACGATCGTTCTAGGTTGACTAAAAGCCTGAGGAACGATCGTGAGCAGTGGTGGGCAACGAAAG
>NC_031498.1:20186161-20367963 GCF_000237925.1 Schistosoma mansoni | reverse complement strand
CGTATATTAGATTGGAAGAATTCAGATATCAGTTTTGGTGATTATACCCGATAATGAAACACATATTTATGACTGAATCGTCAAGTAAACACAATGATTGATATTTGGACAACTAAAAAACAGTCAAGGTTAACAGACAGATCTCACTAATACATAACAGTGTTCGTATCATTATTCTCATCTAAGAAAAATATTTCTTGTATGACAACGTGTTTGCACGAATCTAACACCTGCAGCTTTCAAGCGGTTTAGTAAAAATGGATGTGTATGGCTATGTCAACAGTGCTGTTTGGATGCAAATAGCCTGCTAACCGAGGCCATTTCAATAGTAAATGCCGCAAAAAAGTGTCTCGGCAAGCGCGGTCGGGATACATCAGTCAGAACTCAATCTGTCGACACGCAGATTGACACAAGGCAGGCCCAAGTGAGTCCAAAAACTGCCGACCCACACCCTACTAAGGAGGAAGAACATCCTCCAAAGAGGACTGTTACAACCAGAAACTCGCGCAAAAAAGTCTCTTCTGTCCCTCGTATCAAAAATGGTACCCAGAAGGGAACTTCAGGAAGCCGAAACCGCAAGGCTCGATCGGTTTCCAGCGCGAAAGATGACCCGATCTCCCAAGTCGTCCTGACTCTTCCGGAATCCCACAGTACGCCTGACGCGAATGTGGTTACCACTCCAAAGAACGTTGGCGATTGGGTACGGGTCGTAAGAAAAAAACGCCAAAATGACGTAAAAGGAAGTCATACCCCCACCAAAAGGGTCGACAAGCCGAGGTCTGATCACAGCGACAGATCAGTCATTCTCCATAGAGTCAAGGAGAGTGACAACTTAGAACCGAAAGCTCGTTTTGAGCATGACATTGTGTTGATAAAACAACTACTCAACCAAGTTATGCCCAAAAACATCCCCGGAGTCACCTTGCTAAAGGTGTATAGATTAGGAAATCTAACGCATCTGAAACCAAATCAGTCTAGACTACTCAAAGTCGTTTTCAAATCCTCAAACGAACGCGACTTAATCTTAGAAAATGGACACAAATTAAAGGGTTCAGGAGTTTTTCTCCGTAAGGACTTACCGTTGGCGGACCGTGTTAAAAGACGGGAAGCCGAAAAGGAACTACAGCTCAGATTAGACGCTGGCGAAAAAGACCTGAAAATTGTAAATTTTCGGGTTGTGAGGCTTCGACAGAGGATGATGCCGAAGCCACTCTGGGTGAAGCACGAGGCCACCTAAATAGGCTTCGGATCTGTTATACCAACGCCCGGAGCTTACTAAATAAGCTACCGGAACTAGGTGTACAGATTGACTCAACTAGGCCAGACATAATCGCAGTCACAGAAACATGGCTGACGCCGTCTATAGATAGTAGGGAACTTGATTTCGAGGGTTTTACATTGGTAAGGGCCGATAGAATACAAACGCGTAAAGGAGGGGGAGTAGCTCTATTCATTAGGAATGCTATTCCATTCACCATTATCGACAGTGTATCCCATGAGAGTGGGACGTATGAATTAGTTTGCTGCCGCCTGAAATGCAGGGGACAAGAGTTACTACTTAGTTTGATCTATCGCAGTCCAAGCTGTGAGGCAAACGAGGTCCTGCTAAGCAGTCTCAACACTTTATCACGAAGTGATCGATGTCTAATCTTAGGGGACTTCAATGCACCCATGGTGGACTGGGGAAATCTTCGGACTGAATCGTCAGCAAACTCCTTCGAACAGGAACTAGTTGATGCGATAATCACTTGTGCTCTAGTGCAACACGTGAAGGAAGCAACTAGGTACGACCCGGGTTCTGCATCATCCTTACTAGATCTTATATTGACTCATTATGAGGATGATGTTGCAAACCTGGATTACATGCCACCCCTAGGCAAAAGTGATCATGCAGTTTTAAGCTTTGACTTCCATATAACTGTCGATCACGAGTACGCTTCAGCTCAATCCAGACCTAACGTCTGGAAAGCAAACATAGCAGACATCATGAAATCAGCATCATTAGTAGATTGGAAATTAGATCCAGAGTCATCAATCGAAACGGCTTGGGACGTATTCCGGAATTTATACTTAAAAGTTACCACCCCCCACATCCCTTGGACTACACCTAAGAGACCGAGAAACTCCCCACCGTGGTTCAGTAGGGAGGTTCGCATCCTTCTCCGTAAAAGAAGGAAAATGTGGGACAGATTTAGGTTACTGGGGACTGACGAGGCGAAATCTCAGTATCAAAAGGCTCGAAATACCTGTGCCTCGACCCTCCGTAAGGCCCGAAAGCTGTACGAAGAGAAAATCGTAAGGGAATCCATAGAATGCCCTAAACGCTTGTATTCGTATATAAACCAAAGGACAAAAAGAAGAAGAAATGTTCCTTCATTATGGGGAGACAGTACTGCCACATCACTAGTGGAGGATGACTTTGGCAAAGCTCAAGTATTCTCTAAATACTTTAGCGATGTATACACCATAGAAACACCCTTCTCACCAGGCCATGAAAATCCACCCACACAAGCACTGGACAGCGTAACCATTGAAGAACTCGATGTTTTTGGTCTGCTAGTTAAGCTTGACATAGGTAAATCCACTGGACCCGATGAACTGCATCCTAGGTTACTAAAGGAATTAGCTAACTTTGTTGCGAACCCTTTAAGTGTATGTTTTAATCTATCCGTAACCCAGGGTCGTCTACCAAAAGACTGGAAGAACGCCATAGTAAGTCCAGTCTTCAAAACAGGTACAAAACATAAGCCTGAGAATTACCGACCAATTAGCCTAACTAGTGTGGTTGTTAAAATCTTAGAAAAGATTATTCGGAAGGAACTGTTAAAGTATCTCGATGAAAACCGGATCCTCTCCGAAAAGCAGCATGGTTTTAGAACAGGTTACTCTTGTCTCACAAACTTATTAGTCGCTCGTGAAAGCTGGTGCGCTCTTAAGGACCAAAAATTACCTATAGACGTAGCTTACATCGATTTCAGCAAAGCCTTCGACAAAGTTCCGCATAACCGGCTGTTATATAAGCTAAGGAATGTCGGGATCGGAGGCAATCTATTGATGTGGATAAAAGACTTCCTAGTTGGGCGTCAACAAAGAGTAAGGGTGAACTCCAAGTTGTCTAGCTGGGAAACTGTGCTTAGTGGAGTCCCCCAAGGTACAGTTTTGGGGCCAGTGTTATTCCTCCTGTACGTAAATGATCTCCCTCGTCTACTATCGTCATCGGTCTTACTCTATGCTGATGATGTCAAGATATGGAGAGCGATACAAAGCAAGAGCGATAGCTTAGAACTTCAAAATGACCTGGAGAGATTATCTGAATGGTCCCAAACCTGGCAATTGCCGATAAACACTTCCAAGTGTATTGTGATGCATATTGGCCATCAGGGTACAGATACATACACGATGAATAACACTGAGTTACCTATTGTTCAGGCACACAATGACTTAGGCGTCATCGTTAGTCAAGACTTAAAGACTACTGCACACTGCCGTGCAATAGCCGCCAAAGGTTTTAGGACTTTATGGTCCATACGCAGGGCTTTTAGGCATCTTGACGCTAAAACGTTTCTGACTTTGTATACAGTGTTCGTACGCCCTAAACTTGAGTACTGTATACAAGCAGCTAACCCCTGCCTAAAAAAAGACAGTGAACTCTTGGAAAGAGTTCAGAGAACAGCAACTAGGCTGATTCCCGGAATAGCGAAGCTCCCGTATGGTACTAGACTGACCAAGCTAAACCTATTCCCGCTGTCATATAGAAGAATCAGAGGTGACTTGATTATAGTTTTCAAATTGCTAAATGACAAATTTGCACCTGATATGCCCTCATTTTTCTTGTCTTCCAAAACAGAAAATCTACGAGGACACTCCAAAAAAGTTCACAAGCCTAGAACGAATTACTTGTCAGCTGACTACCGACTTTCCCATCGAATAATCAACGAGTGGAATTCATTACCTCAGCACGTGGTTGAGGCTCCATCCGTCGACTCCTTCAAAAGAAAGTTGGATCAGCTGAGAGACCATCATTGCCAGGACTAACACAGGCCACCAAGCCTCCTGTCCTTTCCAAACTGAAACTGAAACTGAAACTGAAACTGAAACCCCACAAATAAAGAAAAAATGTGATCTTCATTTTATCCTTACCGAAATAATTGAATATAGGAGTCAATATAGTCTAAACGAGGACCATAAAACTATTCAGCACTCAGTGAACTATCCATTGGATGACTAATCATCCAGTACAACCCTAACCTCCTGGTTTTTGAGAAATTTTAAAGTTTTTCCCACGGTCATATTAGTATATGTAGTTTTCCCCACAGTCTGGAAAAACTGCGGTATTGAAAACTTAGATTAATGGGAGTGTCTAAAGTACTATGCTCGAAAGTCTTCGAAAAAACAGTAGAAGAATTCATTTTGAATCTGATATTATTGGAAGTTTTTTGCATGCAGTTGTTATGGTCATCTTACTCAAGCTGCACGATATAACTGTTCACGCTACAGTCAGTCACGAGACCTTGACATGGACGAGTTCAGCAGAGATCCCTGGTGTGTAAGGCTTTTTCATGGGTTACCTTTAATACGTATTTCTTTGTTTTTCCTGTTTGAATATTGCGGTTCAGCTTACTATTATATTGCGCAATAATAACGATTACAATCAGTTATTTTCCAGTTTACATGTACATATGTATATATAAATCTTGAAGTTTATTGGAGTCACATGATTAGTATTTCCTACTTGTTTGGATCATATGGGTTCTTTCGAGACTGTCTCATACGGTTCTTTAATTAATTATCACCGATCTTTATTAGTCCAACTGTCATCGGTAGTTGGAATGGACTATTCTGTGTCAGTTTTCATCATGTGTCACTCGTAACTATAAAAACCTAACAACTTCACTAAGAAAAAAGGAATCCTGGGTTTCGATTATGAACGTCGCTTCGCAAATGTCCTCAGTAGAAACAATATAACATATTCACTAAATTTACCATTACTCTCCCAATCCTGTAATATGATACGAGTTATTCTCGCGATTACAAAATATTTCAAGTTCACTCATGTGCCTTTAAACGACATCCTATTTTGTTACTCAAACGAAGTTTTCGAACATCGAGCGTTTCAGGTACTTTCTCGATCTGTGATCAGTCGTCTACTAACACTTATTTATTTATTGATTTAAACACATAAATATTGGTACAAGGAAGCACCAGATAAATACGCGCCTCACAAATCTCATTCGATTTGTGTGAGGGCTGTGATACTGCCCAGGTGCCCAGACTGAAGCAGGTGGTTTTCTTAGGGGGCCACACCCCCAGCCTTTGACCTAAAGGTCTAGTCCACAAGGCAGTGGAGCATCGTAAGGAGATGCAGTCCCATGGTGGCCGGTCACCAACAGTTGGTTCATACGCCATTCGTTCCTTCAGGATACTGGAGCCCATGTGCACCATTGGTTTGGAATCAGGGTTTGCCAACTCCCCTAGGTGGATCCTCCACATCCACCAACCCGGTTAAAGCGCCGGACATTCGCTTTTCGTCCTCTCACTTTTGTGAACAACACCCCCGCCACGAGAAGGCAGTGAGTAGGACTTCCCTGGCAGAGGCTATATATTCGCGTGGCCATATGAGAGCATTTCGAGAGAGCAAACTCTCCCCATTCTCGGCCTTACCAGGGCATTTGGGGGCACGGTATAGTCTGCCAAGTCAGTGTGACATTTAAGCTACTTTTTGCATGGTTTTACTAGAATACGCACCTGAATTCTTCGGCATATGGCTACAAACTGTTTTATGTTATCTGTAATATATCCTCAATGACATTTTTATTTATTTTCCACCGTCCTAGCTAATGAATCATGTATCATTTCCAACATTTCATTCCTCAGCTTTAACTGTTTCCGCCGAACCCTGTCCCATATGTTTCGGCTGCTCCTTGTATTACTACCCACTTCATGTTTTTCGTCATACCAGTGAAGGCATGCGACAGGTCAATCAGTGTTTATGATCGACTAACTGATACATCTGGGTATTGTCACAAGTCTTTCACTGTGTATTTCGGCAACAGGTATATAAGCCGGTGTTCACTGTGTTAAACTAACCAATTTTCAATATAGCACCCTCACTGTACATAAATAGTGTTATGAAAACGTATATGACTGAATACATGTAATCTCCAACTGCGGTTGTAATCTTAAAGTAATTCGGCAAACTTCTGTGAAGTTTACATCTTTTCATAAGGTCATGTTTTGCCGCAGACATAAGTAACGGCGAATGATGAGTAGTAAAATATCCACGTCCTTGCCATCATTTTATTCACAATCATTCCATCAGATCTGTTGTAGAGCTCAAAGTAATTTGAAACTACTTCACTTCCCATTCCATAGATTCCTTGTCAAATCACTCCACGAGAATCATATATTCTACAATTGCAAAATACATACAACTCTCTGGAGATTATTTTAAAGCTTTCGTAAAACTCTACGTCTTAACAGCCTATTTATTTAAAAGGACTCGTCTGTTAATCGGTTAATTATACATGGAACATTCGAAAGAGTTTAACATAGCTCTCTATTTTATTTATTTATTTGAACACATATTGTTACAAGAGAGCACCAGATATATATGCGCCACACAAAAATTGTCATTTCACTTTAATTTCATACACACACAGCTCTCTGATTATCATACAAGAAATTCCATCATTTTTATAAACTCAAATATACAGTCAGTCATTAATGATCAACATAGTCTGGCACAAATATGCTTTGGCCCAAGTTCCCATACCACACTAGCTGGATGAGATAAATTTAGAGAGATTAATGGTGGAGTCGAACTATATTATAGTAACAATGACAGTGTGAGTAAAGAGGGAATACTTTGCTCCACAATGATCGATCCTGAGCTTTTTCATCAGTCAGTCTGCTACAACGTAGGACCAGGTACACATATGCATCGGTCCAAGTTGCCATACCTCATTAACACAACAAGATGAACACCGGATTCATAGAAGTAGTTAATTTAGTGGTGGTAATATATAGAGAAAAGAATCAGTTATTAGAAATTTTAATCTCACGGTTTAAGGGAAGATAAAGGGTGTATACATGTACGCCATTGTGATCGATTCTGAGCCATGTCACCCACAGTCTCCAACCATTGGTTACGATAGTCACGCGGACCACAACCAAGTAGTCTGCATCTACCAACATGGCTCAGACTAGAAGTTAGCGACTTCAAGCACTGATGCCGTGTTTTGGTTTGGTCACCCCTAACTCTCTTCCAACCATCGCCAATACTAGTAAGCATAGCGCATCGTGGTAATCGGTGTTCAGGCATACGTAACACGTGGCCCAACCATCTCAGTTGATGAAGATTCATGACCTCATCAACTGATTTACCATCATTCCCTAATACCCTGAGTCTAACCTCACGATTACCAACCCGGTGACCCCAGCAGATGCGAGCAATATTCCTATGGCATCTGTGGTCAAATACTAGTAACTTACGAGTATCTTCTACTCTTAATGGCCATGTTTCGCAGCCGTAAAGTAGAACAGAGCGAACTGATGCGCAGTATACTGGTCCCTTAATTGATAGACGGATATCTCGTCTTCGCCATAGGTGATGTAAATTGGCAAAAGCCAGACGAGCTTTTTGAATCCGTGCTGAGATTTCGTCAAACACCAACCCATCAGGGCTGATCAGACTTCCAAGATAAGTGAAGTTGTCGACGCGTTCGACTACTTCACTCCCTATCTTTAGTTCGGGTGTTGACGCAGGCCAGTCCTGGAGCAACAATTTACATTTGGGTGGGGAGAAACGCATTCCAAACCTACTGGCATTGTTATTCAATGCTACCAAAAGACTCTGCATTTTGTCAGCATCTTCACCAAGCAGGACTATATCGTCTGCGTATTCTAAGTCGCTTAGTGGTCCCCCTGGTAAGAGATCAATTCTTGAAAATTCAGTCGAAGAGAGTGTTATTTCCAGCAGCGGGTCCATAATGAAGTTAAACAAAAATGGGGATAGTGTACAGCCTTGACGGACACCACTTGAGGTTGTAAAATCATATGACAGTTCGCCATGTTAGACGATGTCTCCCCTCATGCCTAAAATTAGTGCTTACTAAAAACGATTGTCTGAGCACAGTTGCAGGAGACGGTCACCATTATCAGTTCGCTGAGTTGGGAACTTAAAGTATCCACCTAAATGTCTTTCTGTTTAAAGTCATCTGCTGTGAGTATTATGTGTGAGCCTTAAGCTTTATGAAGAAATTCAGAAAGCTTTCTGTAAAGGTCATTTTTCATTAAACCAATGAAGGAATTCGCTTTTGTGGATTGAGTTATTAGTCACGTAGTAGATTTACGCACTCTTTTTATGGTTCAAGGATATCATAGTTGGAGTTGCGAACTGAGAATACAATTCAGTAGAAGCAGGGTAAATATCATCATATTTAACCATTAATTCATAAGTGTAAATGGGTCTAATCATTTGAACCTATGCATATATGTGCTTTGTCCTACTTTGTAGCCGACTGACCGATATTTTCAAACTCACCACATTTGGGATATTAGTGTGCATCATACTGCTGTGCGAAATCGATATTCGGTAATCTGTTATTTAAGGATTTTTTCAGTAGTTTAGATCACGAACCGATCTTACTTAGACCACCACTGAGACTTGGGAGTGCTCCTTAACCGTGCACATATGCGACCACGCATCTTGAAGTCAAACCAAGGATTTCCGATTTTGCGCGTGAACATTTGTTTTCCATGTTACTGAGCAGAATTCAATGATATACATGTCTGATTTCAATCAGTTCATGAGGATTGTTACGCTACTAAAATAACTATAAGTAACCAAAATAGTTTTACAAATTTTTCAGCGTCATGTTGATTCGGGTGAAGTCAAAAATTCACTCACAAATTTCTCTGTTGAGAATCGATTGATGCCCAGTATTCTGTCTGAAATTTCACTGTAAAAGAGTTGTCAGCATCTCATAGACTGGATGAAGCTTTATGGTGTTTGAGGTTCATTAGAACAAGTATTTTGCGTACAATGTTCATCGAATGTTTGAAAAGTAATATTGCTTAATTTGTTACCCATATTTCTAGTGTAATTATAATATTTTTAAAAATTAATTGAAAAGTATCGTATTCCTCTTATACTTTATTTGACTTCTCTTTCAGTCCGTTTCGTATCGTCAGCGATTGTGGAGCTGCATTTGCTATGGGTACTATCGGTGGTAGTGTTTTACATTTCTACAGAGGCTATCGTAACGCTCCTTCGGGTTATACAAAAAAACTAGTAAGCGCAATGGTTAACAGTCGTCAACGTGCACCAATCACGGGTGGAGGGTTCGCTATATGGGGTGGAGTGTTTACTGCTGTCGATTGCTCTTTAGTTCTTGCTCGTCGAAAAGAGGATCCGTGGAATTCCATCACTAGTGGGGCTATAACGGGAGCTGCTCTGGCTGTTCGTCATGGTCCAACAGCTATGGTCGGTCAAGCATTTGTTGGTGGCGTTATATTGGCAATTATCGAGGGACTTGGAATCATGATAAATAGATTCGCTCCTATGCTGATGCGTAAGTTTGCTAACTATATATATATATATATATATATATATATATATATATATATATATATATGGGTAGATAGATAGATAGATGAGAACGTTTGTTTCTCTTTTAATCTTAACAAATATGCTTATTTTGAGTCTTGACTTATGAATAAAATCAAGGCATAGTGTTAGCGGGATATAGATTGGATTAAAGCATGTTGCGTTCAGGATTGTGTGGGGCACGCTGATTGACTGTTCCTTAATCGATCAGCTCCAGCAGATACTTGGAGAAGATTCTAGAGTATTGTGTAGAAATTGTAGATATATTAATGTTTTTCTTATGGTGATTCCTATTTCCACCCAAGCTCGTTATTTGGAATATAATTACGTTCCTGTTCAACCGTGTTCTGATTTGGGGACTTTTTGGTTGAAGTAGTGTCCAAGAATACCAAGCAATAAGAGTAACTGAGTCGTAATAAGAGGATTGATAACACATAATTCACATCCCGACCTCGAAATATTTATTGTATGCAGGAGTATTCCACTGGTCACCTCATGATCGCAAACGTAATCAGCTTATAAGTGAATATGCATGAAATCACTGTGCATTGGTGCGACAGATTTTTAGTTTTCATTATTTGATGATTTTTACAAGCATGATAGAGAGTTTGTACGTATGCTTTCAATTTATCTGGATTAGGAGTGACTTTAGAGTTTTACGTGTCCTCTAAAGACAAGTGTTTTGAATCTTTTTTCAACATGATGGTGGAAGCTTTTCTAAAGTGACAATTGTGACCATGTTCAATGTAAGTTGCATTTGAGCTAATGCAATTTTTATGGTAGTTCCGGCAAATCTGCAATTTTCGGGGATGTTTTCGCACACGGGAAATATTCATGTTCATTTAGTACTCAAGTGTTTATATCATACACCAGTCAGTCACAAGCATCTGACACGTTCATCGTCCGAGTTGCCACTACATTATTACGGGAAGATGAATTTATCAAGATGAACGCCTAAGCACTGAAAGTAATAGATATAGTGAACAAATCAAGCATAGAAAAAACTATTTAGGCAAAATAAATTAATTTGAGGAGTAGAGGGTATATTTAATTTTGAACTGAAAATCTAAGGAAAGAAAAGGAGTAAATACATTGGCGTATTTTGGACCAAATCTGAGTCATGTTATTAAACATCTCCAACTATTGTTCATGGCAATCGCCCGAATCCCAACCAGGAAGTCTACACTTACCAACATTTCTGAACTCATAATTTATGTTTATTTCTCATTAATCTTTTTGTGTGCTGAGTAATGTCTCAATAATGTTATATCCCGAAGAAAATTATGAATGGTAACTTTTGAGGACTATTTATGGACCAATACTATGTGTATATTTTTATTGTATAGTTGTCAACTAACTAAACTATTCATATTCATATCCCTCTTATTATAAGCTTTGTTTTGACCCATAGACTATTACCATACGATTTGCCGTTCTTGAGTTATCCTGAGTCTATTAATTACTGCCTCTCACATTCACAGCCATATTTGGCTAAGTCTCGTACAAATGTTATTTCCTATTTTATGGTACGATGTGGTCAGTTTTGTTTGGTATATACATTCAGTATGTTTGAGAATAATGGTTTATGTTGCAGATGCTGTTGTTGGTGTTCTGGACTTAACTGGCTGAGCTAGGCAGATAGCATGACCGACGAGTGCTCTAGACTGCTCGTACGGGTTTCGTGTGTCACTGTTCCGATCGATAAATCACTGCTCTCTAATAGGCGGGCCACAATATATAACAATTAATTCAAACAAACAATTTATGTTAGATTCAGTTAGTAATTTGTATAAACTTTTTATCATTGTATAACAAATTTATACACCATACCTACCCACCTGTGGTTTGACAAGCTGTCAGGTAGTATATGTGATTCAAAGGCGAATACTCGAAATTCTATGTGTTACGTAATCTCTTCAATAAGTGAATGATTTCTTTATTACAAAATCAAATGATAAATCACTGTCAATCCTCAGTTTACATTATCTTACTAGATTAGTCCTTATAATTTCTGTTTTTTCAATTTTATATCATTCTCTTGAATTTTTTCTCCTTTGTAATTCCTTGGTCAATTTGGCATTTCTGAATATTTTCCCTATTATAACCTTGGGACGGCAGTATAGTGGTTGTTAGGTATCCTAGCTTTATGTTTTCTTATCTCCAGTTATTTTATCTTTCCGTTCATCATCGTTTCCATCATTAGCATGTTGTTCAGCAGACAGGATTAAAAATAAAACTACTGGAAAATTAATATATGTTCCCCTGCCACATTTTCAAGTCAGTTGACATGTACAACATATTTTTATTTTCTTTCTGTCCACCTTTTCTGTCTTTTTTCTAAAATGTTTACTTTGTACATAAGCACAATGAAGAAAAGGCGAAAAAGTAACAGCTGCTAGAAATCTTAACAAATTTTACAACTATAAGTAGTTAACTTTTTCTGCTATTGTTGTTTGTTTCTTTTTTCTCAAAAAAGGAAAAAAAAGAAAAGGTAAATTATCCACTGCATATCAGTAGTAGTAATATTAGTAATAGTGGTTGAGTGGAGTTATGGCTTAGTAGTTAAACCACTCAAATTTCAGCCACTTATTCCTAGGTTCTGACGCCGCTCCACTAAGCCCTTCGGTTTTGACAACCAGATAGTATCGTAGGCGTACATATTTAGAGTGCATCTCATACCTAAATGAGTTAATTAATTGAAAGTATTATCGGTAATAATAAAGCTGAATTCATTTGACTGATACACTACATATTGGGTGGTTGTATAGTTAACTTCATCCTACTACAGCATCATCACTGTTATATTTACCCGTTATCTACCCTACATTTATTTTCATCCAATTTTGAGAAAAGCTTCTTTATGTCTTACAACTTCGGAGGAAATATTTCCCAGCAAAACTGTTATATATATATGCCTTAATAATAATGATTATGATGTTACTCAAATATTTATATAGTTATCTAAAGCCGATATATATACTGATGATGATTGAATTCAAAAGAAGATTCTTTTTATGATTTCGGTCATTTTAGGCCAATGATTTAAAAATACCCTGACCCATCAGTTGACAGAATGGATTCATAAAGAAATTCACATCTTTTTTGTATCTTCATTGTTCCCATCATTACTATTACTGCTATTATTATTATTATTATTATTATTATTATCATCATCATCATCATCACTACTATTTTTAGTGTAATTCATCCATTCTCTCTTTTATTTCTTAATCTTGTGCAAATATTATCACTTCAACCTGTTTGGTTAGTGTTGTTGAGTTTCTGTTGTCGGTAGATCGTTTTTATTAGTTATATGCTACATCCAATTTTAGAAAATATTTTAAACTATTCTTATGCAGTATACTCTTGTTTTGTAGTTTGATCCTTAACTTTACATCTGAACATTTAGAAATGAGTAGTTGTGTTTACAACTCACACATCTTTCAGTATCATATGATATTTATATTTAGTAACAACACATGCAAAAGATCTATATAACTGAGGGAGATTTTTTTGTGTGTATCATTGAATTACTAATTATATTTAAAAACCGTTGATTTCCAGAAACAAACTTGTAAAGTTATACGTGTGTAAAACGTCTTTTAGTTTCTTGAATTAATCAATGCCGATTAACTGTATTTTGTTTCAGAAGCTCCGCCAGACTCTGTACCAAATCCACAAAACGATCAGTCATCAGGTCCAGGAAGCTCGCCTGGTAGTGGCGGGAGTGGATTTTACGACTTTTTTGGTTCCAGTTCCACACATTCGTCTTCGGAGGCAACTGCTACAGAGTCTGCTAGTACAGTATCACCGAAATCTGGATTTATATTTCAATAGATCTACCATTTTGTTGTATAATTCAATAGTAGACTTTGTTTACTGTCTTCCATTCATGCTTGTGTATATAAAAATAATCACGCTAGTGTACTATTCAATAATAACGACAACAATAGGGATCCTCATAGTTTATCAGCATTCCCTTCTATATTCATCTTGATTTTATTAGTAATGTTTTTCGCTTTTTAATTATTACTTCATATTAGTTATGTAAAAAGAAAGTTAACTCTTATGACAGTGTATACATAGATCTACTTCACTGTTGTTGAAAGCATTTTCAGGTTGTTTGAATATTTCTATTATCAACTTCATCCTACTTGTGTCAACTTTGCGTTGTCTGTAGACTAATCTGTTTTTATAAAGGTACATTGGTATTAGAATTTGTATCATGTTTACTGTTATTTCTTCACAAGTTGGTTGATTGCTTCTGTTGTTTTGTCATTTTTCCCCATCCTTGCGTTCATGCACATTCTTTGAACTCTTACTTTATTCGTATTAACCTCGTTTTCGTCTCTCCTACAAGTTAGTCATCCATCTTTGAGCTTTCGCATATAATAGTAAAATGTCAATATAACGATACTATCTCTTCAGTTTACATTTATAGATCAACTTGTTGCTTAGTTTTCTGTCCTATTTTGAGGAATTTATTGAATGATATCTACAGCAAATAGTATGTGCACTATTGTTGATACTTTATGCATTAGTAGTGTTGGTAACATTTTTGTAGTCTATTTAAAGCTGTATGATAACAGGTTTCTTAAATGGATAAATTACACTGACCTAGAAAGTTTATTTTACCAAGCTAACTACGATATTGACATAAATTTTTAACAGTCCCGGCTATTAGATTTTTTGAGCGTTAATGAGTATAGATAATTTTACGAAGTATAATTAAAAACATATTTATTTGAACACATGAATATTGGTACAAAGGGGCACCGACTACATATGTGTCATATAAGTCACTTGATTTATGTGTGGGCCGTGGCCCAAACCGAAGCAGCTGGTTTTCCTAGGGGGCCCCTCCGGAGCCTTCAACCTGAAGGTCTGATCCACAAGGCAATGGGGCAATATCAGGAGATGCAGTCCCATGGTAGCCGGTGACCAGTGATTGGTTCCTACGCCATTTGTTCCCTCAGGATTCTGGAGCCCATGTGCACCATTGGTTTGAAATCAGGGATTTACAACTCCTCTAGGTGGACCTTCCATGTCCACCAACCTGGTTAAAGAGCCGGACATTCGCTTTCCGTCCTCTCAATTTCGTAAATGACACCCCTGGCGCGAGAAGGCATTGAGTAGGACTTCCCTGGTAGTGGCTGTATACGCGTAGTCATGTGAGGACATTTTGAGGAGATCTGACTCTCCCCACCCTCGGCCGTACCAGGGCAATCAAAAACATGGTTTAGAGCTGTTTTGTTTCAATTAAGTATCTCTTATTGTTTTAGTCTCAATTTTAGGGCGAATGTTTGTTTTTAGTTGGGTAATACAAGGATCCATGATGCTACTGTGGTGTGGTCTACTTATATCCATATAAGTAGTATATGGTGTTGGTCAGACATAGAATGTATTTTGGCAGAAGACCGATGAGGAAAGAACTGAAATGAAGCGCAATCGTTTGAAAAATGCATAAGCAATGGAATTGGAGAAGAAACAGTGAAGATTGAAACAATTGATTGTTAATTTGCAAATTAACTGTTCATTGTTTGGTTATCAGAATTTACTGAGATAGTCTGTAATGTTTGCTCAAATACATTCGATTGTCCCCAACTAGTGTTCTGTTCACTACACTACTACATGCATGCTTTACGGCGCCTGAATTTATGGTACACGCACTTTTTGAAATCGAAATGGCTATTTACAAATTCTATCACAGTTGTTTTTTACTTAAGGTGTTGACTGAACAATTTGCAAAACTAACTAATTGGAAGCACGGTATATGAATCACGCATCATTCAGTTCTAAATACTGCCGTTTTTAACTTTACATAACGTTAAATAGTAGATTTTAGTTTGAAATATGAATTAAAGTTTACACATTTAAACACCTCTGTATAGATCCTTATCAGTTACTGTTTGCTCATTATCAATCTTATTTGGTTGGTATATACTACAGGCCTTTTTGTTGGTGGAAATATATATATATATATATATATATATATATATATATATATATATATGCTCTTTTAGTTCGTTGAGTAAACATGCAAATTATGTGGAAAATAAGCGAAGTGAAAATATCAAGGGGTTATGAAAACTAATTTGAAAGGAGGATGTTTTTAAAATGAAAATAACTATAAAACATGAAATTTCCATTTCGTATGCAGAATTCAAGTGTCATCTCGCGGATAAAGTCTATATTGTCTTAAAGAGAGGGATAGATTCCCTAACTTAAGAATGGGTATCTGCTGCGGGACGGAAATTAGTTTAGTTTTCAAGGATCGAGTTCCTAGCAGACTATCTACTACCTTCTTAAAACCAAGCTGTAATATGTCCTCACATATTTGAAATGAGTAGTTATGGCTAATAAACTGTATTCAACATGGACTGATAGATGCATTTATAGAGAACTAAATGAAGATTATCTCCCACTCACAACAGAAAATGTTTGAGGCTTATAGAAGTTACAGTTCCAATCCTAGATAGTCCTGTCGATCATCTATCAACTGGATACCACGTGTTACAGGAACAAAGGACATGGTTTAAGGTCAACTTGAATGTTTCGTAGCCAAAAGGTTTAACACTTTTTAAAAGACATTTAACTAGAAATAATGGTCAATGGAGTGTCTATCTTTACCACCTTCATCTATATTCTCGCGACTTATCACATTGCTGAAACGCAAATATAAACTTTGAATATGACTCAGTGTTTCGCATGCCAGGTACGGTAAGACTGAATGGGTGAACATTATGTGGCCTTTGGCTATTGCTCATCAAAAGACAGTTAAGATGGTGAAGAACATCTGTAGCTCAGGTGGAGTTTTGTTCTTTGAGCTGAGAGAACAAAACCATCTTAATAGACTAAGTTTGAGTCAACTTACATATGAAAATAGATGAAGACTAATTTCTTTAAATCGACAAGCATGCGTTTATAAAAATGTGCATAATTAAAAATCAGGATCAAATATAAATGAATAAATACAATATAACAAATAAGATTACAATTAAATATGCTAGGGTCAGAAAAATCGATATCTCAGTTTGCATCAGTTTGTCATATCACTTTACAGTACGATCGTAAATCTGATAAAATGTCTATCATGTTTCATGTGAATAAGCGTAGCTACATAGACAAGGACAAATTACAACCAATCACAGATAAATCTACCGGAACAAGCATATTTTACGCTTGTGGAACAACTAATAAGCTTAGTTTTACATGAAGCAGATGTTACTGATATCCGGAACGGGAATGAATGAGATGCATTTAAACCGTCTAGTTCAGAAAGAATGGACAACAAAAACTCATGTACCTTACTGACTAAAGCTCAACATTGGTTACCTACCCAGTCATTTATTGTATGAAATCAATTTTCAGATATTGTACAGATGAAATGTCATAACTAGCGATGATTAATGATAAAATGAATCACATGTTAAGTCCTTTCTCTAACAGCATAAAAGAGTAAAAGTTAGTGGGATCATTGTTTGACAAGTAAAAGTTATTGTAGTAAAGTACCAAATGCAAAACATTAAAGAGATTAAAACTCATGCGAGTAAATAATTACTCTCCGAATAAAAAAATTGTCTTATAAATCAATCGAGTTTTGAAAATGCGTTTTTATAAGTAATTATTTTGGCATCAGTTTTCGTGCTATCTTTATTGCTGATTAACTTGGATACGCAAAAAAGCTATATAAGGTGATTCTAAACCTTGTAGTGCAAAACAAATGAAGTCCAAAGTTGTCGACCACTGTATTTTAATTCTTTCACTGGATTTTATCGTTATGGTTGATATACTAAAAAAAGCCAGTGGAGTAGAAGAAAGCAATGAAGAAATAGTTGCTTATTAGTTTCTAAATTGTCAGATTCTACAGCTTTTACAGATTTTTTTCTCCTTAGATTTCAGATATGGTTGAAAGAGTAGATAAGTCTAAAATTAATGGTCCTTAAGTTAATATCAGTTTAAAAATACACGAAGCTCTATTAGAAAACCTACCAAGTCGATTATTTTGTCGCGAAAATTGTACTTTCTCAAATAAAGTGTACCACACCAACTTACGCCTGTTAACCCTCCTGGAGGAGCATAGGCCGATCACCAGCATTCTCCATCCAACTCTGTCCTGAGCCTTCCTTTCCAGTTCTTTCCAGTTGTTATTCATCCTTTTCATATCTGCTTCTATTTCCCGGCGTAATGTGCTCTTTGGCCTTCCTCTTTTACGCTTCCCTTCCGGATTCCAAGTTAGGGATTGCCTTGTAATGCACATTGGTGATTTCCTTATTGTATGTCCTATTAACTTCCAACGTCTTTTCCTAATTTCCTCTTGAGCTGGAAGCTGGTTTGTCCTCTCCCATAAAAAGCTGTTGCTGATAGTATCCGGCCAATGGATGTTGAGTATTTTGCGTAGACAACTGTTTATAAACAGTTGTCCACACTAAACTCACACTAATTATATTCAAATTTTACTATATTTTAAAGAGGTGATATATAAATGACTAAAATGTATTTTTACAAGTCACATTATGCCAGTTAATTATAAATGTTTATATTTTATACTATTTAAAATATAATATTTGAATTTGAGACTTATGAGACTTGCTTGATATTCCTACTTCCTCACGGCTAAAGTTAATAATACCATATGACGTAACAAGTTAACATTTTAACATCAATCACATTTGCTTTATATATATATATATATATATATAGGGAGAGAGAGAGTGACAGAGGGAGAACTAGTTCAAATAAGTCGATTAATCTCGATACTGTCCGTAATTGAAATTTTAAGAAAATCTGCTTTTTCTCATAAAAGAGTAATCATACTAAAAAAAAGAAATCTTCAAATAAGATTTGGGTATAATAGATTTATAATAGATAAATTTTTCAAATCAACTTATGTTTAATTTATGAAAATTAATTTCCGGAATTTTGTCGTAAACATAATATGAAATTTCAATTATCATATGCTCATTAGTGACTGACTTCAAGATATATGTCCTGGAGTCCTAGTAAGAAGCAGTGACCAGTGGAGTTCAATGAGGTATGCTGTGAGATAACAATTCACTGAAGGCAATTGGTGAACGGTTGCTCAAACTTTGTGGATTGGTTTAAGTTAGACATTAACACCGATGGATGCCAGCTCGGTGGTCTATCGATCAAGTGCTCTGGAGTGAGACTTGTAGGTCCTGGGTTCGAATCCCGCAAGGTGGGATCGTGGATGCGCACTGCTGAGGAGTCCCATAATAGGACGAAACGGCCGTCCAGCGGTTTCAGGTTTTCTCTGGTGGTCTAGCTTTAATTGACTCATGATTTCAACTATGAAAATACTGAAATCTCCACAAAACTCCTGATTATTCGTAAGTTATTTTATTTTGTTGAGTATTTCTGTTTCTTCCCATAGTTCTACAATATTTTATGTTACTAAACGTTGTAATATGCATTACAGATTAGTATGAATTAAATTCTTAGAGTTATAACTTGATATTCAATGAATTAATTACCCGGTGAATAAGTTATTTTGAATTCAACAAGAAATTGATTTCAATTATGTTATTCCATTATTTTTCAGGAGCAAATTAGCTGTTTCTTCCCATTTTTATTTATGTTTAATAAATATATATTCAATTTAATGAGTAGTATGTATGGTTTCATATTAGAGCTCATTTGATAGGTACATTAATTCACCTTAGACTATTAAGAACTGAAAAATTTAAGACTGTACTATTAGTAAAGAAGCTGTTTTGATTGACATTAATCTTGAATCACTTATACAAGAAACATTTAGAATTAAATTGGGTTTTTTCATTAAGATATTTTTTAATAAAAATGAACGCTAATAAACTTAGTATAGGATACTCTATTTTTCTCATGAATGTGACGCCATTCATTGCATAATTTCTAAAATTTCAAAATGAAGTCGACTCACAGAAACACAGTTTACAAATTGACTTACTTGAATTATCAATATATTGATACGTTAAATAAATTGACCATCATTCTTATAGACAACTATAAAGACATTGTTTACCGGTTATACTACTCGGAGTAATATAAAATTTTATAGACGTGAGCTACATTCTTAGGAGTTAAAAAGTTTCAGTTAAAGCAAATGTTTAGAACAATTATCGGATAAGAGATAAATTAATAGAAATCAATCTATGAGATGGAGAACACGAGACTAAATCATTTGCTAACTGATAAGAACAATTGATAAGGAATAGTTTATGGTTTTTACCAACTTAGAAATTAGTCATACGCTAAATATAAATGACTTACGAAACCTGAAGAATATGGACTGTTTTAAAAATCTCTGTTGAGGATATTGTAATTAATTAATAAATAGCTAATAATAATATAAGCAAAGATGGACAGTGGCTAGTAGTGGAATACAGGACGCGCATTTCATCCTATTTAGGACTCGTCAGCTGGATGTACCTGCATCTCAGAGTTGATGTTCACTCTGCAACTCGAACCCAGTACCTTTCGCTTCAAACGCCATTGCGTTATCCACTCAGCTACTGAGTCTTGATAGCCAATTGCTTGTGCTAATAATAATAACTTGTCTATTTTAATGTTATACAACTGTGTAAGCACAAAATTATTAAGTTCTCTCATTTAGATGTTTCAAAAATTATCAGGAAAAATTTCGTTCTGAAAAATGAATATGAAGAATTCATGTTTAAGAACAGAGTAAAAACGAAAAAAATCAAAATCAGTATTCTTAGCAGATTAGAAAAGGATTTTTCATACTGATGAAGTAGGATTGTAATGTAAAAAGAGATTTTTCCAAATGGTGCATTTCATAGGGTGCAAAATCATTAGATCACAGACAACATTATTAGAATTGAATGGTAATGATTAGTACACGGAAGCGATTAAGCATGTTATAGTATGACCATTTTAATTATGAAAACATAGAGTTGATAAATTTTAAACTATATTCATTTTTAATGAGTATATTCCTTACGTGTATTAAAAGAACCATTGAAGTACAATATATTCTCGATATTATCAGCTTCTGTGTTAGCATATTCATGAAGTTAAGTGTATTCTAATGCATTATATTAACAAATTTAATTAAAACAAGAAGGATGAATAACAGTGAATCGATCGTAAAATGATCATTTACCAAATTACGTTCACTGTTATTCAAGTCTAATCTTTTAAAAAGTTAACTATAGCTCCTAATACGATCTTTCAAACATTGTACTTAATCTATAATTATGAATTTGTTTTAACTTATACATATTTAATAGATTTTAAAAAAGGTATTAAGTAAGTCTTGAAAATTAAAGTAATTTCTTGTCATTTTAGTTACTACAAACTCTTGGATGTATTGACTAATGTTAAACTATTCTTATAATTTTTAGACATTCACGTTAAGTGTTTCATTTAACCCAGGACTTTCTTGATGACTCAGCGAAGAATTTCTTCCTTCAGTTATAATATGTAAAATAATTGATCCATTCTACGCATAACGTCGTATTATTAAATAGTGTAATCTGATATAAATTACTGTGCATGTTTGATATTATTATGTTAAATTTAATATAAACTATAAAACTACAATATATTTTTCAATATCATCAATGGCGGCCTCCTTGAACATCTAAGCTACTTGTTCTTGACATTTAGATACTTCAAAAACTCTAATTTTGTTTGTTTTAATACATCATTATAGCTATTAATGGCATAACCTATTCAGGTGCGTTTCTGAAAAGTGTACACCCTTTCATTGTACAAGTTACAAAAGGCCCAATCAGAGATATCGTGGTTGCTGGCAATATGCAGAGAAAAGAGTGTACATTATTTAGATATCTATTGACTGGACTGTTAACTTCAAACTGGCGATCACTTAATATTTATCGTCATGATCAACCAAGAAATAAGAAACGGAAACTTGTTGTTGTGCTGAGAATTCTATATTGTACCAAAAATATAATAGTGAATAAAGCCATTAATAGTAATAATAACCTAATATAAATTACTACGAATGTTTGATATTATCTTGTTAAATTTAATACAAACTATGAAAACTATAATATATATATTTCAATATCTAAACACTCTTCTTTTACTGAAGGATATTTTAATGTTTACTTACTTACTTACTTACGCCTGTTACCCCTCGTCGAGGAGCATAGGCCAATCACCAGCATTCTCCATCCAACTCTGTCCTGAGCCTTCCTTTCCAGTTCTTTCCAGTTGTTATTCATCCTTTTCATATCTGCTTCTATTTCCCGGCGTAATGTGTTCTTTGGCCTTCCTATTTTAATGTTTATTTTATTCTAAATTGTTTACAATTTCCCAAAAAGTGATTGGCATCTTGAACAAGAGACATTTGGGTTTTCTTCAGTTGAATAAAACAAATCTACACAAATTTATATTAATATCTTAGATATTTTTAAAATGGTTAGTTGATCAGTGTCAACAAGCTATTAACAATTTGAATTTAACACAACGACATTTTCATTCATGGATTTAAATAATAAACATCAAACGACATTTAGTCAGGGGGAATTTACATATTTTCGGGATTTACTGTATTTAATAGTTCGATGTTACACTATGTCTTAATAAATATTGTATATTTAATATGATCTCAATTTAATTCCCTTCAAACAGTTCTATATCATAAAGTGTGTTTTGATTTAATGAACTGTTCGGTTTTAAACAAAGGTCGTCAATAACTCAGAGCGTAAATTAGACAAAAGATTCATGTTGCCATGTATGAACCAAAATCTCATCATTATGATCGACGGTGAACATAAATGAGGGGAAATTCACATTCAAGTTTCGAACATGTTGAAAGATATTGAGTAATTATTGTTAAAGTTACAAAATTTTACTCATGCCTTTTCTCCGCCTTCCGGTCGTTGACTTGATTATGAGGACCACCACATCTCAAGGGAAGCACGGAATACAATGGACAGCTTACACCCAACTACACGAATCGGACTTCGCAGGTGACCTGGCCCTTTTATCCCACACACATCAACAAATACACGTCAAGACAAACAGTGTAGCAGTAGTCTCTGTCTGCAACAGTAGGCCTCAACATACACAAGTGAGTAGCAAGATCCTCAAATACAACACAGAGGACACCAATCCAATCATACTTGATGGGGAAACTCTGGAAGAGGTAGAAAATTTCACGTATCTCGGTAGCATCATCGACGAAAGCGAAGGATCTGAAGCAAACGTAAAAGCAAGGATTGGCAAAGCAAACACAGTATTCCTACAGTTGAAGAACATGTGGAACTTAAAATAACTGTCTGTCAACCAATATCGAAGTCAGAATCTTCAATGTGAACGTCGAGACAATTCTATTATATGGAGCTGAAACTTCGAGAACTACCACAACCATCATCAAAGTTGTACAGGTATTTATAAACAATTGTCTACACAAGATACTCAATGTCCGTTAACCGGATACCATCAGCAACAGCCTACTGTGGGAGAGAATAAACCAGATTCAAGCTCAAGAGGAAACTAGAAAAAGACGTTGGAAGTGGATAGGATATACATTAGGGAAATCACCAAACTGTATCACGAGATAAGCGCTGACTTGGGATCCTGAAGTAGAACGCGAAAGAGGATGGCCAAAGAACACACTGTGCTGAGGATTAGAATCAGACATCAAAATGATGAATAGGAACTGGAAAGGATTGTCCAGGACAGAGTTCTATGGATATTGCCAGTGAGCGGCCTATGCACCTCCATGGGGGGTAAGAGGGGTAAGTGATTTCTGATATATATATATATATATATATATATATAACCTTAAAAGTCATCTACATTTAGACTGAGCGATGTAGATTTTATGAGTAGTACCAACCAGTTATCGCTAGTATTATTACTAAGAAATACTGGCTTCACAACATGAATACTGAAAACAGCTTACTATAGCTTGCGACAAAGTGAAAACTCCTCAAATCCCATTAACTACTAGCCATTAATTTGTGTTCTACTCCTTGATTTCTAACGTTTTTCAACTGCGCTCAGTTTATTGTTGAGGTTAAAAGTACTGGTATATCGGTATCACATAGCTTTGATATTCTGAAATATACTACATGGCGGATTTTGACTAGAAATAAACATAAAATTCAAGTGTTTTAAATATATAAAATACTTCGTCATTTAATTTTGAGGAAGATTTTCAGCTCATCAAAAATGCAGATAGTACGTCTTAATTTAAATGTGAGATTTATAATTCATTCTCGCAAAAGAAGTTCCATCATTCGTTTGAACTGTTTAACACTCATGTCTAGGCTATGAGAAGTGAAGATTTTGAATATCTAAAGGATCTCAACAACATGATTATGCACATTTTAGTAACTATTGGTTTATCGTCACTGGCTACGCTTAGAACAATAATATGCCATTTCAAATTAAGAATCGATAACTTACCCTGACTGACAAGAACTGTTCCTTAAACAAATATTTTTCCACAGGCTCTATAAACTTATGAGTAACCATTTTCCAAAAAAAGTATTTACTGGCATTAATTTATTCGTTTCAGATTTACTTTAATATAGTAATTATGTCTACTAACTCCATCTACTGAAGAGATTTAAAAATATCCACAACGTATCACGAACCTAATCACTGTTAAAGTTTAAAAGTGCCATCTCAATAATTAGTTTATTTACCTCCTTTTGTTCTGTCTTTTAAAGAGATGAGGGGTAATTACTACATAATTTATCCATCAATATATTTGGTAATGAAAAGAGAGATCATAAGAAGATGACTTATCATAAAGATTTGCAAGCGAATATAAATATCTGTAATTTTGAGGAAAATTATGATTCCTGACGGATTCATTTCCATGTCACTTAGCTTCATAGTCAGAGACGTTACCAATGAACTATCCGAGTCTCGACTGGTATCCTGGAGGACTGAGATGCATTTATAATTGATTGGTGACTGGGTTGTGATTAGTCTCATGTGTATCAGGTCCTTCATAGTGCGCGTTATCGAATCCGTCAGGGAACGTCACTTCCCTCAAGATTACAGATACACCTTACTGATGAGTGTCAAATAGCACGAAACCTAGGTCTAGGGATGTCTGTTAACTACTTCCAACCACCAACTCATCTCAAAATAGTGCACACGATGTCGAGTTACCTAGACAATTGACCATACTGTAATTCGATCTGCTCTAAGAAAGACCTGACATGAATAACATTGGTCACTGGCCAACAATCAATCAATCGTGAATATAAATACCACTTCATAAACATGTAGAAAACGTTTATTCATATATTTTTGATCATTCAGATATTAAGTTTTGATATAACAATAAAATTGTTGCAATGTTACATATTTTAAACTTAGAAGATTTCACAGTAATAAACCGATTAGTATGAAAAAGAGCAAGTATCATTAGGAAAATAAGACTGTATTAAGCAGTAAATAAGAGAAACCTAAAACATATTGAGTATATGCAACTATTTCAAGTTATATACAGGAAAGATGTAAAAGAACGTCTAGATAACTCTAAATCAAGTAACAGATGATAGTAACGAATCTGAATAGTTTAGAAAGACTCTATCAGCCCGCATTAACTCGTCGTTAATATCGGTAATTTTTGCAAATATTGACAATGAATATCAACATGATGACTCAAATAACAAGTCACTTAAAACTTTGACGTAAATATCCTTATTCTTTATAGAATCTTCATAGTTGAAAGCATGAGTCAATTGAAGCTAGACCACCATGGAAAACCTGGAAGCACTGAACGGCCGTTTCGTCCTATTATGATCTATAGAATCCTTCGCTTTACTTACAATTGTCCTATGTGTTATAGAGGCTTAAGGACTACTTGTAGTCACTCTTAAATTTAAAAGTTATGTTAAACGGTAAGCACACTCCAATAAATAATGCAATAACATAATATATTTAAGTGGTTAGGATCGAACCAATTTATTAGCAAGTATTAATCTAAATTAAAATTATCCTATCTTTTTTAAAGTTGATTGAATTCTGTTTTTTATATAACATAGCTCCTTTGATTTTCATTCCTAATCTGATGTACAACTGTTATGATTCTCCTTGCAGACAATTGTACATTGAATAGCTAATATGATAAGGAATAAAACTAATTGTTCTTGCCAGGAAAAAATCATTTATCCGGTAATTTGTAAATATCTTTTACAAACAATAATTTATTATTATTACTTATTGCTTTTATTAATTGGCGACCATCCATCCAGCTCAGAGAACAAAACTCCATCAAAGTCACCCACCTAAGCTACAAATCTTCTCCACCATTTATTAATTGGCTAATTTGTTATTCGCGCAAAAATTTTATATGTATTCTCTTTATACATTACCTTTTGTTTTTAAAAAATAATATTTGAAAATGGTCTTTGGTCCCTTCTAACTTTATCTTTTTTTAAAAATAATTTGTTTCAAATGACAGTGATGCCCGTAATATGTGTTCTAAATTACTAAATCAAAGTGAGGTATGCCAGATAGTCATGTAAGGGGCAGATTTTCTTTTTCTTTTTTTTTAAAAAAAAGAAAATCCGAAATGACAATAGCAATAATACATGGTATGTTTGACGCCAATGATAATGATGACAAACGGTGTTTGTAATAATAGTTTTTTTTGTACATGTTGATGTATCCTGTGGAGATTTGCTTAGTTGTTAACATGTTCAAAAAAAAAGTTTTTAAGAACAATTGCCAGGTTATTAAAATTTATTTTTTTTACATCTAAAGTAAAACACAATAGAAAAACAGTTGAACGAATATCAATGTACATACACGTATAAAATTGAAGCATTATTACACGAACAAAAGAAAAAAACACTGATGTGTAGGGAGAGGTTAAGAAAAAAAAATTTTATAGGAGGGTGGGCAAAATGTTTCAGATGAATAGAGATGATATTATGCATGTATTTGATAATGAAAAAATTTTTTTAATGTTATGTTCACCCTGCCATTGTTTTTATTCAATCTACAGTTGGTAGTTAAGTTATCATTTTTGATTTTTCCTATATGTTGTTCTCCCATCATCTTACATAATTTGGTCTTGTCAATTTACAAAACCATAATTTCAATTCTTTTGTTTTGTTTTTCGTGTATTTGTAAAGTGTGTGTGTGTGTGTAAGTGTGCATGTGTACATATCCTCTTATCGGATTGGATAATAACTACTAATATAATTCTAGTATAAAAGTTTAAGAAAATGCAATAGAACCTTTGTAATAATAAGAAAAAAGTGAATTTTAACGTAACTAGTAAATTGGGCGTATAGAAAATTAATAATCCTACTCAATTGTTACCATAAATATTGACATTGGATACAAAAATTTTGTAAAAAAAAAACAAAAAACAAAATATACTCTAGGCAATGCTCTAGACAATCATGAATTTCATCTTATATTTATTGTGGAAATTCAGTTGCTAAGACAATCAGTCGAATTGCTTATACAGTTGCCAATTAAATATTATATAAATTAAGCATAAATTATGACAAGAATTGTATGTTCAATATATTTGTGGATTATAATTTTTTCCATAATTCTCTCTTGTTATTATGTGAATAGTACAGTTTATTCTTATCCTTTGCATATATTTGGAAGAATTGGTTTAACAGGTGCATCGAAACAACCATTTCTTAGTTCATGGAATTCAAAATATGGTAAAAATCATGATAATTATCCAAAGAGAAATTATTTGCATAATGATTTATTATTTAATGATCATGATTCATCGTCATCATCATCATCATCATCTGTATCATCAGCAGCAGCCTTATCGTCACCAACATCATCACTCTCTTCATCATTACTCTTAGATAATAACTTTTTTGATATACATAATACTCATTCATCAAATATAGATCGATTAGATCCAACAAGTTATTATGCAGATTGGCATCGTTTATTAAATGGTTATGGTAGTCAAAGATGTTATAAAATTCCTAAAAATATGTCATTATGTCAAAATATTGGTTATAATGGTATGATATTACCAAATTATCTACAACATGAAGATCTTAAAGAAGCTGTCGAGCAATCACAAGTATGGACAAGTCTAGCTCAAACTGAATGTCATTCTGATTTGAGAAAATTTTTATGTGCTTTATATGCACCAGTTTGTGTCGATGGACATCAGGAACGTCTTATACATCCATGTCAAAATTTATGTGAAGATGTACGAAGAAGTTGTTTACCAAAAATGTTACAATTTGGCTTTGGATGGCCAGATATTGTTAAATGTTCTAGATTTCCTACTAGTGCAACCAGAATGTGTATACCGTTAACTCAGCAGAGAAGTGAGTGATCTATGATAAACACAAAGCATTCTTTTGATTAAGAATTGTTATCATTCAATGCTAGAACAGTCGCACTTAATCTCTGAAGTGAAACTGTGTATATATTGTATGAAATCTTTACTGAAGTGTTACGGAAATTCACCATAATTATGGTGAGGAAAATGGCGGGAGTCTTAAATCTGTAGGATTTCGGAAAAACAGCCTAACAGCTAGAACCCAAGGCTCTATCTCTTGAAGTTAGTGTGTTTGTATTTCTTGGGAAACAGTTGACCAGTTTACTCCACTCGTCAGTAGAAACTCGAATTACCATAATCTGTATCAAATATATGATATTTCCATATTATATAACCATCACGTTTTATGATTAATTGAAGATAGAAAGACTATTCCAAGCAGATTGAGGATAAAACTACGCTAATAGTCATTTAAGCAGTTTTAGAGTCTATGTAAATCCTAGAGATGAAATTTTTCATTCGCTCGGTAATTTTCTTGTAACTAAGTGTTAATAAGATGATCTCTGAATGGTAGCTACATGAAGCATCTGTGGATTTACGGTTTTTATCACTTCTTTGTACATTAAGTACAATAAATTATCAATATAAACATTTGCTAACCCTTAAAATAGACGCTGTAATTTCAAATAATTTTCGATATTTGAAATTATATGATTCATTAGTAGCAATGACAAGGTTGGAGTTGAATGTTCCAAATAAACTAAGGATGGGGTAGAATGTATTAATTCTTTGTACTATTTAAACTTGGATTAATTTTATATATTTACTCTGAAGAAGTGGCTTACATTAACTCACAGTACGTCAGGAATACAACTTTCTACTCATTGGAATAATACGAAAATATATTTGTTACATTATCATTATTTTCTTTTATATAATCCTTAAATATCCTGATTAAAAGTTATTATTAGTAATATATATATATATATATATATATTAGCAACCACTGAAGTTCAAACATTTTGTTTGACATGGGCATAAGAAGATATTGAACGAAAAGTGAGAACTACCACTGATTACAATTTTATCTCTGTCATGCCAAACGGATCAACAGAGAATAGGTATGTAGTGTACTTAAACTCAGGTGGGGGAAGTGAATTTATTGCTAAAGCACAATTACACAGTGCTATCGTAAAATATGAAAATCAAACATTAAATACATTATTTGCACATATTTTTTTTCGTTTATCCTGTACATACTTTTTCATTCTTCGAATTCATTTGTTATTCCAATTCCTCTCTGTTTCTATTTCTATTCTCTTCAACTCAATTTTCTTAATCTTCTGCTGGCAGGTATTACACTTCCGACTGGTGCTACATCCTACTTAAATCTGTCAACATAAGTAGGTTACATCACAGGTAGACCGAGGAACTGTTAAGAAATTATGATATGATATAAATTAGTAAGAAAATCAATTTTAAGTTTATGATTACGAACTGTCCAGTTTCACATTCATCCAATTATTTCCTGCTATTTTCATAGGATACTAAGTTCACAAGAAATACTTTTTATTTTACTGCCAAGTTCTAGTGATTATCTTGAAGTTTTGTTAAGAAACTTTAATTTTCCCAACATGAACAACTTTTTTGTTCTGCTGTTTTAAAACGGATGAATTGTAGCTGGAAGTCAAGTCTCAGATAGAACGAAAGGTGTGTCCTGGATTTCACTGCTAGAAACAGTTCATCTATTCGATAAGACTTGACGAAATTGTTATATTGGGCCAGTATCTACAGGATGGGTAGATGTCAACAAAGACTTATCAAACTTTAGTTAAGAATACCAACAACTAGTTAATGCAAACCCTAACTAATAATCATATATTATGCAAAAGATATTAAATTAAATAATATTTATTGCTGAATATATGAATAAATAGAGGGAAATGTATACAATAAGGAGACTTTCAAGGTTGTGTTTATATCGTTATACATGGATTAAACATCTTTCAATTACGATGTTTCATGATGTTATTTCATACTTCACATACAGAACAAACATGATCAAAGTTGGTTCACTGCTTCGTATTTGCATATGTGTACAGTTCACTTAATATTTAAAGTCTAATTACAAACCAAAATGTGAGACTGTATCACTTAGCCTTGTGATTACACTATATGTTTCAATGATCAGTTAAGACAGAAAGATGAAATTAGGGATCTTTCAATAGCTAGCATGCAAACAAATTAGTCCATATTAGTGACAATTAAATGCATGTGTGAATAATTAAACTACTTAGTGTAAATAAGCTGATTTATTATTTTATAATTTTAGACACCTACCATTGTTTCCCTTGGAGTAAATATTGTCACAACTAAAAAAATCATTGAAAAAGTCGTTGTACATCTAAGCTATCAAACACTCACAGTGATGACTAGAACAGATCAAAACAATTTGTCACTACCTCGATAATGTTCAGTAGCGTACTATCATTCAGCCTCGACGATTACAATTCTAGTCAGTGACGTTTAAATGGATTGTCTTTGTGTTTGTATGTTGTTTTGAAATCTGCTTCTTGAACTGATTTGGTGCATGTGATTACTCACAAAACCCAATTGCTGATATGATTTGTAAATATAAGAGGTAGGTTTTAATAAGGCACATACTAGTCAGTGGAACCCAAACTAGATCGATAAGTTTTATATTTTGTTAACCACATCAGTTTATTGATAAGTCGAAATAAGAGTAAGAATACTAAAATGTCAGTTAATGGAGATTAACTATTTAATCTGAGATCCATTGTTGAAAAAGAGCACTGTTTCATTCATAAGAAAACTATACTGTCTAAAATTTCTAGATTCTGTATTGCTCTTTAGTATTTTTTTTTAAAAGTTGGAAATGTCTTCATAAAATAAACTCCTTAATAATTATACAAAAATCTTGATCTTACTTAAAACTATCATTTTAATACATTGGTTTCACTCTAGTGAAAGGTCTAAAGTTGAGTTATAGTTCTTTATAAACGATGCTGCCACTTGTTTCTCACATTTACGGTACAATGGTAGTACATCGTCCCGTTTTAAAGTGGATAGTTCTCACTGATGTCCCTTAGAAATTCTACTAAAGAAATGATTAAGAGTCATCATTTTAAACATGATGAAATTCTTACCATTGACTTTCTGATAGTCACAGCCGTTATCACAGTATTTTACCAGAATGAACATACATTTATTGTACTAACCAATAAGCGATATACTTGAAAATATCAATAGTTTGAATAAATTGCCAAATCATCCATGACGGACAACTCACCGACTCATTCGAGGTAAAGACCGGTGTTAGACAAGGTTGCTTACTCTCACCCTTTCTCTTTCTCCTGGTGATCGACTGGATCATGAAGACGTCAACATCTGGAGAGAAGCACGAGATACAGTGGACAGCTAGGATGCAGTTGGATGATTTAGACTTCGCAGACAATCTCGCTCTTCTATCACACATGCAACAACAAATGCAGGAGAAGACGACCAGTGTAGCAGCAGCCTCAGCAGCAGTAGGTCTCAATATAAACAAAGGCGAATGCAAGACTCTCCGATACAATACAATATGCACCAATCGAATTACACTTGACGGAGAAGCTTTGGAGGATGTGAAAACCTTTACATATCTGGGCAGCATGAACACGGTGGATCTGATGCAGATAAGAAGACGCGGATCAGCAAAGCAAGAGCAGTATATTTACAATTGAAGAACATCTGGAACTCAAAACGATTTTCAATCAACACCAAGATCAGAATTTTCAATACAAATGTCAAGACAGTTCTACTGTATGGGGCGGAGACGTGGAGAACTACGAAAGCCATTATCCAGAAGATACAAGTGTTTATTAACAGCTGTCTACACAAGATACTTCGGATCCGATGGCCAGACACTATCAGCAACAAGTTACTGTGGGAGATAACAAACCAGATTCCAGCGGAGGAAGAAATCAGGAAGAAGCGCTGAAAGTGGATTGGGCACACTTTGAGGAAATCACCCAACTGCGTCACAAGGCAAGCCCTCACATGGAATCCTGAAGGCCAAAGGAGAAGAGGAGGACCAAAGAACACATTACGCCGAGAAATGGAGAGAGACATGAGAAGAATGAACAGAAGTTGGATATAACTAGAAAAGAAGGCCCAGGACAGAGTTGGTTGGAGAACGCTGGTCGTCGGCCTATGCTCCATTGGGAGTAACAGTCGTAAGTAAGTAAGTAAAGTAAGTATCAATAGTTTGACTATTTTGTTTTGATGATCTTACAATTAGAACAGAACTATAATAATAAAATATTAACTATGCTTAGTCCTTCACATAGATCATTTCAATTTTTAGCTTCTCTTCTTCTTCTTCTTCTTCCTCTTCCTCCTCATAAAAAAACATTCTAATTCCTGAAAAATTAAACATAATTTTGACAATTAGATAGAAAATAATCAATAAATAATTTATACTACACACTCTTATTCCTTTTTAATTTATGTTTATAGAATTTACTGGTTACTTTTTTGCAACATTTCTGCACTTTCTTAAAATTGTACATTCAATTTGAATCATTAATAAAAAAACAAAGTAAACCCTCAACTGTTTTGGAAACAAACTAGAATATAGTCAAACTAGGTCTATACCATTAATATAGTTTTGTTGTTATGAAGCTATAGAAAAAAAAAGATCAAAGAATAATTCCAAAGTTTTATGAAAAGGGGAATATCTACCACAAACATTGATGTAAATCATAAATGTGACAGTTAAATAGCTTCCTATTTAGATATATATATCGTATAGTTAAAACTAAAAGACTATTATTTAATCTAATTTATTCATTATTATTACTACAGGAATCGCTGACAAGAGTAAGTCGATTATAAACTGCATGTTTTAATAATGTAAAAAAAAACATTAATGGTGAAAAAAAGAGACTAAATATATCGTTTACTCTTTTTACATTTATGTTACATTGATTGGTTGCATAAATTCCAAAGGAAAAAGATACATTTACAGACTAAATAAGTTGAATAGTTAAATTTCATTATTAAAAAGTGAACATTATTACCAATTTTATTGACCAAGAAAACTTTACAAATAACTCAATAATGAGAAGATATTGTAATATTTAGGCCGCCCAAATCATTTATGTTTACGTTTTATCATATTTGAATAACTTTATCAGTGATTAGTGAATTCCTAGACAGTCATTTAGTCATAAGTAACTTAGAACCTGATACACTTGTGCATTCGTTCAAGTCACTTCATTGTATCATTATAGTGAGATGACTTTATGAAGTCAAATATCAGAGTAATAATTACAGTAACAATTTTATAGGTAGCAGAAAAAACTAGTTATAGACAATATAATTCTAGAAGAAGAAAACCGCTTAGTGCAATAGAAAACATAAAATAAATTTCATATTAAAGATCTACGAAATGAAATAAGTTGATGCACTTGCATCTTTGAGATTGATCCTAACTCATGTTGTAGCGTGGTCTATTTATATCCATATAAGTAGTATATGGTGAAGGTCAGTCATAGAATGCATTTTGGCAGAAGACCGATAAGGAAAGGACTGAAATGAAGCGCAATTGGTAGGAAAATGCATGAACAATGAAATTAGAGAAGATGGACTGATGTTTGCAGAAGGAACAGTGAAGATTGAGACAATTGATTGTTATTTTGCAAATTAACTGTTTGTTGTATGGTTATCAGAATTTAGTTAGATAGTCTGTAATTTGTGCTTAAATACATTCGATTGTCCCTAACCGTATTCTGTTCACTACAATGTTACTGAACGACTCAAAACATTGGATACGATAATTGTGTAAACTCAAGCAAGTGGTTTGCTCCAACCTATATGGCTCAATCCGAAAATCAATAACTTCATGGATTGATATCACGTCTTAGTTTAGCAAACTCTAAGTAGTCCTTAAAAATGAAGTGATCACAGTTAAGAAGATCCTCTCGGGTTTCTAGAACATTGGAATCCATTAAATAACCTTAACGAGTTTACCACTTTATTATCAAAAATCATTACCTTTTTTTTTGAATAAATTGAGCATTGGGTAGATTGTTTTAAATAAATTATATATTTGTAATATCCCAATGAGTAGAAAAATTAGATTTTCTGACGTTTCGTGACTCAGTGTAAGCCACTTCTTCAGAGAATAAATAACCAAATTAACATTAATCCAAGTTTAAATAGTACAACGGAACAATCCAAGAATATTAGATGATCAATCAAAAACAGGTCTGAATAAATCAATGTCAAGTCACTTCATTTCGGTCAAGGTGATTCATAAGGGATATGTATGTAATTTTGTGTGTATGTATGCATTGTTAATGACGAAAAATGTGTGACCTTTATAATTACAAAGGATAGAGTTTGATTTGTAATGTAATGGTGTGAAATTGTAAATAATATCAGACTGAGTGACTAGGATAGATGGTCCAAGTAGGCTGTATGGTAAGGCCTTCCTTTCTATTGAGAGCTGTGGGATTAAGCATTATATGGAAAGCTTCAGCTACTCTTCTTTCTTTGTAGTTGGAAAAACCTTTCTGTAGTATTTTAATATTTTCGAAATCAATTTGATGACTGTTGAAAATGGCGTGAACTGCTATTGCCGATTTAATCTGAAGTCTACTTAATTCTACAGGATTATTAGGAGGTTTCTTTGTGTACCTGATATGTTCTTTGGCGCGAGTTAAGATTTCGCGAGATGACTCTCCAATATAGAAGGCATCACAATCGACACAACCTAATTTGTAGACGCAGTTCTGTGTAGACATGAATGGTATTTTTTCTTTTAATCGAACTAAAGTATTTCGAAGTGTGTTAGTTGTTTTGTAATATACTTTAATTCTGTGTTGTCTTAAGATTCTTTGGAGTTCTTCAGTTGTGCCATGACGGTATGGTAAAACTGCAGTACCAATCCATGGCATTTCATTCGAATTATTATTATTATTGCGTACTGAAGAAGTCTCTGAAGAAGTGGCTTACACTGAGTCACGAAACGTCAGAAAATCTAATTTTTCTACTCATTGGGATATTACAAATATATAATTTATTTAAAAATCATTACCGTTTACTATCTTTTCTGTAAAAGAAATCACTTATGTTCTTAGTCAGTGTCAAAAATTCATTTTCACATCCAAGATGAATCTTAAACAATCGCCACTGGTATAAATTGAAAGAATCTAATTTTAAGTTAATAGCAAATTATTACTCTTAAGTGATTGGTATAATAACCGATAGTCTATTTGAATGAGTTTGTAATTATGTGCTTACTGTAAACCTGAAGAGGATCTTTTATCAACAAGACTATAAGCTGTAGAAAATATGTAAAATTATATTTGTACTTGGTTAGACAATCCAGCTTAGGAAATACAATTCCATCAAAATAAACTTAGCCATTGAAATGAGCAAACAACAGGATGTTTCACTGAATACTGAACTTTAAATCCAGAAAAATAAAATTTATTCTATATCCTTTGTCATTATTTCCATAATCAGCAGTTGATTAGGTCAAATTACATCGATGGTTTTGTATAGAAATTATGTAATATTCTTAAAAACATCCTATCGCAGCAAACAAGGAGAAAGTTATTGGAATATGATTAGCAGAAGAATCCAGGACTCGCGTTTCATCCTGCATGGGACTCTTCAGCTGGATGCATCTGTACCCCAGAGTAGACGTTCACTCCGGGACTCGAACCCATCACTAATCGCTTCAAACGCCATCGCGCTATACATGTAGTTAGTGTATAAAGATAGCCATTCACTTGCGCAACGGGTATGAGATTTAATTTTATTTGAAAAGGTTTGGATCATCTCGTTCTTGGTATTTTTAAGTGGAATTTAACTAGTTTTTGTTGACATATGGGCATCCTGTAAAGATTACTTCGATATGGTCATTTTGACAAAATTTGAAATAGAAAAGATGGAATTTTGCTAGTAGTAGAATTCAGGATGCTCGTTTTGTCCTATTCAGGACTCATCAGCTAAACTTATATACATCTCGACTTGTGTCATAAGCGCTATATCAAGACAATCCGCACAGTATGCTCATATGCCGACCAAGACTGATCAGATTTCGGCTAAGAAAAACTATGTTTTTTTAAATTACTGTTCTAGTATATGGTGTCATTAAACAAATATCAATCAACTTTTGTTATTCAGTCTATAGTGATTCCGCATATTGATAGGTTTAGTTCTATTCAATATGATTGTGTTTTATTAATGAATTTATTTTCGATAGATATTCTCAAAAATGTCATTCGTCAACATTTTTATCGAAGACTCCTCTTTACGTACATCAGGCAAAAAGGCCATTATTTCTTCCGAGTTGGTTATCCATTTCTTCAATTTGAAACCTCGTTTTGATAATAATTCATTTATCTTCATAACAAGTTATTCTGCCTGTTCACAGGTGGAAATAGATATCAAGCAATCATCTACATAAAATAATTATTGACAGTATCTACGATAAAACAGCAGAGAATCTTTAGTCTATCGTATTCTTGGTAAAGTTTGTACAAAACGGCAATGACGTGGCCCCGAATGAATGGAAGGTCATTCGAAATTCGACAGACTAACTTGAAATATTACCCTCCGGTCACCACAGAAATCTTAAAGCTCATTGATCAAACTCAGGCACCTTCAGTTGCATAAACATTTCCTTGATATCCGCAGAAGCTACAACTGCTTCCTTAAGAAAGCGTAACAATATACACACTAACTCAACAGTGTTATCTGGTCTTTGATAAATCATATCATTTAGGGAAACGCTTACAAACCACTTTCAGTTTCCCTGACATTTTTGGGCTTATCATGATGAAGTAAATACTAACAAGGGCGATATTATGGCTGTAATTTTATTTCAGAAACATATGCAGAGTTCATAGTAAAATTATTTTCAACACTTTTAGTAGATCTGACATGCCATCAGTTATCTCTCAACAATCTACACCTCAAACTCTGTAATCAGTGTTTTACATTTTGGAGAAAAAATTTAATTTTTGTCACTATTACCTATTAATATAACGATGGTGTTCTACATATAGTCTTTTTTTTTTAATTCAGATTTACATTAAGCTTCTATATTACATAGAAAAGTGCACTAAATAATGAAAATATCTTCTAGACATAAACAATTACGTTAGTGTCCTTTTTTAATTTAAACAATCTAATATTAATTTTGTATATTAAGAAACTATATATTATTTAAGAAACAAAAAATTTACCCTAAAAGAGTCAACTAATTACAAAATATCATAGATTCTCTCACCTAGAAACCATTTAATGACTTGTTGCCATAGGAGAATAATTGATTGATCGTTAAATTTCAATTACATACATCATAAATAAAGAAATATATTAAATTGAAAAATCTTTTTCAGAAGGGGTTTTGTGGAGATTTATTATTTTCATAGTTGAAAGCGTGAGTCAATTGAAGCTTAGTGGTCTATCGGTTAAGCGCTCTGGCGCAAGACTGGTAGGTCCTGGGTTCGAATCTCGCAAGGTGAGGTCGTGGATGCGCACTGCTGAGGAGTCTTACAGTAGGACGAAACGCCCGTCTAGTGCTTCCAGGTTTTCCCTGGTGGTCTAGCTTCAATTGACTCACGCTTTCAACTACAAAAAATCTTTCTTAATATATATGCTCGTATTCTATTATCTGACAATTATACTGATCATTCGACGATTAAGCCAAAAGATATGACTATAATAGTCAGTACATTGAGTTGTTGTTTTGTTTTTCTAAGTTAAATGATTAAAAATCCACAGATTACTGTAAATGTTAACTTGATCTGAACTGTTTAATAAATCTGTCAATAGCCTTCCTGTATATTTCGAACGAATACATTTATAAGTAGCATAAAATATATATTAATCACTTAACAACATTTAAGATAATATGTAAAGTTTATTACTGACAACATGATTCTGGTTGCCTGGATGTGATTTTTGTTTTCATGTTTATCACTATCACCTTAGTATATATATATATATATATATATATATATATATATATATTGAAGGAATAGCTCTTATCTGTTGGGCGTCATTGATATAACCGTGGTTTAATGCTCCAATCCTCATTTCTTTTTTAGATCCTAGTATGTCTGATTCACCTGAAATAAAAGTTGAAATTACAAAAAAAATGGTTCTTATATAATTATTTCCTTACTTGGTATAACAAATGTATGATTAGAATCCTGAAAATCTTTCAGTTTGGTGTATATATATATATATATAATCTGTAGACAACGTTTTTCTGGAATGATTTTATTATCATTGTAACATAAATACCATGTTCAGTCTTTCGTACCATTTTAAGTAAGATGTACAATTTGTGAGTTAAGCACAATTCTACACACTGCTTGACTTTAGGGATAATATGAGAATCTGGTTCAGTTATTAACTGTCAATCTAGAGTGGTATCCGTCAAACGTAATATTCAATGAATTGAAAAATTGATATTCAACAACAAAACGGAAAACAATTGTATACTGTACAATTTCAGACTTGATATCAACCTTGTGACCGGTATTAACGAAATGTTTCGCAATGGAGGAAGATATTTGTCTATCCTGCGATCTTATTCCACCATTGGAATTCATTTGTTTGCGCAAACATTTACGTATGTGTTCATCCACACTTACTTGCAGATCACGATTGTGGTGATAATAGATTGCCGACTTTCAAGTGTTTAGTTTTTTCTTAGAAAATTCTCTAAACACAGTTATTCTGAGACAATCTTAATGAATGAGTAGGGGTTAACAAATAGTACAAGCCTCTTTTCAAAATAAATCGGGTCAGTTTACAGCCAGACTACAACAAATCAAATGAATTTGATTAAATTTCATAACTTTTGAGACAATTTTCAAATAAATCAAAAGATCACTTATCGGGCAGCTAAATGTAATAGAAAAATGAAAGGTTTCAATTGCATCGACAACTTGAAAATGCACTCAATATAATTAGAAAGGGAGTAGAAAGTCAAGTTAAATAGTAAGTGAACAAAACGTTAACAACAGCGAAAATGTAAGTAAAAAATTTCAAGTGAAAGTAGTTTGAACCACTGAATTTCAGAAGTGCAAAAATGCTTTCACTTTTGGTTCATAGTTTATATCGCGTTTTTAAGCTAATATCATGCTACCTCGGTAATGATCCTATTGACTACCTGTTGTATCTCGTTATTAGGTTTTGGTTCAAGCTTACGATGCTCACAGATCTAGGGAAAACAATCGTTTTTCATCGTAATCGACGATGGCAATGCACACACGATACATCAAAACCCGATGGTTAGCACAGGGAAATGACAAATTGTAGGAAATCTTGGTATTCGAGGTAGGAATAGCAGCATAAAGCGAACTGGTTTGACTCCGCATATATAGCAATAAAACTTGGCCTTCAAACATACAGAAATAAGTGAAATAAAAGCAGTAACAGCCAATCAAAAAGGGGGAAAAGGTCATAAGGAAAACTGAATTTTTAAATTTGCGCGCGAAGTTTCTCTTCCAAAAAGATTTCAGCGTTGTTGATTAATTTCAAGTAATCCGGTGATCTCTATAGCACTACCTAAACTAGTTTTTCATATATAAAGGGAAAAAAACCTTTTAAATAATGAAAGTATTATTGTTCAGTTAGGTTAATAGGAATAAAATTTTAAAGTAGAATATTTTTACGGAATTCCTTAAAAACTTCTAACTCATTTTTTATCATGAGAAAATGACGTTAATTTTTGGTTAGAAAACTGTACATTTTACATATACTCTAGGAAAATCAACCACACATTACTTGTTCAAATAAATGGATCTAACTATCAGAATATATTTTTATAAAGGCAGTTTCCACCACAAACTAATTTCATTTAAAGAACCTTTGTAAATCATGAAATACTTCGTATTTATTTTTTTCTAGACTGGAACCTTTCGGTAGTATTCATTCAAGAATCCTGCTAAGATTATAAATATAAGACCTTTAAACAAAAAAGTTATCATGATCACTGATTTGAGACGTAGTTATAAACACTCACAACTGCAATCACTTTATGATATGGTGTAATCACTATATGCTGTCATCTGTGGCTTCTGACACAGTTCTAAAAACCTTGTACCTCATTAATGATGTGTCCACTTGTTACTAGATTCAAGAAGAATTATTAAAGCTACAATGTGAAGCTATGATCAGTCGAGTTTAATCACTTCATCAGTTAAAATCCCATATCTATGATCTGAACAAACTCTACAACTGATCTGTCTCAAAAGTAATATTTTCCTTTAGATACTAGGTCTTCGTATGTGAATTGTTTGCACACAAATGGTTATTCTCATACAACTAATCAGGGACTGTGTATTCATATATAACAATTTAATCACTACATAACTGATGTTACATACTGTTTGTTGCGTCCTTGATCTGTCTACCCACTTTCGTGCCGAGTATAACTTGTCTAATGTAGATTAAGACCTTGACGCGATAGGCTTAAACTTAAGGCTAGTATGCGTGAGTTCGAAGTGGGGGTAGAGAGACGAAAACTATCCTATCCCTGATGGACTGACAAGCACGCGAGAGAGAGAAGACAAGACAACTGGATCACTACTCGCTCTATTCCAATCCCTACCTGGTATCCGAATCCCGAATTCAGATTAGTGTGAAAAGATACATGAATAAATAGATGACTAACCCGACCACAACGTACAATAATTAGAAAAATACAATTATGTCAAAAAATGGGGGATTAGAATAGGAAATAGAGTACAAAAGGTTACGTCTAAATTACAGTAGCTTTGGAACAGAAAATGCTATGGCAGTGAATCATACATCAAACGAATAGACTACGGACAAAAATAAATGTTACAGTTTTACAAGCTTTGAATTAAATGAAATAACGTCCCCAAAATAGTTTCCGTAGTTTGTCAAGGCTTCTTGTTTCGCTGTTCACATCACTGTTATAATCATGCTATATGTTTATTATTTGCAGAGACAACAATAATATTAACGTAAAAAAAAACTATTATTTTACTACAATCTCTTCTTTCATTCTAAAAAAAACTACTCAAATATTGAATAATAAAAACAGAATTCAGCGAAGAAAATTTTCTTTTCAACGAAATCATTTACTTAAGCTGTACATTCGTATATATAGTTATATGGAAAATATAGGTCTACAAGAAGCTAGGAAAGATGGCATTATAAATTGATTCGACAATAAATCACAAATGATTTCGTCGAAACGAAAATTTTCTTCGCTGAATTCTTTTTTTCTTATTCAGTGACATTATGAGTTATTTTAATTACTTAAATATTCTTTAAAAATATAAAAAGCATCGACAGGAACTTCATTACTTGGAGATACCAAAGACATATATCTAAAGATGCCCAGGCGTAATTAGATTATGGTTATTTCAAACTTTGAAAATTTAACTCAATATTAAGTAGAAAGATCTATGATGAAATAGGACTAAACTAGAAAAAGAAATTTACTACATTTCTAAATCTTTTTTTCTTAAAGTGAATGAATAGGGAGTGTTATAGTTTAGCATTTGTTGTTTATAACCGATTCTTAACATTGACTAACACGTTTACAAAATTAATCCCATTTTGAAGAATGCGAACATATTGAATACTAAAATGTGGGGGTTTTTTGATTGCAAATCCACTTCAGTAAAAAGTTGTTTTACTGTTAACTGATTATTTAAAATACTTTTTAGTGTAAACTATTTTAAGTGGTCAGTTTACTTTAAGTACTCGTTATTTACAAATCTATGTACTGAAAATGTACAATATAAAAATGCAATAAATATAATTGAAATATGTGTTTCATTTGTCTAACAACAATATACTAAGATTAACAATGTTGGCTGGATTAGGAATATGTCAGAAAAGGCTAGGGGCGGCTGAAACTGTTTCACCAACCTATGAAGTCGTTGACTGTTGCTCAGTGTCATGTTGCCAGGCACAGAAAACGTGGTTGGAGTCTACAGGGTAACCAATCAGTGATTGGAGATGGTAAGAGACATTGCTTAGAATTATTCACAGTGGCGTATATACCATTCTATAGATGTTAAGTGTGAGCCATTCCTTTACATATTCCCTTTCATTTCTTGCTATCATACTGTATTCTTAATCTTTAGTCTCTCTTAATATGATTTCTATTACAATTATTTCAATTCCGTTGACATTCGTATTTCGAAGTTCACCTCATCATGTTAATGTGATATAGAGTCTTGGGGTAATGCATAATTTCTTTAGATTTTGAGTTGATTATGAATGTATTATTTTTAGTAGCAGTGACAACAAACAAAATATAATTTACATTAAACGTTTCATGTTAAATTTTAGATGATTCATCTAAATCGAGAAGATTAGACTATCAAGAGTTAGTGAGAATGCTAAACAATAATTATCATCTTGGCATAAATTTTGAATTTGTTTAAATAATATTTATTTGATCATTACGGACGATTAACCATTTAGTTACCATTTATGAAATGTTACATTTGCACCGTTTCAACTAAACTTCGAAGTTGAATATTATCACTTAAATTCTTGAATCATTATTACTATTTATGCAAAGTAGTTGATTCCCCTTTGAAATGTATCTCACAATATATCATTCATGAAATAGTATCTAATACATTCCCAGGAATGATCAACAATACGTAAAAGAAACAAAATAATTCTCTACTCTCTGAGTGTTTCTTTATAACATATTCACTTGGAAATAAACCTCAATTCTGTTTGGATTGAATCCTGATACATCAAACAATTTAATTAATCTATAGAACTCAAGAGCTAAAATTTGTAAGAGTTACACGAAAAATCCTGATTTTATATACTAATTATGACTCGTCATTTCCAACTAATTTGTTTGTATATTCATAGTTGAAATCATGAGTCAATTGAAGCTAGACCACCATGGAAAACCTGGAAGCACTGGATGGCCGTTTCATCCTATTATGGGACTCCTCAGCAGTGCGCATCCACGATCCCGCCTCATGAGATTCGAACCCAGGACCTACCAGTCTCGCTCTAGAGAGCTTAATCACTAAACGACTGAGCCGGTATCCGATGGTGTTAATGTCTAATTTCAACCAATCCACGAAGTTGAGCAACCGTTCACCAATTGCCTTCAGTGAATTGTTATCTCACAACAGACGTGGTTGAACTCCACTGGTCACTGCTTCCCACTAGAACTCCAGGAAATATCTCTTCAAGTCAGTCACTAGTGAGTAAATGATTTCATGATTTCAACTATGAAAATACTGAAATCTCCACAAAAGCCCTACTGATTATAATTTATTTATAGTTTATAAAATGGGATGAAAAAGACGTTCTCTGCACCGTTATTAAATTTATATTATTCAAGGAATATAAAATGAAATACACTACTACATTTACAAGCATTCAGAAATCATTGTTTTGTTAAGTTGAGTCAATATTTGCTGAAACTCGCAGGTCACTTGTAACAAATACTGATGTCACTCAGTTGATGTGAACTCTAGTCATCTTGTGAGATAGTTAGAAATATTACCTATGATTTGATAAATAATCATATATGGTACTGAGTGACATGAGTTTTAATTCACGATGAAGCATTTTTAGTCTCATTTTTACAGCTATCGCTTGTTGAATACACATCTCACCAATGTAAGACCTGTATTATGGAACTTATATCTTTTTTGAACGAACCTAAAACAAAGTAACACACAATACTAAGCTGTTTAGCTTATCGGTTACGTTAGAAACCTCATCAATAAAAATAACTTGAGACTAAAATATGTACAGCATAATAATGCTTATTGCTTAGTGGATGATTAGCTATAAATTATTTATTACTTATATAAAACAAAATTAACATCTATAGCAACTTACCAGGCAGGTTGTTTGTTAATGAATGACTTCTCTCAATGTATGGATGTTTTTACCTATCGCGCAAAACTCCATAGAACTCTCAGGGTTTTTTTCAGAGTTTATTAAAATGGTTTCGTTGAGAACAAACTGAAAACTATAGAAATATGATCAATGTGTCCAAATAATCCCAAACAAAGATACCCACTTACAATTGTCAGCATATTTAGTCAAACTGCTGTTATTTTGTTTTTGTGGAAAACAGTTTGTTTGTATTGACCTTGATAATAAACCTTCTTATTAGTATCATCAATTGTTAGCATGAATTTAGTGTTATACCTTGATAACTGTTGATGTTAACTATATCTGAAACAGAAGTGTAATCAGTTTATAAATTGTTCATGAATAAATGTGTCAGTCCTAAAAAGTTGACTTTATTTGTATGGTTTGAATTTATCAATTTAGTTGTTGCATTGTAAGCAAAGATGCTTGTGAATTAAGGCAATATCGAGGCAATACGCACAGTATGCACATATGCCAGTAAGAGACTGACCAGTTGCAGTCCTAAACATCAATGGGAAGATTCAAATAAACAATACTAGGTGAATTTAAACTTCACCCCATTTCACAAGCAAGTGGCTATCAGGACTCAGTAGCTGAGTGGATAACGCGATGGCGTTTGAAGCGAAAGTAACTGGGTTCGAGTCCCAGAGTGAGCATCAACTCTGAGACGCATGTACGTCCAGATGACGAGTCCCACATAGGACGAAACGCGCGTCCTGGATTCCACTGCTAGCCACTAACCATCTTTGCTTAGAAGTGTAATCAGTTTATAAATTGTTCATGAATAAATGTGTCAGTCCTAAAAAGTTGACTTAATTTGTATGATTTGAATTTATCAATTTAGAAGTTACAAAAAGATAATTTCGAAGGAAGAATGATGATAGAATATTTGTTATGAATTAATAATTTTGCTGAATTTTCTCAAAAATAATCAACTATTAACAATATGCTAACTGAATTGTGATGTATCCATTTGAGTATACATGAGTTTACGCTAAACATTAAGGTCTGTCAATGTTTATCAACTAGATGACCTATTTATCGTATCAGTGGATAGATTTTAGCGAGTTCAATCAGACAGAGATTACATTTCTTATGATATCTGATTATATGTACCTTAATTCTATGAGCAAACGGAAAGATACTTATCTATCCAATTAAAGGTTTTGAATTTTATCACCATTAATTTCACATCATTAATTGTTATCAGTAAGCACCTCAATATTGTTTATTACATAATTGATTTTCACTTTAAAAATCACCTGATAATTTGTGTAATTTTTTGTTGATTGATTTACAGGGCTTCGTTGTTCTGGTTGTGTAGAAGAACCAACGTTTGAAAGCGCAATCAGTAGTTTCTGCATGGCTGATGTTGGTTAGTTGAATTGTATTCGTTCATTTTTTCAATCATATTTTTTGAGATCATTTTATAATTGATTACATTGACTAAGTGTCTTACAGTTATTACTATAAACTAGAATATAAGAATTAAATGTTCTGGTCATTACTGGAATTGTATATACTTCCAACCTGTAACAAGATTCAACGTTTGAAATTTCAAAGTATGAAACTCAAAGATTTATAAGAAAACATCATAGAAGGTTATAGCTGATAACATTTACCATATTTACTTCGTTGAGCTGTCATATGTCTTTTGTTCAATGATTTTAATTATCAAAATAATCATAAACGCTTATAAACGTTTTACGGGTAAATATGACACCAGGATTAGTATGAGGTTTATCCAACATGTCTATAAAAAAATGTCGAGATTATCAAGAAATTAGAACATCTTCGATTCTATGTTCATTTCTTTCCTCTTTTTTAGTGATACGTGCACAAATTGTTTATATTAATAAAGAAACCGCAAGCAATAATAGATCTATTCAATTGTACTTAGACACACAAGCTAGAACACTTAAACTTCCCAAACAACATATTAATTTTCGTCAGTTAAAAATCACTGTAGATTGTGAATGCAATCTTTTGGATGAATTGACAGATTCAATGAATAACGGAATGACAAAATGGTTGATAATGGGAAAAATATCATCAAGTCGAGGAATTCTACATGTAAGTCAATCATTAACGTGAGAGTATTAAGTCGTATTTTATTGAAGTTATTAAAAATTGTTGTAAATGATAACATCCCATAATAAGTTTGTAGTATATGTCAAACAGTCACTTTTAACGATTAGTTCTACGTAAGAGTTTCTTTGGACACATGATGGGGTATTGTTGAAAAGTAGCTTTATTTGTCAATAAATATGGGGATCATTTTAAACATAATCATTTTAGGGTATGAATGGTTATTTTTCAAATGAATACGTTTTTCCCACCCTTTCATTATAGTATATCTTTGATTTCGTGGTTTGTGTAACACGAAACTGATATTATCTTAATTCCAAATAGTTTGAGTGGAAAAGCGGACTACTACTTGGTATGAGCATCTTTCATCCAGAGGCTCGATGTAATGTACAGGAATGCAGATTGACTGTATTTTTGTCACTATCGTGTGGCAGCTTTACTACTAATTGGTAGTGAGTTTTCACATTAAAATGTGAAAATTATTTTCCACTATCTTTCCCTGAAAGAGCATGTCCAAAGAAGTGGAATGTTCAAATATAAAATAATAGATTTTGACATTAATTCCAGCAGTTGAGTAGCTTATAATAAGTGAATTTCTCATAACTTAGTAAATAAAATACTTAATATAATTTTAATAGTTGAGATCATGAATCAATTGAAGCTAAACCATCATTGAAAACCTGGAAGCACTGGAGGGACGTTTCGTCCTTTTATGGGACTCATCAGCAGTGCGCATCCATGATCCCGCCTCACGAGTTTCGAACACAGGACCTACCAGTCTCGCTCGCGAGCGCATAACCGCTCAATATAACTCAATGATTTATTAAGTTTACATTATAAACATTATATTACTTATAAGTAGCTATGATCTTATTGCACAATTATTTGTACTCGCATTTCAATTGTAAACTAAAAGCTAACCACCATTTTGATTGGTAAATATAAATAAGTATTTGTTTATACATTACTTGCCTTCTTATAATATCCATCATTATCCAAAAGAAATATAAAATTTCTATGGATATACTGATTTTCTTTCATTGTACAGAGTTAGTTCAGCTATAAATTTCCAAAGTTTGTATAGAACTAATCTCTAACATAACTGAAATTAAATGAGGAAATCAATGTATCATATAATGAATATATGGAAGATATTGCAAATATAGATTTAAGACGATATTGAGAGTCGTTGATTCACCACAGTTATTTGGTTTCCTTCACAAAAATGATTATATTTTCTCTGGTTTACTTACTGTTTACTATTTTAAAAAATATAATAATTTTCTCGAACAAACGAGCTAAAATCTCAAAACTGCACTAAAAGCTTTTGTTAAACAAAAGGAGGCTAGACCATAGGACTTGGCTATAAAACAGTGTCTCCTTGGGTAACATGGTGGTGTTTATGGATCTTCTGGACATATAATTCACTTTCTATGGAGACAAGAGACTAACATTAACAATGTATCATATCTCCTTACTAGTATCAAAAATGGTAATGAAGCTAAGTGTGGACGAGCTGATGTAACATGATATGGCTTGAGTGCAATTATAGATTGCTTGAGTAACGCCCGAAATAGTATTATGATAAGAAAACTCATGAGTTATCCTTACAACCGGGAGGATATATATAACTGGGTGAATTTAGTCAACTAAACATTCACCAAGCTAAGAACTTGTCCGCATATCTTCGAATTATTTGCTTTTATTTATTTATTGAAATAATAATTTCAGAAGTTTAAAGATTCCCATAGAATATTCGAAAGTGAGCAATATTTGAGCAAACAATTGTTTTTAATAACTTCATCATCAGGCTATACATTTATAAGTCCATAATTACTGTAATATTTTAACAAAGGCCAGAATGAGGCACGTATTAATTAATTTGACAATGTTATATGTTAAAAATGGTGAGCGTTTACATCTGTTACGACATACGTACTTCGAAATTGTGTTATTTGTATATTAGAAAGGTTATTTAATAAAGGTCAAAATGATTCGCTGTAAAGTGTTCAGCAGTCACAATCAGTATAATAGTAATATAGCAAAAATGAAAATGCAAAAAAATCATGTGAATAAATTTCATAGTAGGAGAATTTCATCTTGTCAATTGAGATGATAATGATAAATAGTAATAGTAATAATAATAAGATTGTTGTGTGAATATAATACGTAATAAGATGGGTGTTGTCAAGGTAATTACGATAAACAAATTGGGGTTGATGGATATGAAGATTAAGATAGAGGCTGCATATACCTTTTCTGGATACATCAGTTTGGTTTTCTGGAGTTGATCCAGATGGTTTCGTCTATGTAGAGTAACCGTAATCTAGCTCCTTGAGGTAGTTTTCGGAACTTGATATAAAACAGAGAAAGCTTCCTCTATTTTGATATGATGTTCACTGTCTACCAGGTGAGAAAGGATGGTGCTGTTAATCAATTCGGTGACTCCTTTTCCCAACCATGCTGGTACATGTTCACGAATACGCAAGGATAAAGCCCTCTGAGTATGGCCTATGTAACTAGCTCCACAGGAGCAGTTGAATTGGTATACACACATGGAAGAGCCCATCTTCGGTAACGTATCCTTGATTAGTTGTGTGAGTACTGGTTTAGTAGAGAAAATTATATGTAGCTTGGCGGCGTGAAACGTCCTTTCAACAGATCTTTTCAATCGACGTGTTAGAATATCACCGGCTATATCCCCTTTAAAGTCTAGTCTCAGATACAGGGTTTTTCTACTCCCTGAGTCACAATTTCTTTTTTTATTGATATTTTTTACTAGGTATTATTGAACGAAATTATCTGAAAAACCATTATTTCGTAATGTGTTCTTTAGTATATCTATTTCGCTATCGACACTGTCCTCAGAACATAATAGCTTCATTATGTAGTTGAGACATTTGACCAAATTTATTTTATATTGAAGAGGTTTTAAGTGTTGAAAATGGGTATACTGACCCGTCCATGTATTCTTTCTAATATATTTCGTTTTATGGAACTGTCTCTCCTTTTAGAAAGTAGGACGTCAAGGAAAGCTATATTATTGTTTTTCTCTTCCTCGCTGATGAATTTAATAGCTGGGTGGACGTTACTGAAAAAGTCCGGCATCTTTTGTTTGTCGACAATTTCATCACATACGATTATTGTGCCATCTATGCATCGACAGTAATTGTCTGGCTTACTTAGGATGTCTTTTAACGGTCCATTTTCTAGTTTGTCCAGAAAAATATCAGCAAAGATCGGGCCTAGGAGTGATCCCATTACTACTCCATCTACCTGTCTGTAAAATTCATTGTTAAACTTAAAGTAGATATTCATAGTATATTTCAACAGAAGTTCTTTCATTTTACTTACCGGAATTGGTATCTCTATTTTCTTTTCTAGCATTTGTTCACATATGTAATCGACAGTTTCAGTTGGGGGATGTTAGTGAACAAAGATGCTATATCTAGTGATAACATGGTTTTACCATTTATATTCATACATTTTATTGTATCCACAAATTCAAATACGTTTTTAACACTGTGCTTAACCAATTCTTGGTGTAATGGTTCTAATAATTTCACTAATCATTTTGTTGTTGAACGGTATGGTGAGTTTGATATGTCCAGGATTGGGCGCAAAAGGAACCTCAGGTTTATAAATCTTAGATAGGATATAGAGTCAAAGGGTATATGTTCCAGAAGGCTTGAGCCTCATTTTGGCCTTTGTAAAATATCACAATAATTATGGACTTATAACTGCAGAGCCTGGTGATGAAGTTATTGGAAAGAGTTGTTCGCCCAAATATTGTTCATTTTTGAAATATTAATTATTTAATAATTAGTGCAAGATTTAGAACTCGCTCTGGAGCCTCTCTGGGGATACCACCCATCCCAAGCCGGATAAAGGATGAAGGTTGGGTATGGGGTTAGAGACTCCATCCTATAGAAAACTAACTCGCTAAAAATACACTAACCAGAAAAAAATAATTCAAAAAATTTAAACTCTGCCCTGGGAGTTAGGTCATCATTTTGAAGAGTTATGACGCCTCATGGTGAAAGTTGAGTTCCTTCGGGATTCACAAGGCTGATGCCCCTTCTGACAACCAGAATAACCATTTATTTAGGTACATGGAACGCTCGTACATTGTGGGAGACTGGGAAAGTCTTCCAAATTGCTGCAGAAATTATGAGATACAACCTGAAGGTACTTGGAATCAGTGAAACACATTGGACACAGGTTGGACAATGAAGACTAGCTTCATGGGAGCTTCTGTTATACCCCGGCCATGAAGAAGAAAATGCTCCACATGCACAAGGCGTTGCACTGATGATATGCAAGGAAGCATAAAATGCACTTATGGGATGGGAATCTCATGGACCCAGGATTATCAAAGCCTCCTTCAAAACAAAGAGAGAGGGCATTACAATGAACATCATCCAATCCTATGCGCCCACCAACGACTATAATGAAGACGTTAAATATCAATTCTAGGATGGGCTGTAGTCCCATTCTTTTGTGTTATTCCAACTAGTTGAAAATGCATGTAAATGCGTTAAATTTCTTTCCGAAACCATATAAAGTCATGTTTCGGAGATCGTAGAAGCAATGATAATATTTTAACCATTTATGTGCGGAGATAGTTTTATAACATTTTTTTAGGTCGACTTGATATTAGCTTATGTTTCGGAGAATTTGTAACTTGATTCCATAGATGATATAATTTACAGAAATAAAAATTGAAGGTAATGAAAAGACTATGTATTTCAGCTACTGATACTGTAAATCAACGCATTTAGAAGAATGAAATTTTGTATATTAATTATATTCTAATTTAAAGTGATTACTCAGTAATTACCCCGAATCTCATAAAAATATATTAGGGATGAAGTAACAGCAGATTATGTTGACGATGATATTCATGAGATAATTCATAATTAGAAGGCTGATACATACAGAATAAGAATCCTAGAAGCTATACTCTGTCCGACATCAAGTTGTTGTTTCATGGAAAAAACTACAACTAGCAAGAAAAACCTATATTGATTAGTGAGCGATTAAAACATGAGTATCTTGATGCTAGTGAACAACAGACCAACTCTAAACTCAGTTTTTTGTTTGTTTTCAATTCAAGGTTGAGTATTTATCCCGAATCAACCGTTCCAATTTGGGCCTTAAACGTGCTCTTAAGGCAATGAGACGTCCACCTTCACAGCTATGCAAACTACCGATTTCAGACAGGTTATCGTCAACTAATTCAAACACTAATCAGTTAAATACACTTTATCAAACTAAATCTACACCAGCTAAACGGTACAATACAATAAGCACACAAAGACGTGTACATCAACCAAATAAGTATTTACATTCATCTTCATTTTCGTCAGTAAATAGCTCGAACATCGATCGAATAAATCGTAAAGTCCCATCTTCAATGACATTTCATTCGAATCCGCGCAAGAAACACACAACACGTCGCCTTTTAGTACGTCGTAGTCAAGGTACATTGAATAAATATGCAGAAAATAAATATTTAGACAATATCAATCATAGAAGTAAAGATCTGCACTCAATTAGAACACCTTCAACTGAATACTCAAAGAGCACAGTTCACTTTCAACCATATATGCAATTATCTAAATCAAGTGAAAAGTTACCAATTGAAAGTGAAAATGATTTATTCTCACCTCAAACACTATCACCATGGTTAAAATAATTCTGCATAAATACTTTACACATATACTCATATATAATGACGTACACATTATTAATAATATGACTATTATTGTATTGTCTGTTACATGAATAAAATCATGCACACACACAAAAAAAGAAGTGATTACATCATTTATTTCCTCTATACACCAAAGAGATTATACGTAGATAAAACGTCATACCAATTTTTTTCTTTCAAATCTTTCACTTTTCCTCTATTACTGATCATTCATATTCTGTTGTCATCATTACACATTTTCAATTCAATTCAGTTCGGTATAAATTCATAAAATAATCCATATCCATATACATATGAAAACTTGATTTGGTTGGTTGATAATAAAAGAAAGAGATGTCTATGGGAATATATATATTCTTTATACTCATAAATGTTGTATTCTTGATTTTAGAATATTAAAGATTCCCATTGTGAAAATTAGAACAACATATGTAAGCGAACAATTGTTTTCAATTAGATCATCATACTTTACTCTAATAGTTGAAAGCGTGAGTTAATTGAAGCTAGACCACCAGGGAAAACCTGGAGGCACTGGACGATCGTTTCGTCCTATTGTGGGACTCCTCAGAAGTGCGCATCCACGACTATTCTAATATACATGAATATTTATACGATAATGTTAGACCAATCAAGGCTATTTGAATCAATAGTCAGAATGAAATAGAATACGTCACCGAGCATAATAGGTAACAGTACAAGTTGATAGTGGGAAGACAGGTGTACTGATAGTAGTAAGAATATTGAAATACGATAACAAAAGTCTTATCAATAGTTAAACATTGGAAATAGGAGGTCAAACGTGGGTAAATAGACTTAGAATAGTGATCACGAAACATTAAAATCATTACGTAATAAGAAGTATGTAAATAATTGGATAGTGAAGAATACAAACGGAAAGAGGTAGAAAATTACAAACAAATGATAATAAAATCAAAAAGGAAGTTTTAAAGTAATAATAATGTCATTTGTTGTGTTCGGTCATGGAAGGGATAGAGGAGTTATAAACTTCTGTACACATAAATTGGGGTGAAATGTACGAATTCCTATGACTTCTGCTATATGAAGGAGACGGGAACGAACTCCGTTGCGAAATGATGGAGGTGTACGATAGATCACTACTATCATCACACCTGTCTTCTGACTATCAACTTGTACTTTTAACTATTATGCTGAGTGACATATTTCATCTCATTGTGATTATTGACTCAAATAGCCTTGACTAGTATAACATTTTCATATAAATATTCATGTATATTAGAGTAAAGCCTGATGAAGATATAATTGAAAATAATTGTTCGTTTACATGTGTTATTCTTGATTTGTTAAAACACTTAGTGAAAACTTTTTTAAAATTGAAAACAGGTTCTGGTTGTTGATAGATTTTCAAATTGATTTGTAAACCATCTTACCTGAGAAATGTGAAATTTACGGATTACGAGGTACATAAAACATTCAATATTAAATTCTGAACCATTTCTTGTCCAATGAATGTGACGCATAGTAGTATAGTATTTTTCTGTCATATAAGTTCAGGTTATCTGAGTTCTTACAATGGTAGAAAAGATATATTGTATTTGAGTTTGCTTGTAAACAAAAATAATCTTAGTGGCATTACTTTTAGACTATGAATTCACGGACAGTATTCCTATAACTGAAGATCTGGAACTCGAAACAACTGACAGCCGACATCAAAGTCATAATCTTCAATAAGAACGTCAAAACAGTTCTACTATATGGAGCTGAAACTTCGAGAACTACCATAACCTTCATCAAAACACTACAAATATGTATAAACAATTGTCTACACAAGATACTCAATGTCCCTTGACCGGTTACCATCAGCAACAGCCTACTTGGAAAATAATAAATCAGCTTCCAGTTAAAGAGGAAATTAGGAAAAGACAATGGAGGTGTGTGGAACATGCATTGCAGAAATCATCAAATTTTATTCCATTTAGGTTTTCATTATCATCGAGCTATTGATTTGTTGAAATTGCATAAAATCTGTTTCATAGACCATCGAATACTGATGTGACATCAAGACATATTTGATAATTAGTAATAATTGATCAAAAGTTGATCTATCTATCCAAATCATCAAACAACTTTTAGGATTTCAGATTCAACAAGTTGATTAATCACTTACATATAGAAGCTTTGTATCAGTAAAGTTTAAAAATGACAACAACTACGCATTTGCTGCATCGCTAACCTTAGCCAAACTGCGTAGTCTCACATTTACTATTGTCTGAATTATCTCGCAATCTGGTTTTCAAAGTAGTAGCAAGTTATTATTTATTAGAAAGTTTGTAGAATATTATGATGTGCTGCCATCTTAGAAAAACTACTGATCACATATAACCAGAAAAATTCCACTTTGTTTTGGGGATTCTTCAATGTATCTTAATTTGTTACCGTTCTGTTTTGACAAATCCTCAAAGCTTTTTACTACTTCGTCAATCCTGACTGATGATTTGTCAAAGAAGAAATATAAATATACACATATAGCAAGGTAATGAAAACATCTCTGAAATTGAATAATATCTGAAACTCATAACAACTGTCATCAACTGCATGGAGCTGAAACTTGGAGAACTACTATAACAAACATAAAAATACAAGTATTTATAAACAATTATCTAGGCAAGATGTTCTAGATCCATGGGGTGAATACAACCAGCAACAACCTACTTTGACAGAGAACAGATCAGGTTCCAGCTGAAAAGTAAATTATGAAAAGATGGAGGAGATCGATAGGTCACACCTTATATGAATCCTCAAAATGCATCACAAACTGAGCCTTAACTTGTAATCCTCAAAACAGAGGAAAACCAAAGAATACAATGCACCGGGAATTGGAGACATACACCTGCTGAATGAGAATAGGAAAGGAAAGCTCATGACAGAGACGTTTGGAGAATCGTGGTCGGCCGTCTATGCTTATCACAGGAGTAACAGGAGTAAACGAAACTAGACTTTGGTTATATATTTTAGGCCCTTAAATTTAGAAATTTTCATTCCTGTGTAATTTAGACATATTTAGAAATTAGTGTCTGAACAAAGTTCCAAATATTAGCACAGGTTTGTAATTTAGGTGCTATTGTGGTGTATGCTAGTTATGTCGACATAAGTAGTATGTGACGCCAATCGGAAGTGGAATGCCTGGCAGCAGAAAATTTGGAAGAACGAATCGGAGAGAACTGACACAGAGAGTAATTGTATGGCAACGAAGGGATGATGAAATTTGAGACAATTGATGGGGGATTTGCAAATGAAGAATAGAACGTATAATTTTGGCATTTGACGAAAGAACTCTATGATTTTATATTAAAATACAATTGGTTGTGCCCACCTGTGTTCTCGTTCACAGCACTATCTGGAACTAGTAGGTCAATGTAAAACCCACAGGGTATTTAAAGGGAAGCGTATCGGGTCCAAGTCTCTGTTTAAACATCAATATTAGGGGGCAGGTATTTTTCCTACTCTTGAGTCACAGATGAGATTAAACGAGGGTTTTGAATGCCACTGTTAGGGATATACCAAATATAATAAATTTCAGATAATTGACAATAATCTTCAAACGACTCACCTAATGTTGTAGACTTACATTGGAACAAAGTGGAAATATTTAGTACCGTCGAAAGCAATCAAGAAGCAAGCCTAATTAGATTGATGTTGTGTCAGCCGGGTGAAGGTGATTTTTGTGAGGTGTGTTTGGTGTTCGTCTGCATTTTAGAGAGTGTGAAGAATGTGATATTTGTAGTGTGTAAAGGTACCGTTGAGTTTGTATATATGTTGGTGTAGTGAGAGATTAATAGAATTAGATATGATTGATTGAGTAAGTGGTCGAAACCACACAAGAAAACCTAATAATCATGTAGAACTTGAGTACCTCAAATTAAATCAACAACAGAAGTTCATACCGTCTTCAATGAGTATCAAATGAATATTAGAAATATCAAAATAATTAAATAAAGCTATTCTAACTATAAATAAGATGCGCTGATGTAGCTTTTCGTGTATTCCCTCCAATAGTATAGAAGTTGTTACCATCCATTCAACTTGTGTTGAATTACTTCGTCTATTTAATTAGTCTGTAGAGAAGTGGCCTACACTAAGTCATGAAATGTCAGAAATTTATTTTTTCACTAATCGGGATATGATAAATATACTATTTACCTTACGATTGATATCTGTAAATGTTTGTTATCAATTAACAACAAATGTTTTATATATTTTGATTACTGTTTCAATGATAGACACTTAGAAACAGTTTGGAAAACTGTATTTTTGGATTTAAAATTGGGTTCAGATCAAGCAAGATATTATTCTTCCTGTAGTTATTCATTTCCTATTAAATTAACTTTTCTTTTGTTTAAAACTAAGAGTCGACTTCAATACTTACTAGATTGCTATGTTATTCATGGTTATTTGAGTGAATTCGCCTACTATCATTGTTTAATAGTAAGTAATATCAGCAGTAAGAATACCCTTTTATGATTGATACAGACTTGAATATACGTTACAAAATTGTGAAAAATGATCATCCAGTTCACTGTTATTGCTGTTCTTTTAATCCATGTTCTTTCTTTTTTTTTTAGCATGAAGCTCCATGTTTATCTAAGATGAGATAAATTGATTCAAAAAATAACTTAGATTTCGGAAAAACATGATTATTTTCACTTCCTTCAACATTAGTTGTTTACAACTTTACTCTGCTGTTATGTATAGTAGAACAATGAAAATAATATTATGACACGAAAACTTTTGAAATGAACACTGCGTTACTTGTAACTTGGAGAACTGTAGCACAGTAACATCATGTAGGCTTCGGTAGTGACAAATTTATTACTTCTGATAGTATGAAATGCGCGCACATATATATAAATTAGCACACTAAAGCGGTAATATTTTCCCTTAGCCATTTATTTCTGTTAATAACAATATATCTGTTAATTGATAAATTAACTAACACAATGTAAATTTGAAATATCGTCTGACTAAAATTACAATAGATGTTATCTTAAATTACATAACTTGTATTATAATTCAACGAGTCTACAAAAGTAAAAGATGAATAGTTTTAAGTTTCTACATTCTTTTGGTTAGATAATCTGTAAAATATAAATCAGTTCCAAGATAAACTTTTTTGACAAACTGATATCAAAAGTAAGAGCACTGAATAGCTGTTTCGTCTTTATTTGAAGCTCATTAGTAATTATCGTTCATAGCTTTATACGTGATGAAACTCAGGACCTACATATTTTATCGAAAGTAAGACGAGACAATCGTTTTCGATTATTGGTTTTCAATGATTATCTGTTTGATATTGGCAAAGACATAACCATCCTTATATATTTTTTTATTTAAAGCTAAACCTTTGTATATAACACAGTATATTTCTAATTAATTTATTCTAATTAGCATCCAGTTATTTACTTAAATGATAGGTCAGATGAGGTCACTTTGAATAACTTAGCATTTTTCAGTGACCACCAAAGTTTTGCTATTAACAATTATTTTGTTGATTTAGGTGGTCATTTTGGATAAACGACCCGTGAAGTTCATCGATCGCACTTTCAACCTAAATAATAGTGAAGATAATATTTTGTAGATGACTTAAAAGCTCGTTTCATCAATCATTAGGTTCTTATATTTCTTTTATTAAACACCATACTTATTAAATGTAGAAGTGTGAGTTTGCTAGCTATTGATACTAAGAGTTTAATTTGTTCAACCTCTAATGGTATAACTGCATTCAAATCAAATTACCTCGATATTATCCTTGATTACAAGTTTTGTTAAAATCGGGTTTTAGTAGTCAGTGAAATCCAGGACTTGCATTTCATCCTTTTTGGGACTTGTCATTGTGTATTGAATTCCATTATTAACCACAATCTGATTTTACAAAAACCGTACGTTTAAGGGTACATCTTCGAAATTTCAGAATACAATAAATTTCACAAGCTGCTTATACATTACTGTTTTACACAGTAAAAATCTGAGTTACGGTATATCACTTATTTGTATTTGTAAAGGAACTGTATATTTTGTGATCCATTTATTTCTGAAAGATATACATTGTACTCATTAATTACAATAACAATGAGACAAAATATTTATTAAACTATTTTTTTTAATTTTCACCAAATATCTGTAACTAATGTGCAAGAATTTTTAACTAAATGAATAGAGATGAACCAATATTTTTTACGTGGTAAAATATCTTTGAAATTGGTTGAAATTATAAAGGTACTTAGGACGGTGATCTCACTTATAACAATCAACATTGGTCTATCGTTTAAGCGCTCTTGCGCGAGACTGTTAGGTCCTGGGTTCGAATCTCGTGAGGCGGGATCGTGGATGAGCACTGCTGAGGAGTCCCACAATAGAACGAAACGGCCGTCCAGTGCTTCCAGGTTTTTCATGGTGGTCTAGCTTCAATTGACTCATGATCTCAACTATATAAAATCAACAAAGTGTTTGTTGAATTTTATAATAAATCTGAATCATTATATATCTTATCTTGATGACTTTTGCATTTTAAGAATCTCACGCTTGATCTTTATTCTTTGAGCAAATTAATAACTCTAGATCAAATAAATAGGACTACGTGTACTTACTTTTCTATTTTCAAACAACTAAGCACCTTCTAAAGTATATTATTCAGAAATTTCGCCTGAAGTTTAAGATTTCATTGATGCTTTCCTGATAAGAAAGTATTTTTATTTTTTTATTTAAACACATAAATATTGGTACAAAGAGGCACCAGATATATATGCGCCACACAAATCTCATTTGATTTGTGTGAGGGCTGTGATACTGCCCAGGTGCCCAAACTGAAGCAGGTGGTTTTCTTAGGGGGCCACACCCGGAGCCTTTGACCTGAAGGTTTGATCCACAAGACAGTGGAGCATCGTAAGGAGATGCAGTCCCATGGTAGCCGGTGACAAACGATTCGTTCATTCGCCATTTGTTCCTTCAGGATACTGGAGCCCATGTGCACCATTGGTTTTGAATCAGGGTTTTCCAACTCCCCTAGGTGAACCTTCCATGTCCACCAACCCGGTTAAGGCGCCGGACATTTGCTTTTCGTCCTCTCAATTTTGTAAACAACACCCCGCCACGGGAAGGCAGTGAGTAGGACTTCCCTGGCAGAGGCTATATATTCGCGTGACTATGTGAGAGCATTTCGAGAGGGAGAGCGGACTCTCCCCACTCTCGGCCGTACCAGGGCATTTATGGGCGATAAGAAAGCATATTGAAAAAACATTGAAGTGCTGCATAGTGACGTTAACACTAAGAACTCATGTCAACGTTTCTTCTCCAGTCAATCTTTAGTAAAATATTTTTTTAAGAATTTCTGTTTATTATCATTATAGTAATCATATTATTCACTTAATGTTTACTAAAAAAAGAGAGTATAACTGTTCCGACTAAGTATTATACTGAATTAGGTAGAAATAAAAAAATAGAACAAATAGATTTCTTCGGTTTTCAGTGGATATATTACTGAAGGTACCTTGTTGTACATAAAATATCTGATGTTCTAACACTATTGTCATATGTTGTATGTGGACAGTTTTAGTACACTAATTTATATAAACTTCATGTTCTAAGCTGTGAGTGCAAATATGTTTTGTTTGTTTAAACTCAATTGTCTAGTTTAGTATTGAGTCAGATTCGTAATGACGAAAAAAATTCAGTAACTGGAACTTAAACTGTATACTTCACTTAAAATTCTTGATCGTGATAATCAAAAACTTTTTTAAAAAATATAATGATCTTGGTAGTAGGAGTAGCAAGAGAACAGTGTCGTTTCAACTATATAGATGGATATATATAAATACGAGTACGATGTACACAAACTTTGATCAACCTAATTAAAATGGCTCAATGCATTTATTTTGGGATGACTTAGGAAATCGCTTTAAAGAAGATTCAGTTATACAGCTACGAAAATAGCGACAATAGTAGTATTGTTTTAAATAACTAGGTGGTTGTATAACATTTGTCGGCAGAAAGTATTTGGGACTCATTGTTAGGTTACATTTACCAGTAAGTAAAAGTACTTTTCAGCATAGAAACAGTGAAGACTTTATGAAGGCGTAATATATTCAAAAACAAATTTGTTTCGATCTAGTCCAGGTCTATCGTTTCTATATGTTTCTTTAAAAAAAGAAGAAAAAATATTTCAATTATCATTTCAATCAAATAGATCTAAGATATCTATTATGATTTTATATTACAAAGATTACACCCATATGAATTCATTGCAACAGATTTCTTTTTGTATTATTGAACTACTTACTAGAATTTCCATTCACTAAAAGTATAATTCCCATTGTAATTTGCAGAGCTATGATATTACTTTATATTATTTACAGTGAATGAACTTTTATGTGTTGTATCTCTTCGAGTAGCAGAGAATAATTTCAGCTAAATGACACTTACTATTTTTATTCAATCATACGATAAGTTAATAAAATGAATAACTTATTTATTTCTATGATGCAAAGATAACATTTCTGAGTCTGCTAAAAGGTCTCTGTTTAAACTTCGTTCTCTAATCGGACACAAATCATTCTTATGTCAATGATTTGAGGAACTAGTATAGGGGTTGTGGAATTTTGTTCAGACGAGTTAATCTAAGTTAGACGACCTTTGAAAATCTAGAGAAGTAGTGAAAGTCTATCTCCAGTTAATACGCGATACCGTATTTCTTTGGTAGGTACCTTCCTCACTCCTGACATGGAGGAACTCCACTGGTCATGGCTTCTCACTACATTTCCTAAAATTTCCTGAAGATTATCAGTATTTTATTGGAATCCCTAACTGAACTTTCAGTAATACTTCGAATAGAAATTTTTAACTCGATTGTAACCACTTTTTATTTTCATCAATAACAAATGTTTATAACCAATCACATATTTTACAGTTCCCTGTTGTCTCCGTTTGTATTTATTTGTTGTTGCTGTAATTTGCAATAATTAGCTGAAGAATAAGATTCAATATGTTAACAATAAGTATGTTATGTTATTTTTACAACTTCTGATATTATCACTATCAACTCCATTTTTATTTGTCTACTACATATACCAGCTTAGAATACATACAATGGAAGCGGAAAGAGAAAGGTACATATTCGAGTTTCTATACACATTAATAAGAATATGAAACTCGGAAATTTCAGTCTTTAAGAGTGTATTAATTTGACATTTATTTTGAAGTGATCAGTTTACGAATGCTTCAAGCAGTTTGAACTGATGAATAAATGAAAATAGAAAAATTTTATTTTCAATTGTTAAACTGATTAGTATAGGAAGGCACATAAGTAACTTTTACAATTAGAAGAAAATTCTCATGGTAAGTTTGATATCTTGACTACTCTTAACAATTTCTTTACTTCTACCATTATTCAATGATTTTTTACTTCTTCAAATTGATGGAAAATGTGTAAAAGATTTTCGATCTTCACTACTAATTTAAAGAAGACAAAAATTATGTATACTGAAATATCTTTGATAACCTTTGTCATTTTAACTGAACACACTGACCATTTTTATTCATTGTACTGCTCAAAATGTTTCATCCTCGGAATATTTATTTGCTTTAGTCCTCTCATTAAGACTGGTATTTAAGGTAATCAAATTTATAATGCTTATGATAAGAGGAACACGAATATGAATAGTTTAGTTACGTAACAATTATACAATAGGAAATAGACATATTACATTGGTCCATAACTAGTCCTCAGAGTTACCATTCATAATTCACCAGGGGATATAACATGAATAAGTTAGTCAGTGATCTTGAAGGTATTGAAGTTCATCAACATGATTTCATCGTTCATGGTACTGATGAGGTAGTTCATAACCTGAAACTTATTGCTTTATTGTGTTGTTTAATTGAGCAGAACATTGCGGTGAATCCACATAAGTGTTCATTTTGTGCATCTAGTTTCGAATGCCTTGGATACCTATTTGATAGTAATGGTTTTAAACCAGATATGAAACGACTAGCTCGGCTGTGTGTTTCACGCAAACTTAGTGTTACCAAACAAGGTTATTCACAAACTCAGCGAGAAGCATTAGCTGTGTTTTGGGCTGGTAAAAGACTTCATAAATATTTATTTGGAATGAAATTCACTATTGTTACTGATCATAAAGCTTTGAAGTTCATTTATCATCCTGAAAAATTCTTAGCACGTTCCTCAGCTGCTATGGCTCAACGATGGAGTGCTGCTTTGAGCAAATGATTATAGAGTTCAGCACAGGGGTGCCAAACGAAACTATTAAAAGGAGGAATTCTTCGTTCAAATATGATGCGTTTGGAGTCTACAAAAGTTACATATTATAATGGAAATGATCTTCGACTGTGGTAAAGAATGTCGGGAAATCTATGGTGCGAATCATAGATATCAATGGCCTAAGTATGCACACCAACATGTCGATCAAATACAATTTCAGGCACCAGTTGACTCTCCCGATTTCAGTTGTTATTTCTAATACTAATGAGTATTTTGAGGATCATACAGAGTCTACATCCAATACACGGTTAGATAGACACGATGAATCTAAGGAGAAGATGTGCAATTGATTGCAGAATTTTTGATCCTTATTTAAGCTGTGGCGGATGTGGTGTGTGTATGAACCAACGGTTTCTCTGTACTTGATGACTGCATAGTTCTGAATTCCAAATACGATATGTTCGTCCGTGCTCACCTAGTTCTTTGTGTCTTGAATTGCGTTATTCCTGGGATTCCTAGTTTGTACTATAATTCAAATACTCCTAATTATCTCAAAAACGCATTATGAGAACAAATAACATTTGATATGACATCAGGATTTGATTATCTTGAAATATTTTCCCCAAACGTATTAAGAATTTCATCGGAGATTAAAGGAACTTCAGAAGAATCAGCATCAGATTTTCACTCGTGCTTTGATACTTACGACGTATTTTCCTCAGACTTATGAGAAATTTCATCAGAAATAGGTGAATCATTGAGACAAACCATATTTGGTACAATAACATAAGAAGTCCGATAAGCTGATTGACTAGAAGCTTTTATCTCTCAATGATTCTGAGTTTCAATCAATTCTGGACTGCTGTATGACTCTGTACTGTTTTTCGAAATCGTGGATAACGATAACTGATCATTGGAAGCACTCGAATCAATGAAACTAGAATCACAAGGTTTAGCACTACTTGTATCGGAATGAACAGGAAGCCCACTACTATCGTTAAAATACCCAGGTTCTTGCGTGGAAGTATTGGTGATCCGCTGCTACTAGACACGGAAGCCCGTTAAGCGAAGGCTTCTTCTATTCTGTCCTTAACTATTTGAACAATTTGAACAGTGGTATTGCAGACGGACTGGATTATGAATATCTCCATATCTCAGGAGAGGCACAGAGTACGATGAAAAGCTCCAATGCAACTACAAATCTCAGAATTTACAAATGGCCTAGCTGTTCTATCACACAAAAAGAAACATATGCAGTTGAAGACAGACAGTGTAGCAGTAGCTATTGTGGTTGTAATCCTCAACATACACAAGGAGAAAAGCAGAATCTTGACATAAAACAAAAAAAACACCAATTCAGTCACACTAAGTGGAGAGGATCTGGAATGTAAGAAAAAATTTGACTTGACAGCATCATTAATGAACTAGGAGGATCTGATGCAGATGCAAATTCACCGACTAATTAACTAATGGCGACACACCCACAGTTAGACAACCTATGCAACCCAAATCAGCTGTCAGGACAGGAATTATCACATAGCACTCACCTCTCTGTAGCAAAAGGAAAGGGGATACAGTGGCATGGTAACAGAAAATCTGTAGACGTTTTCTACGGTGGCTTCAAAAAAGCCTCTGACTTAGTATCACTTTATCTGCTCTTAGCAGTGCTTAGCAGTAAAACATTATCATAAGACGATGGATAACCGAAGTTCGATAGCAGTTGAAGGGTTTCGAGCTGTAATGTTGTTAAGGAAAGTTTTCACTCAGTTAGTTATGAAAAACCTCACTGTGATTTGCGCAGTCCAAATGAGGTCTATATAAGGCAATAAACTCTTATTTAAAATTGACGCAGATCATTTATAAGGACGATGGATAGCCATCCATTTAATTCTAGGACTCTTATGCTTGCCATTCATTTTAGGGTTCGGGACGTTAGACCCATTTACTCAATCTCATCGAAGATTGGTGTGATTAAATAAGAATTAAAAGAAATAATACTGCTCTCAATTTATCTCTGGACGATTAACGGGAGATCTTAGGAAAGTTCAAGTACCAGAGACGAGTAAAATATACGTCTCAAATAGCGTCTTCAACGAGTAATCGACCATTGAAACCCATCGTCGAAAGACGTCATCTTTGTGTATTCAACTAACTCACGCAAGAAAAGTTTAGCCATCCACGAAATCTGTTTAGTAATTTGGTAACATGACCCATTGTCTTTTTATTTTCAAAATAAAAATTTGGACATGTGTCCACTACATTCACATGACTATCTACCTTTAAAATAAAGTTGCCAGGCAGTCTAACTCTTATACTTAACAAATTGTCAATGCTCCTTCTGTTAATTTATCCAAGACAAAGTAAGACTGAATGTAAGATCATTCTAGCATATCTGCCTAATATTTGAAACAAAAACTCGCTGCTTAAACCCGATATTCAGAATTCGTCTTCACAAAAGTTGCTGCAGTCTAATCTTCCCTTGCAATGAGTAGACTTATCTAGCATGAAAGTATACTAGACAAAAACTCAGGAGGAGGAAATCCAGTTTATCGATTTATACAAAATTACAGAGTGTCCTCGCGAAACATGAAAACCATACATTAAATACGTTGTTGCACATCTCCATTCAGACGTCATTTACGCGCTTCATAACTCTTCCAGTTATGTAATTATAACAACTGATTTCCATTTTCACTCCTATTTTCCTCACCTCACTATTCTGCTGCTAAGCGTTACTCTTTCAATTGCTGCTATCTAATACATATTTTTGTCAGCTTAGATAGCATCCAACATAATAGGTTTTTTCTAAAATCGTGTTGTTCCCTAAATAACAGATCATACCGTCCTACATTGATTAAAGTGGCCATCCAAACCATACTTTCTACTAGTTTTGCAAATACACTGGTTAAAACAACGGGTCGATAGTACTCAACAAAAACAATAATTTCTGATTTATGAACTAGACTTATTATTGCAACTTCCCAGTCGCTTGACAGTCCAGACTATAGCAAAGACATATCGAACAGTATGGCCAGAGGTTCAGAAATTACATTCGCCATTCCTTCCACGTTCCTAAGACAAATATCGCCAAGACAAAAGGGAATTATCTTGTTTAAAATGATGGAGTAGTCGAAAGATAATTCCTCTCTTAATTATCAGGGAATTCCGCCTGAAGCTCCTCTGGGGGCTACTGCTGGTCCCAAGCCCGGGTAAAGGAGGAGGGTTGGGCATGGGGTTAGCGACTCCATCCCGTAGAAAACCAACTCGCTAAAAAACGCCGACCAGAAAACAATATTCAAATTATTTAAACTCTGCCCTGGGAGTAGAAGGAATAATTATGACGTCTAATGATGAAAGCCGAGTTCCTTCGGAAGTCATGAGGCCGATGCATCTTCTAACAAACAGAGCGACAATTTTTATAGGTACATGGAACGTCCGGACAATGTGGGAGACCAGAAGAGTCTTCCAAGTTGCTGCGGAAATGAGAACCAGAACAGGAGCTGATATAGCATCCGATCATCATTTGCTGGTCGTCAAGATGAAACTAAAACTCAAGAAGCACTGGACAACGGCGCGGACAGCATCACAAAATTTTAATACAGCCTTTCTTCGAGATGCTGACAAACTCAACAAATTCAACATAGCTCTCAGCAATAGGTTCCAGTCCTTTCACGACCTAATCAATGGAGAGGGAACTACCATGGAGAGCAACCGGAAAGGTATCAAGGAGGCAATCGTTTCAACATGTCAGGAGGTTCTGGGCCAAAAGAAGCACCACCACAAGGAATGGGTCACTGTTAGTACACCGGATAAGATTGAAGAGGGGAGGAACAGGAAAGCAGCAATCAATATCAGCCGAACCAGAGCAGAAAAAGCCAAGGCATAAGCCGAATACGCAGAAGTAAACAAGCAAATGAAGAGTAGCATCAGAACCGACAAACGTAAATATGTGGAAGATTTAGAGATGACAGCGGAAAGGGCTGCAAGAGAGAGAAACATGAGACAACTGTATGATACAACAAAGAAACTCGCTGGATATTGCCGTAATCCAGAAAGACCAGTGAAAAGCAAGGAAGGCAAAGCAATCACCAACATTGAAGAACAACGAAACAGGTGGGTAGAACACTTCAAAGAACTCTTGAATCGACCAGCTCCACTGAACCCACCCAACATCCAAGCAGCACCCACAGACCTCCCAATCGATGTTGGCTCACCAACAATTGAAGAGATCAGCATGGCCATCAGACAAATCAAGAGCGGCAAAGCAGCGGGACCAGACAACAGGCACTGAAAGCAGATGTAGCAGCAACTGCAAAGATACTCCACATCCTCTTCAGTAAGATTTGGGATTAAGAACAAGTACCGATAGACTGGAAAAAAGGACTTCTCATCAAGATACCAAAGAAAGGCGATCTGAGCAAGTGCGACAACTACAGGGGCATCACTCTCCTCTCAATACCAGGAAAAGTCTTCAACAGAGTATTGTTAAACAGGATGAAGGATTCCGTGTACGCCCAACTTCGAGATCAACAAGCTGGATTTCGTAAGGACAGATCGTGCACAGATCAAATCGCAACTCTACGTATCATTGTGGAACAATCAGTTGAATGGAATTCATCACTCTACATCAACTTCATTGACTACGAGAAAGCATTTGATAGCGTGGACAGGACGACACTATGGAGGCTTCTTCGACACTAAGGCGTGCCTGAGAAGATAGTCAATATCATACGGAACTCCTATGATGGACTAAACTGCCAAATCGTCCACGGAGGACAACTCATCGACTCGTTTGAAGTAAAGACCGGTGTTAGGCAAGGTTGCTTACTCTCACTCTTTCTCTTTCTCCTGGTCATCGACTGGATCATGAAGACGTCAACATCTGGAGGAAAGCACGGGATAAAGTGGACAGGCAGGATGCAGCTTGACGATTTAGACTTCGCGGATGATCTGGCTCTTCTATCACAAATGCATCAACAAATGCAGGAGAAAATGACCAGTGTAGCGGCAACCTCAGCAGCGGTAGGTCTCAATATAGACAAAGGCGAATGCAAGACTCTCCGATACAATACAATATGCACCAATCGAATTACACTTGACGGAGAAGTTTTGGAAGATGTGGAAACCTTTACATATCTGGGCAGCATCACTGATGAACACGGTGGATCTGATGCAGATGTGAGGGCGAGGATCGGCAAAGCAAGGGCAGCATGCCTACAACTGAAAAACATCTGGAGCTCAAAACAATTGTCAACCAACACCAAGTTTGGAATTTTCAATACAAATGTCAAGGCAGTTCTACTGTATGGGGCGGAGACGTGGAGAACTACGAAAGCAATCATCCAGAAGATACAAGTGTTTATTAACAGTTGTCTACGCAAAATACTTCGGATCCGATGGCCAGACACTATCAGCAACAAGTTACTGTGGGAGACAACAAACCAGATTCCAGCAGAGGAAGAAATCAGGAAGAAGCGGTGGAAGTGGATTGGGCACACTTTGAGGAAATCACCTAGTTGCGTCACAAGACAAGCCCTCATATGAAATCCTGAAAGCCAAAGGAGAAGAGGAGGACCAAAGAACACATTACGCCGAGAAATAAAGACAGACATGAGAAGAACGAACAAAAACTGGATAGAACCAGAAAAGAAGGCCCAGGACAGAGTGGGTTGGAGAAATCTGGTCGTCGGCCTATGCTCCATTGGGAGTAACAGGCGTAAGTAAGTAAAAGTAAGTAAATAATAATGCTAATAATAAACCAGGTTCTGCACTGTCCGTACAAGGGATTGCTGACATATTTTAATAAAGCTTAAGCTTTTGCAACTCCATTTCTTGATAATATTAACAGATCTTCTTGCGCCGAAAGTGGTGAAGTTCTATCACTTCTCTCAGTTCGCTTCTTGATGTACGAAAACAACGTTTCCGGACTATGTCCAGCCTTACTTACCAACGCTAGTCAACATTCCTAGACTTGCAATGAGTGGACCTGCGCAAACAGAATTAAAAAAATTATAGTCATTTTTGTTGATCAATACAATAAAAGTTAGGAGGCCCATCGCCTCCTAAATCAGTAATGTCTTACTCGCCACAGCAAAACATACAAAGCCAATAGGACTCAAGCTGCAAGCATCTTTTGGGGCTTAGACGGATAAATACCTCGCAGAACCAGTCGTTACACTCGTCACATTTCATTCCTTCCTCCAGTGGGGAAAAAATTTGGCCATCCGCGTTGATAGTACAGAGCACCATTGCAAATAGATTAAAAGAATATAGTCATCTTTAATGGTCAATAAAATAACGTAAGTTTAATCACTTATTATGCTGAACTAAAGTGTTATAAACCCCTAATTCACTAAAACGTTTGTTCACAGTTCTGACTGGCGAAGTGTAGAATATTGGAATTCGAAGCACTCTGAATACGCCGGGTCATGTGAGAATGAACGATACGGATGAAATAGATTTTCTTAATTATGTTTCTTCCGGACAATGTGAGAGACCTCGTGAGCCCATTTTGATAAAAGGCTGTGGAGATGTAACAATGTGAGTCAACTTTTCGGGACGTTAAGCATTTGTAGTAGTGAGTGACTAACCCCAAAATTAAAGTTTCTTTTACCTGGCTAGTAAAGCTTCATTGGTTTAATCTAAATGTTATTCCCTTTAGTTCTAAAATTTCAGTCACTCAGGATTTTCCTCACATTCAGAGCGAACACTTATCTTTCATGATCGTTGGAGTGTCTATTTTCTGAAATAATGGTTATAATAAGTTAATTCTAAGTATGTATAGTTGTAAATTTTCAGAAAGCCTTACAAGTATAGTAAGCAATCAGCTCCTCCACGTTTCTAGAAAACCCCGATCATCAGGTCTGATCTTCCCCTCACAAATCCTATCAAACTATTCAGTCTTGACAGTGTTATCAGTTCTCGATTTGAATTTTGTTTTGTCCTAACAGGCATACGGCAGTAAATAACTAGAAAAAAAACAGCACGTCGTGAAAAATAGATTGGGAGTTTTGAAGGCAATTTAACGAGCGTCACCATACTGACGCCTTGAGCAAAGACTTGTTTGTCTCTAAAATTAACAAGTTAGAAAGCCTATACGAATAAACTGGTTGTATATTTACTCTCACCCACCACTTGACCTAATGGAATGTTCTTCATAGCTGCTGCCACTGGTTTGAGAAGGATCTGACAGTAATCTAAGTCTGACGAAAGTTCTCTTAACCCCACGACGTCACGTTGTATCACCGAGCACTTCTGATCGTTAGCATCAGGCGATCAGAGGTCGGTAAATTTGGTGATAATCTTCCCCAAAACTTAAATTACTATTCTTCGGTAAATCAATTATGTATTTTTTCAACATGTTGGTCAAGCTGACATTTTGGTGTGTTTCTATATAGGTATTGTCGTACGTTCTTTTTTGACCCATTAATTGTTAGTAGATTTTACCAGTTGCTGGATAAAAGTCAACGAAATACAAATAATCTGCGTTATCAAAGTTAGGGAATTCTGCATTGTAGTCGTGAGCAAATTTTATCAGTAGATCAGTTACCTTGTAGTGGATCAAAGTTACTGCTTGTCATAAAAACATTGAGTGAAATTACCAATGAGAATCTCCTGGAAATGAGAATTCTGAGGCGAAGCAATTGTAGTTAGTATCATACAAAATATATATAGTTTGATCCACCCGTTTTGCTAAGCTTGACTGATCTTACTAAAAAGATCTGTTTTCTGCGAATACCTTCTCGAAGTTGTATAATTCGAAATATTTATTCGCCCCCCCCCAAATGCCCTAGTACGGCCGAGAGTGGGGAGAGTCCGCTTTCCCTCTCCAAATGCTCTCACATGGCCACGCGAATATATAGCCTCTGCCAGAGAAGTCCTACTCACTGCCTTCTCGTGGCGGGAGTGTTGTTTACAAAATTGAGAGGACGAAAAGCAAATGTCCGGCGCCTTAACCGGGTTGGTGGACATGGAAAGTTCACCTAGAGGATTTGGAAAACCCTGATTCAAAACCAATGGTGCACATGGGCTCCAGTATCCTGAAGGAACAAATGGCGTATGAACCAATTGTTTGGTTACCGGCTAATATGGGACTGCATCTCCTTACGATGCTCCACTGCCTTGTGGACTAGACCTTCAGGTCAAAGGCTCCGGGTGTGGCCCCCTAAGAAAACTACCTGCTTCAGCTTGGGCACCTGGGCAGTATCACAGCCCTCACACAAATCAAATGAGATTTGTGTGGCGCATATGTATCTGGTGCTTCCTTGTACCAATTTTCATGTGTTTAAGTAAATAAATACATATTTCCACACAATGATTAGGTCCAGATAACCATTCAGTCCTTGCTCACGTTGCTAGCCAATGTCTATTTACGTCAGTTAAAAGCCGTATTTGCTAGAGCTTGATGTTCAAACACACTTATTTTGCTGAAGTATGTACATGCTATTAAAGCTTATTAATTAACAATCGTAGCTAATAATTAAAACAGATGACCTGTTAATAGTATCGATTGAGCTAGTGAGTTACGAGTACTAATCAGTATTACAATACGATAATACACGTGAGCACTAATCAAAGGATTAATAGAATAATGGGCTAACATAAGTAAAAATCGATCGAGAAAGTTAAAGTTAAAATGCGGATTAATAATAGGCTGCATTTCTTTAACCGGGCTTACCAATATAGAATTATGATCCACGTCGTTATTAGTACTGCTGTAATAATAGACCTAATCCTAAAATTGTAGATATGTCATGATGTGACTACCTGATCTATAAGATCTTACGTGGAAGTCACATCATTACATACACTGACTCGTCTTATCGTAAGAATCACCAATATATGATGGAGAACACATTTAGGTTGGAGACAGAACAATATATTTAATATGAATAAAAGCGTTGAGTTACACAAGAATGATCACGCCTGCAAGGCTGAGCCATGCCATCCGGTCAATTAAATTCAGAATGAATGTTCCCGCGTTCACCATTATTCACCTTCTCTTAGTGTTACATGTTGAAAGTTTATTTTCCCAGTTATCTGATGTTCAGTTTTGAGGATTGTGTGGTTGGGGCCCATTGCCACTACACTACTCTGGTACAAGGAAGCACCAGATACATATGCGCCACACAAATCTCATTTGATTTGTGTGAGGGCTGTGATACTGCCCAGGTGCCCAAGCTGAAGCAGGTAGTTTTCTTAGGGGGCCACACCCGGAGCCTTTGACCTGAAGGTCTAGTCCACAAGGCAGTGGAGCATCGTAAGGAGATGCAGTCCCATATTAGCCGGTAACCAAACAATTGGTTCATACGCCATTTGTTCCTTCAGGATACTGGAGCCCATGTGCACCATTGGTTTTGAATCAGGGTTTTCCAACTCCCCTAGGTGAACTTTCCATGTCCACCAACCCGGTTAAGGCGCCGGACATTTGCTTTTCGTCCTCTCAATTTTGTAAACAACACCCCCGCCACGAGAAGGCAGTGAGTAGGACTTCTCTGGCAGAGGCTATATATTCGCGTGGCCATGTGAGAGCATTTGGAGAGGGAAAGCGGACTCTCCCCACTCTCGGCCGTACTAGGGCATTTGGGGGCACACAACACTCTGGTTTCTCCTCATTTGCGGATAAATCTTTCGCCTTTTACAAGTTTATACAGCGTCCCAAAAATCTCTAGGTCTTGATTAAACTCATGCAAAAGATTTTACTCATTGTTTTTTAGATTTTGAAAATGAGTAAGGCCTGACAAGAATCAACTCATTAATAGGCACTAATATTGAGTCTTTACTTACCTCTTATTACTCACAGAATATTTTATGTATAGTGTTGTTATTGAGCGAAGTTAATGATTACTAATTAGTAGATAGAACCATCTTATCTTTTTATCTGTGTAGCTTTCCAACATGCACTTTTATTGTCACTACTTTTGTTTGTGGAAGCCAAGTCCGCGTTTTTACTATATATTTTTTACTGATGCTGAGTTTGTAATGTTAATCTGTTATTCGGTAGTTTAAATATTCTTTTTAGTTAGTTTCAACAGAGATTCACTTATCAAAGGTGTAGGCAGCAAAATCTAGATATGGTTCATAACTTTCTTGATAAACCCATGGTAATTTATTTACTCATAACATTCACATGTAAAATTAAATCATGCATTTCACTTTCTTTAATTAAAATATTGTTAGCTTTGGTATGAACAATAAATTCAAGGAAGAATTCCCGAATGAATTACATGGTAAACTAGCTCCTGAAGAATTTGAGGAAAGTATACGTAAAATTAATGAGCGCTTGGAGAATTCACTACCTAGTCACGTTAGATGGTTTATTTGTGGGTTATTGTGTTGTTGTTGTACAGCCGGTTGCTCTTTATGGCCAGTAATTCATTTAAGCAGACGAACCAAAAGAGATCTACAAAAAATACTGGAAGCTGAAAATATTCGACTGTATTGTAATATTGGTTTACGCTTGTCTTTGGTCAAACAACGGTCTTCCGAAACAACAACACTGATGGAATACGTATGTTTTCAAAACTTGTTTTGTTTTAACCGTGAATTATGTATGATGTATTGTATTCCTGAAATAAACTTGATATCAAAGTGTAACACAGTTGTTTAGCGTGTAACGGATTCAAACAGACCACGTGCTAATAATTTAGTGAATAAATCTCAGTATTTTTTGTATTTAAACTTCAGTTGGATTATCAAAAGTGTAACTTAAACTTTAGGAAGAAGTGATTAACATTTTAAGTTATAAAATTACTGTAGTCGACTCTCGGTTCATATATCACTGATAGTGATATGAAATAACTTTCATAATTCCCACTCATACTGTTTTCAATCACTGTACGTTTTTGATATTACACTTGAATATGTTCATTCTCAACTTTTTCCATTAGGTTCTTCGAATAGATCAATTGCCAAAAGCGTGTATATATTTTCCCGATTGAATTTTTCACCAAATTGAAATAAAAAATGGGCATCATTATTATTTCCGAGGAATTTGTACTTTTCATTCCAATTTCCATGAAAAATGTCCAGTAATTTGATTTTTATAGTGATATATCTTCCTTATTTTCATCCTAAAATGTTGAGTTTTCCCCCAAAAATGTTAGTAGTCCTATGTTCAGCTGATTATCATAAACAATATCTTATTGAACCGTTCGAATGTATACACGAATTCAATAACACTATGTTTAAACTGTAGGTTTTAACTAGCGTAGTAGATCTGAATAATTTGTTGTGAAACATACTGTTCGCTATCCATTCGGATTTTTCATTTATATATATATACTGCAAACTTATAGAAACCGTCCAAACAAAATACCATCAGGACAACTGACAATACCAAACACCAGTTCCATGATATATATATATATATATATATATATATAATGCAATGTTTCATTCTTCAATAGTTGTATTATTTCAGTTTCATTATTTTTGTACATGTGCCATTTATTTTTCTATTATTGTATTATAACAAATACTCTCAATAGTATTTAATGATAGTAAGTTCAATTTTCAATTCCTCTTTTCCTATTCTTATTTCTGATCATTGGGACATTGTTGTCTTTTTTTTGAGGCAATACAAACATTTTCTTCACTTTCTCTAGTTTCCTATAAATACTAAATTTTACTACTTTTCATTACATCACATGCATTTCTATGTGGCTTTGGATATGTTGTAGAATATGACAAGATTTAATAGTATCATTCATCCGAATACTGTTGAATAATATCCTAGCCGTATACTATTTAACCAAAACATCATTTCCCAAGTGGTTTACATTTCAGTTTTTCATCCTTAATCCAATCTGTTTACTTTTTCTTTAGGAAAGAAGTCACGTTTAATTTTGCATCCTCCAATTGTTTATAGTTTCATGTAAAATCTATATTCATTTGTATTGATTTACGTGTTTTCAATATTTATACACATGTAAACCACTTATTTATTAATTGTATTATTACTTTTTATGTTATTTTTATGGTTTAATAACAAATTTTCATGAGTAACAGTTGTATTGATGACAGTAATGATATTTTAGAATTATTCACTTCCTTGTAAATAAACCCTACTGTACATCAATAATATCAAAAGTATTACCTTATACTTAGTAAATCTTTTTATTTCTTCCTGTAAGAGAATTGGTGTCAGCTTCCTGTTTACACTACTATTTGTTAAGTTGATATATATGGTGGTAGTGGATAAATTACTTAGTCAAGCATATCTTTTAATTTATCTTGATAGTAGCCATCCATTACTTGCTTGGGGTCTGTATGCTTATCATAACCAGTGATTAAACACATTGATGATAACATGGCCGGCGCTTCAACCGGGTTGGTGGACACGGAGAGTCCACCTAGAGGATTTGGAAAACTCTGATTCTAAACCAGTGGTGCATATGGACTCCAGTATCCTGAAGGAATAAATGGCGTATAAACCAATTGTTGGTCACCGGCTACCATGGAACTACATCTCCTTGCGCTGCTCCACTGCCTTGTGGAGTAGACCATTAGGTCAAAGGCTCGGGGCGTGGCCCTCTAAGAGAACCATCTGCTTCAGTTTGGGCACCTGAGCAGTATCCCAGCCCTCACACAAATCGAGTTATTTATGTGGCGTATATAAATTTGGTGCCTCCTTGTACCAATGTTTATGTGTTTAAAAAAAATAAAATAAATGATAACATGGATCAGAATCAGTTACACTAGTTTAGATGCATTCACTGTCATTCCTTAGATCCAAGGCTACAAAATTATCCTCCATAAATTTTTTATTCCTCTAATTCATATTTTCTCGAGTCATGCTCTATATGGCTAATCTTTTTTATTACCTGTAGTACCATTACTAAATATACTGTTTCAACGTCTCGCTTTGCTGATGTGATGTAGCAAATTTAACCGATTCACATATGTGTCAGATTCTATGTTGCATATGACTGACTAACTGAATTTATCTTGTTGTTGGACCAGCTAATGTACATAATTCACCCTTTTCTCAATTATCTTAGGTTCATTACATGAAGTTGTAATTTTGCTAACTAATTCTCCGCGAACAGACTGGTTTTTGTCTTTTGATATTCCAAAGACTTTAATAAGAGACGGGTAACTGAGTAGACAATCGTATTCGTGTTGTCTAACTCAAGTTCTCCGATATAGTCTTGTCATCAAAGTCAATCACACTACTACTCATGATTGCTTTCAAATCTTACTGAAAATGATCAAGTTTTAATCAGATTTCATTAAGAATCATGTTAGTAGACTGTGGGATATATTTTCCATGAGGGACAATTATCGCAGTGTATTGATGAAACACTACGTAACAACACTAACAATGTTTGTAAGACATATCTGAATAGCATAAACGCTTAGCGATTATTCCACTGCATATCGACTATCAAACCAAGGCATTTCGAATTCAAGCTTGATTACTGAGTTGGCTGGTTACTTCATAAATTAGTTATATTTGAAATCAGGTAAAACTTGCATATATGCTTTATTCATTGTGACTGACTGTCTATGTTCATGGTATTTTGATTCTGTTATTTATCCTGGAATGATGTTTAGATATTTAAAACATTTTTTTTAGAATATGGTTACAACACTATAAAGTTTTTCACACGTATTTCTCAGCTTAAATTACCAATATTTTTGTATAAAGATTACTGAAAATAAATGTTTATTGATATACAATCATTTGATTTGACTTTTTCTGTCATAAAATTCTACGGATCGATACCGTTTCAGATAAGTGCCTATATATTAATTATAATTTTCACATCTTTCTGTAACTATTGTACGAACAAACTTTGTAATAACACAGAATGGTTGATTTTATGGTTATTTCTCGCATAAAAGTTGCAATACCCGTAAAATATATCAAGATCACAAAATAAAGTGTGTTAATCGAATATAGATTGGATTAAAGCATGTTCCGTGCAGGATTGTGTGGAACACGCTGATTGGCTATTTCGTAATCAATCAGCGCCGGTGGATACTTGGAGAAGACTCTAGAATATTATTGTGTAAAAATTATGGATACACTAACGTTTTTCTTATTGTGATTCCTATTTCCATCCATCCTTGTTATTTGGAATATAATTACGTTCCTGTTCAACCGTGTTCTGATTCGGGGACTTGTCGAGTGAAGTAATGTCCAAGAATACTAAGTGACAAGAGTAGCTGGGTCGTTATAAGAGAGTTCAGAACGTTTCAAATTTTTAAATAAATTATCTTCGTCTAGATGGAACTTTGATAACAAACATTCGGACTACGTACTCGCGTAACCACTGTTATTACTCTCTATATTTTGAAGAGAAAAAACACTTCATTCAAGTCCAACCCAACTTTTATTTTACATGACTTCAGATATCTTATTTTAATATCGTTTCTATACGCCTTTTCGATGAAGCTGAACTGTACCACCGAAACAATGGCGTATGTGTGACGACTTCATGGTCACAGCTCATTTGCTAAAATAGGGTTGGGAGTTAACATTACGAGTTAGGATGAATACTTTCACTAATAAATGACATCAGCTATAATACAACGATCCTAGGCCTTAGTCTGATTGTAATAAGCAATTCATTATGCTTTAATGTCTCCTGATTTGTTAAATGCTTTGAGATCTCAAGGTTGTTCGGGGTATAGCGCGGCTTACCCACATTTCCCGTTTTATACGTTCGATTTTGATTTCTACCTTAAATTTGCATTTGTTTATTCATCATGCTGATTTTATTTAGTAGTTGATGGAACTACTTTTTTCCTAGCTAATGGAAAATAATCGTGATAAAATGCGTCTGTACCACTGAAGTGATTGTTCATTTGTGTTAATACTTCATTGAATCGTGGTTTTCTGATAAATTTACTCTGTCAAATTGTCCTTCGTACTATAATTTCCTGCTAATACGATTATCGAAATCCAAACTTGGTGCTTGCCGATTCTTAACGACACCGCTTTTTCTTTGTTAAGTAAGATTGTATGTTAGAGGATTAAGAGGTTCCTGATAACTTTGTAAACATTCTAAAAGCTAAGTAGAAAAATGTGTCAAGTAAAAGAATAAGGGGTTCTAGTTATCTGTTTTCGGTGTTTTACATCAGTCAAACTCCTGCATTTCTGTTTTAACGGCATCAGTGATTATCTCCTAAAACAAATCAATAAGAAAATGTATTCAGGTCGAACGTGGCTAACATAAACAATGACCGAAATCACTGGAATTACGGCAAATAGCTTACTAATATAAATTAAACTGTAGAGCAACACACCGCCTATCACATATCTTCATATCCTCTAGACAAAACGTTTTGAACATGTACTTGGATCTTGTAAGGTATAGTAAACTATACTTAAAGCTTTAAAAGATTTTGGTGTAGGAATCTTGGGTGACTGAGTTTCTGTTTCTAGCTGCGTTTCTTTAGCATGACTCAAAGTTCGTTATTGATCTTGGATATTGGAGAAACACATTTGAGTAGAAGAACAAGGGTGCGTTATTAGTTTTATTGTTGTTCATATAATTGTTTCCTTACACGGTCCAGTCCAACCAAGTATTAACCCTATTCTTTGAAAATTGGTACGGAAAACAGACTACACATCATACTAGTAATCAATAATCTGTTGGTCTAACCTGAAATTAAAAAATATAAGGACATCGAAATCAATAAACAAATTGACCTGTTTCTTATTCTGTAAAATGGAAAAAGGATACTAATTCCGAGGTCATCACTTTAAAACTGATCTTGAATATTATAAGATTTTACCTAAATTCTACCTTTTATCATTATAACTTGCAAAGCGGGGCTAACAATCTAATATTGTTTAAATATGAAGATGGATTTTATGCATCACTTGTTTGGGCCAAATAAACAAGCCATTTTTTAATAATCACTTGAAAGAACGTAGTCTTCATGGCTCGAATAGTTCGCCTCAAGCATAACTGTAAAGTCTTAGGAGTACTTGGGCTTACTAATTTGTTTGACCAATCTTTATTAATTAATGGAGGATTCAAGTAATTGTACAGGAATTTCGATTGATATCAATATTGAAATATGCCTTAGTTAACATTTAAAATTTTTTCAAGCCGGAACATTATGTACTGTCGAATTATTCAAATGCCTACACTATGTCCTACTCTACATCTTACATATTGGTAGCAATTCCAGTCAACTCACTACACTTTTATAGATCTAATTTTTCTTATGATTAATTGTAAATTAATTAGGTTTTGTCTTAAAAATATAATGATAAACAGTTCATATGCAATCATAATGAGACTTCGTGGGGATAACTAGTTCTGTGGTGAGTAAATTTTGCCAATCACTTTAAGATCTTGATCCAGATAGGTTATATGTCGTTCTTTTCCACTCCGAAGTATCTCTCCGTTATACTAAGAAAATACTTCGGTAATTAGTAATATCTTGTTACTGAATGGAATTCTTTTAGTAACTTAAAGTATTTCCTCTCAAACTTTAAACACACGTCATTCAATAATTATTATTATTATTAGGCAGTATATATTGCTTTCTGAAAACACATTAAATCTCATAAATAAGTACTGTTTAGACCATTGAAAAGATTTACTGATTATTTATTTGAACATAAATGTTGGCAAAAATAGCCACCAAAATAGATATGCGCGACACATAAGAAAAGGAAAGAGTTAATAGACAGATGAAGGAGGGTGACTATAGTAAAAAACTAATAAATAAAAATAATTAAACGAGAGTAGTGGATAATGAAGGAAACAGTTAACTTATGAAAAATATAATCAAGAATTCTTTTAGTTAAAGAAGTTCCTCTCATTGTTAGGAAGAAAACAAAGAAAAAACTATAGCAGAAGTTGAACACGATTGATGATCAAATTCGTAAAATACTTTAAGACATCTTGATTACAGTACAAACCATGGCTATTTTTAGACTAAACAGACTTCCACAATGAGTTTATTTAAATGATAGTTTTGTGCTCTATGCTGACAACCTTTGAGAAGCCAGGACCAATAGAATTTAATCATGTCAAAAGTAGAACAGCTATCCTGGACATCACTAGATGATCGTCATATAAAATCGTGAATTAAATCAAAGTGAAAATGGTGACTACTGGATTCTAACTCAGTGGTCTGAAAGCATTCCCAAATAGGTTAAAATACCTAACTGGACGTAGTGTAATATCGTGAGACGGTACTACCAATAAATTCAAACCAGAACGAAAGAGCTGTGCACTTCTCCCTGGTATCGATCTATGATGGAGACCTAATGAAGATATTATTCTAAGTTTACGATAATGTTGGCAATAGACTTAGTGACTTGGTACCACCGTCTAGTGGACCCAATAAAATTCGTTACCCTGGAGTTAGATAATGAATGCTAGATTCTTTAACGGGAAATGCTTTGCTGTTGAACACTTATGAGCAGTTAACACCGGTTTAAACTGTGTAACAAAGAGTCATATGCAAAGTAGAGACAAGTGTAGATGTTTATTGACCACAGTTGCTCAGTTAGACGAGATTAACGTCGAATAGTAACAGAGTTAAAACAACATGAGTGTTTGTCAAAACCAAACAGAAAAGTTAGTTAATAGAGAACGAATTAAATATGAGCATGAAATATTAATAAAACTTAAAATTTAGAAAACGGATGAAGATCGAATATATCTATGGTACAAAGACCAGCATTGAATCATGTCAACTACAATTTTGAATACTAAGTGTTATAAACAATAGGATACTGATTATAACGATAGGGTTTCTGGTTATAACAGTCCTTTCACTTTTTACACGTATGTGGGACGCCAATTTACCTTAGACGAATATCTACACTAGATTCCCACCCAGTGTCTATTCTACAGGACTTCAACACAAATCAGATCAAGAACACGAGATTAGCCTGACTATAACGTCAATATATTTCCACACCAAAATCCGACACAAGGAACAGTCAATTAATAACTGTCCATCAATAACTGTCAAGATAGGGGAATATATATAACACATATGACACCTGTCATCCTATCTAATGCTGACTCAGCAAAACAACCAATCATTGTCATCCTCGCCCACATATCACTAAGATACACTTATTTGACTGAACTCAAACAAGAAATTTGTACCTGATATGGTTCAATTCAACAGTCCATAATTTTTTTAAATGATGTCATGTGGTGGTCTATTATTCTTTTTCTCTATAACTCTCAATCAGTTTATATTAAAAAGTTTAGTTAGACTTGTAAATTATATTCAGAATCATATGTCATCGAAGGCAAATTAAACAATTAGGAAGGGGTTTTGTAGAGATTTTAGTAATTTTATGGTTCAAATCATGATTCAGTTGAAGTTAGACCACCATGGAAAACCTGAAACCAGTGGACGGCCGTTTCGTCCCAGTTCGGCGCTCCTCATCAGTGAGCACTCATGATCCCGCCTCTCCAGATTCTAACCCAGGACCTATCGATCTCGCGCGCGAACGCTTAACCTCTAGACTACTGAGCCGGCATCCAACGGTGTTCATGTCTAACTTAAACCAATACACGAAATTGAGCAACCATTCACCAATGTCTTCAGTAAGTTGATATCTTCCAACAGACCAGGTTGAACTCCACTGGTTGCTGCTTCTCACTAGAACTCCAGGAAATACCTCATAGAGCCAGTCACTAGTGAGCATATGATCATTATCAGAAGGAGGTGGATGCGCACTGCTGAGGAGTCCCACAATAGGACGAAACTGCCGTCCAGTGGTTCCAGGTTTTCCATGGTGGTTTAGCTTCAATTGAATCATGATTTCAACTATAAAATTAAACAATGATATAAGTAACAAGATAAATTTTAGCCCCAGTTTTAATTACGACAAGCCGTCAGGGAGAAAAATTGAAGATCATTGGGATTCTGTATCAACACAAACCACGTCGGTAGTGGAACAGATTGAACATAGTTGAAAGTCACCCAATTTCGCGGACTGGCTGAAATGGAGAATGAGAATCATTTGATTCTAACATATTATCACAAAGTTATCGTGTTAGTTTCGAAATATAAATGTGGTACGTCCGGTCCATACAATGTTGTTAGTGTATAGGACAAAAGAGTTCCAAAATGGGACGAATCCGGTGTCTAGAGTCCATTCGTTTTGAATCATTCTTCATCTGAGGCCAAAATGAACAATCTCTGTAAGCGGTTATCTTCATATAAGTTGCTATTCATTTATATTTAATCTCAAAAATGATTCTCCTGTCTAACTACAATCAAAACTAACCTCTCTATTCCAAAATTTTCAATTAGCGTTCACTCTATGTTCTTTTCTTCGCATTTAAGATTCTGACTATTTCAAACACGAAACTTGTATGCCTTTTGCACTAGGCGTTTTAAATTGTGTTGATGCATTTTTTACTGTAGATTTTAGTGAACTGTGTTGATCGTGTACTATTTGTTTCGTCTCATTAATTATTATCATATTCTCTAATCTTTAAAATTAGTGTTTACTCAACTATATATATATATATATATATATATATATATATATATATATATCAACATAATCCACGAGATGAAGAGCCACTTAAACTAGTGGCCACATGGCAACTTAATCGATAGAATTTGCTTAGTACTAAAGAAGGACATGACATTCATGATATCGGTCACTACCCAGTGATCATTTATTTGTGAACAGTCGTAAGAAGCGTACTGCCATGTTGAGTAGTTTTAAAACAGAAGAGGGGCTGAACTAACTAAATTCGGTATTCAGCAAACATTCAGATATATTGGCAACTCATATATTAATTGAAATCATAAAACCAAGTTTAATAATTAGCATATAAATGAGGTTTAAATAAATTTATTATCTTATGAAATAATACAGAATATTTTAAACCCGAAAGCGTAGAATACATCATAAAAGTTTTCAATAAAGGGTTGTGGAGGATTTCAGTGACCCATGAACTAACTTAGGTCAGACCATCAATGAAAACCTGGAAGCCCTGGACAACCATATCGTCTTAGTATGAAACTCCTCAATAGGGTGAATCCACGAACCCACGTGAAGTAATTGAACCCAAGACCTTCGATCTCGCACGTAAACGCTTAACCTATAGACTGCTGAGCCGGCATCCAACATTTTTAACGTCGAACATCAATTAATCCACGACATTGTGCGACTTTCTTCCATTGTCTTCAGTAGGCCTAACAACTGACAAAGATTAGATCTACTGGTCACGGTTTCTCACAAGAAATCTTGGTTCGATTCTCGTGTGCGGGGTCGTTGATGCGCACTGCTGATGAGTTTCATACTAGGACGAGATGGACGTTCAATACTTCCAGGTTTTCAATGGTGGTCTAACTTAAATGAGTTCATGATTAAAATGAAATTCAAAAGTCTCCACAACCCCATGATGAATTTAATGCCATTACTCTTCGTTTAGTCCCGTGAATATACGTATAGAATTAACTCACTTATAGTAGGGATTTTCTTCAGTTCATTGCAACTTAGCATTTTCTGACCTTATTCGTTAAAATATAGCTAGTGAAACCATGACTCCCCCCATCAAGATAAAGACGTCACGCAAATATACTGTAATAAATGACCTGAGTAGGAATAATACAATGTTTATATGTAACTGAATTCTTACACTAGCCGATTAATTTTCAAACTAAATGGTTTTCAGTATATGACTCTAGCATCTGGCTTCATAGATATCTTAATTTTGTTTTGGGAGAATAGTGCTGCTATAAACCATGAATAAGTAGTTAAAGAATTTACACGAAATTTTATTTGTGAAGTGCAGTGTTAAACTGAAAGTTTCACTGGAAAATTTTTCAAATGATATTCGAAATAAGGCCTTATCCGACACTGCCAGGAAATATTTTGAAGAAATTAGTATGAGTTGATGGTTGCTAATTCCCCACAACTAGCCATGATTTTATGATAAAACATAATAAAGTAAACACAACTTCTTCAAACATTTTGTAGAAAACAATGTGTACTCTGGAAATCAATACGACAACACACATAAAACTGATCAAAATCTTTATTTTAAATGGCTTTACCTTTCGAAATTGATTAGTATACCGTCCAAAAATAAGCTTTATGTTGCCACTAACTTCTAGTAGACTAATAGTATTAGAGATTATCCATTAAAGACACTTATATCTTCAATTAATATAAAGGATGGAGTATAAATTGTCACGCAGGAAAGTTTTATATCCAATCCCAATGAGGTCAAACTAATTTTTAATCGTTGCGAAACTGTATTTAATACTGATATATGTTCTCTCTATAGTAAAAATAAGAGAATAAACTACCAATTAATACATTGTTCTTTGTCTAAATAAGGGCTTATTTGTTTCATCATGTGTACTACTCAGATGGAGTCTGTTTTAACCTAAATTATAGACAATTACAGTACTAAGGTATCCATTCGGAATTTATTTGCTGGACGTCTTTCACATAGACTAATGCCGCGATACAAAATCAACAATAATAACTAGTTGACTTCGGTTAATGGTGATCCTGCGAAACGCGTTAGCATACAATAGTTTAACATACATTTCCGCCTTCTGATTTTAGAGATATGTGAAACAACACAGATCTCATCATATAGTTGATTCAAGTTAATCATAGATTGATTATACAACTGACTACAAATAAAATCCAGTAGTTGGTCCTTTTGTACAGTGGTTGGAGTTGGTATCCAAGATAACCTGCACCAAGGTTTCGCGAAAGTTGATACTTTTCAACAAGACGTAACCAGAACCTTGTAGGAACTGCTGCTTTCTGTGGTACCGGATAGTTGTTGTCCAAGTGAATGATCTGCAACATACGATTTCGATTAACAATCATATTGTCGAATCGGATAACACACTTGATCAACCCAATTTTAATGAAATCAAATATATTCTTTACATAGTCCTTTTTTGTAAATACATACCCGACATTAAACCGGATAAGGATGTAGAATCAGTGTAGATACCAAGGTGAACAGTGAAAAGCATTACACATAACTTCCTAGAATAGAGGTGGGTGAAATACGGGCCTGTAAGATAATCCAGAATTACGGGTAAAATCAGTCGCTTGTACACTAATTTGTGGAAATATGCAAATTCGTACTATAGCCCTTAGGAAATAGCGTTGGAAACCAGACTTGTTCTCTCATTTTGACAACTTGAGGAAAGACTACGCTAATTTCCGTACATCAGATGAACGATAGGTTTTGTCGGTGTCTGTTTAAGAATTTCAGAACTCAATAACTAATCCCCATGATATTTTCGAGATCTGATAGTTTGACTTATTGAATTCTCCATTCCCTTTTGGTATCGAAACAGATAATCATGATCTTAAATGAAACTAACAGAAATTCAAGCTGACAACCTGAATGGATGTTCAAACACGCAATAATGGATTATATTCATCACTGACAGAATGAATTCCGAAATTTGAAACATTTCACACGTAACATGTTATTTTTTTTGTGCGTCCTTTGAAATTTGTGAGTGAACGTTTTCATTTATGGACTTTGATAAGTCGAAGGTCAGATCTCAACTAAGAGATCCAAATATACAGTCAGTCATTACAACAAGAAAAACGATTCTTGATTACAATTCACTGTTGAAAACTATACACAGCTGCACTCATTTCACTGATATGATATCAATAACGCTAATATTTGTATACACAAATGTTGGTCTTGTTGTCGATATCTTAGTTAAAAACATTTTTAAGACCTTTCATGAACTCCGCAACCTAAGTCTCAGAGTTCATAAGGCCCCTTCGTAAAAATGTTTGCCGACATCTGTTCTGGAAGGCTAATAAACTCCAACATTTACAGTGAAGAAACAGGCTCAAAAGGAGAAAAGAAATCAACTTCAGGGACTAACCTAGGTAGTAAATGTTCGGCTATATTTTCAGTTAGGTATGGAAAATTCCTAACGATCATATCAACCATGACCATTAGGTGGAATTTTCAAGTCTAGTCTTTCTTTGTTCAGAAAACTAACCAAGCACCAAAAGATAAATAGAACCAAATAATATAACAAAACTGGAGAATGTCTTGGTTTAGGGAAGATAAGTTGTCATTCATTTCTTTTATGTTAGTGCTAGATAATTCGGTCTATTTATCAGATGACATTACCTTGGGACTGCTAATATCAAAGGGTTAATGCCCTAAATGATAAAGATAACTAAATACTAGCAGACGTCAAACGAAACGTGCGTAATGGATTCCACTGTTAGCAATCAACTATCTCTGCTTATAATACTATGAATGAAGTTACGTCGCTAATATAACTCTACAACTACATGAAGTGGTCTCGATATTCAATTACTTCTCTCGTAGTCTCTAAAAACAATAACTACAAGTACAAAATGTAAATTAAACATTCCAACACTTTTGCTCTCCATTAATTAAATAATATAACTCAACCATCAAGTACATGTTTATATACTCGGCTTCGTATCAGACAGTGTGAGAAATAGTGACATTATCTGGTTACCTATATCGAAGTAGGTAGAGCGATAGCTTGTTGGTCTGTACCAAGATGATTTAGCTGTTGGATTAGTATTTGGCTCCATGCATTTGGACTTCAGATTAGTTAAAGAATCTCATCACATGAAACCAATTCCAGAAAAAAACAAGAGGTATACTGTTAACAAGAGCCAGAGTGCTTTTTATTAACATTATATACATACTGACAATAATTACCATGTTAAAAGGAAATAATAAGATTGAATATGGATTTTTATGTAGTACATACGCATAAATGAGAAATCTGAGGTAGTAAGAAATCGAAAATGCTGGTCATAAATAAAGAATAGAAACATCCCTATAAATTTGCAAGAAAGTAAAAAGAAGCATATTCATACATTGTTATAGACAAAATATCTTTTTTAATTGATAAAAAGTCTACTTGGTTGAGATATTTGGTAATGCTTAGGTCCAACACGTTTAAGAGTAACCGTCAGACGGCGAGAATCTGGAGATGTAGAGTCAGAGAACAGAAGACCAGGGTGCCAACTGTCCTTTGAATCTGAAGTTCGAGACCGCCATGAATCATGAATGTAGGAAACTGAGGGAATATGAGATGAATTTGAAAGGAAATCATTTTTAATTTTATGTGCTGAATCACGAGCACATAATTCGAAAATACTCGATTGAATTTCTGGATGCAGAAGTGGAGGTGGAGGTGTACGGACGACTTCTGGTATACATCCATTATAGTTTTTATCATTATTATTATTATAGTGTTGAAGTGAATCTTTCTCTGATTTCTGTCGATGGTCTTGATTATTTATTTTAGTGTCAATTATTGGATCCGGAACTAGAGCATATTCAACATCACATGCCGGTAAAGAGTAATCATGATCAATAAGAATATGTTCAGCTGACATTATAGAACTTTTTTCGTCATTTGTAATGGACTTATTATAGAGACCGAAAGGGATTGTGGGTGTGTTAGGAATGTGATAATCACATGAGGAGTCAGTATCTAAATTGGGTTCAGTGAGTTCAGAATCAATCGAAAGGAGTTCACTTCTATCATCTGCTTCAGCTGTGGAATATATGGAGGGAGGACCCACATCATGAGAACTATCTGACAAAGTAAATGATGATGTTGTACGAAGTTTTGAAGGACTGGTTAGTAATGGAGGTTTCAGATCTTCAGAAAATGACTCAATATCCGTACATTTGTCCGGCATTGCATAATGCTGTGTTCCTGAAGCCACAACATATTTATTCCCCATAAAAGATAACCCTAATTGTGAGCTGTACTTAGCATAAAAACTTTTAGAATCGTCATTTGCATCTTCAACATCATGGCCGTTGTTATTTTGTGACTTGTCATTCAAAATTCCATCTTTATTTCCATACTTTATTGACCTTGTCTTAGAAGATCTCACCGTATTTCTAAACGAAACATACTCTACAGAATCTGGATAACTCGGCGGTTTACGCTGTCGTTGTTTGGATACCGGAGTGAGCAAACTGGCCTCGGCTATCAAACGAGCATCATAATTTGTTAGACGTCTTCGACAGTGTCCAGAAGCAGTAGATTGATTAAACAAATAATTAGTAGTTAATGGGTTTTTTAAATCACTACTACACTTCGTTTCATGCATAAGTCGTCCCAAAATAGGTTCCACATTCTTTGTTATTTCATTTTCAGCTGAAATTGCAGAACAAATGTCGATTCAGTCAATAAATAAAGTAAGATTGATGAAAACTATTTTCAAAAAAATGTTTCCCCTTCCAAAAAAAGAATTATTATAAACAATTTGCTTTCCTACATTCTCAATGAGATGCTGAACGTTACAACTTAGTTGGATACTCACGAACATAAGATTGTTGGATTAGCTTAAATATCATAACACAATCTGAGTAAAAGACAAAACTGTGAATCCACATACAAGAATGAACCCTAAAACGTATTTGCTGTTTCAAGTAAATATTTTTTATAATTTTTTTCACAAAGAATACTTGAAAATGGGATATTTAGTCAAACACTGCTAACATAAGCACCCCAGAACTCAAAATGCATTCGCCTATGCTTCATTGTTTGTTCAAAAAAATTTATTGGTGGTGTTCAATACTAGTTATTAAAGATGTTTTTGTGAGTATTAAACGCCTGAATGAAATTCATTTATTTATTTGAACACATAAACATTAGTACAAAGGGACACCGCAAACATATACGCCACACAAGTCACTTGATTTATGTGTGAGCTGTGATACTGCCGAGATGCCCAAACCGAAGCAGGTGGTTTTCCCAAGAGACCACACCCGGAGCATTCGACCTAAAGATCTGATCCACAAGGTGATGGAACAATGTCAGAAAATGCAGTCCCATGGTAGCCAGTGAACGACAGTTAGTTAGTACGCCATTTGTTCCCTTAGGATACTAGAGTCCATGTGCACCATTGGTTTAGAATCAGGGATTTTCAACTCCCCTAGGTGGACCTTCCGTGTCCATCAACCCGGTTAAGGAGTCGGACATTCACTTTTCGTCCTCTCAATTTCGTAAACAACACCCCCGCCACGAGAAGGCAGTGAGTAGGACTTCCCTGGCAAAGGCTATATACGCGCAGCCATGTGAGAGCATTTCGAGAGGGAGAGCGGACTCTCCCCACTCTCGGCCGTACCAGGGCATTTGGGAGCTAATGAAATTTAACTTGTAAAAAATGAGCTTCTGACCAAAATTTCGATGAATTTACGTAGGGGATTACGTAACTAGTTAGTAGCTAGTCATAAAAACAAATAACCAGTATATAATGATCATTCTAAATTTAAAGTATAGATTCAGCTCAGATTTACTGGGAAAATATTTTCATTAAACTCAATTATGAAGACAATGACCCCGAAAAGCATCATTAATAAAATATAGAACTAGAAAAACGACACGACTGGTTTTCTAACATATTTAATTGAAATAAACATTTTCTAACGTTAAACGGTGTCTAAGATTAATCATCTGTGTCAATGAAAAACGTGATTCAGTACCACATTCGTTCAATTTGCCATACTTCGAAACACACAAATCTGAAAAGAGGTGTATATAAATTTTTGCTTAACACACCTGTAATTCGTAATGGACTGATGATTGGTATAGAAAACGGAACACTAATATCAGATGGTTTTCGTTTCATATTCCGATTGTCAGTGCACGCTTGAACTGCTGATTCAAGATAGTAAGATGATTCAAGATCAGGTGTAACAACAATCGTCTCACTAAATGAATTGTTTGGTGAAGTTGATGACATGCGATCCAAATCTGGTGGCAATGGACTATTGTAGCCACTACTGTCATTGTTAACACTCTGTCCTAATCCACTACTTGTCCCATCTGATTCTTGCCATGATATACCATCACAAACTATATTGTGATCAGATAGGTTACTGATAATTTTTCTCGAAGTAAAATTGTCCTTTACTTGAGCGTCAGACAATATTTGTCGATTTTTTACGGCAGCGACAGATTTCATTCGTCTTTTTCTACCAATGGCATGGGGATTTGAACTTGACTTGTTTCTTCTCAAAGAGGGAATAATATTCGAAACTGTCATTCTTAATGAGCACTTTTTGTAAGAAGGCTTGACTTTTGGCTTTCTGTTTTCGTGACTGTTCACACCAAAGGACTTGTTTACAGAAGCTACTTTTGCAGCAAATAGTCGAGCTTTCACACGGTTTAGACGAGATCCAGTATGGCGTAAGGCGTAGGCATTAGGTAATGCTTTACAAGCTAAACCAGTGGAAGATCCCTTTTCTAGGAAAAAACCCAAAGGTAATTGCTTAGCATTTTCTGCCTCATTATATGCAGACGGAGTATTGTCTACAAAAATCAAAGCATATACAAAAGATAAATAAATAAAGTCGTAATCTCATTAGTAACTTGTTTAAATACCTCAGAGAACCATTAAGATATTAAAACGAGAATGCACTTTAAACATTCAACGAGGCTGTAGACCTAATTTGACGTCTAAAATGTCACTCCCTTACTCGTGTAAAGAGTGAATCCAAATATTGAACAGTAAAGTTACTGAATGGGGAGGATAAACTGTATTTTTACATGAACTTAATTTCTTTTCATGCATATAATGAATAAAGTGAATTTTGATAGAATTGTAGAATCTCTACGTTTGATATTTTTGAGAATTACAGCAAAATGTCATAAGGATTGTGAAAAAGGGCGAGAAATTGAAGCTTCGGTGATATTTAATATCATACAAATACTAGTTACTTGTATGAAAAAGTTAACACATCACAGATAAACAAACTGCAAAGGTGAATAGAATAAAATTTATCGGGACAAATGACGTTATGGATTTATTTTGCAGTTGGACATACTTGAATGACGACGTTAATGCGTCTAGGAGAGATATAGTTCTATATTTCATCGATTATTTTTTACATTGATCAAATATAGAGTTTCAGCTTTTAGTTAGCAAAAACAAACTTTCAAATAAATGAGATTACACACTTAGGAGTGAAGATGGACAAAGTCCTGTTTATTGAAGACACTAGCAAAATTTAACTATTTAAAAACCTTAAGTAACAACGCCAGAATATTTGAGACGAATTTCTTCCCTTCTAAATGGAAATATCGTTTTAAGACTGATCTCTGTCAATACCGAGTTTGGTCATAGCGATTAAAGTAGTGGGGTGTGTTTTTGTTATTTCCATTTATCTTGGAAGCCATGTCAGTCCGGATGGTGTAGTGATTGATGAAATCTTGGGACAGGTTCCAAAAAGTGGTTTGACTTATGATAAGTGACAACGCCTGTTTCATACTGTTATCTCGATTCATTTGCTATTAATTTTGTCGACTTCGTTTTTCATACGTGGTCTAGTGACTTAGGCTGATGCACATTTTAGGTAGGTACTACATTGATCATGGCTAACTGATGGAGTAAAAATTACTGTTTACTATACTCAATAAGCATATAAACATAAATTTGTCATTTTGTATATGCATCGGAAGTGGATATAAGCAAAATCAAAAAAACATAAGTTAATATGTTCAACACTGAATAGATTTAGTTTCGCGATATCTTTGGCAAGTTAATAATATATTGAATAATGATAATAAGCGATAATATACTAGAACTAACACCTTTACATAGATATTTGGGAACAAACCTACCTGGTAATAAATTCATCTTGTCCAGAAGAACATGACTGTGAACATTAGGATTGTAACGGTCATTTTGATATGATGCTATATTTCTGGTATAGTTTTCTTGACCATTCACAATATTTGAAATCAGTTTTTGATCGGAAACAGTGGTACTATCAATTGCTTGAGTGAATTTACTAAAATAACCGCGCCCCAATAACTCGCAAGTAAAACACTCACAAGCTCTATTATTTGTATCGAAAAAGTGAGTACCATAATAGATAAAAATTTCATCACCACATTTTATATCCATTTTAGCTTCTAGACTCATACGAGCGTCAACATCACAGTTAATTGTGAACTAAATTCAATCAAGAAAAAAGATTGTGGGATAAGGTGATTTGCAAGAACGATGTTTTTCATCAACCAACAGAATTTTAAGCTTTGATGACAAAAACCTACACTTAGTAGAGAAGTAAACTCAGTTAATATTACTCAAAAAGTATCCAACATCATTACTTTTGAAAGAGGACTAAATGCTCGGAGATTCATCACTTGAAAAACCATTATTCATTCTTAATACATTATTTGAGGTTCAAAATGAGGTAAAAGCACTGACATGAAATCTAAAAATCTGATTGACCAATCTAAACAACCCTCTAGAGACCGGCAACGACCATATAGCAAAGTTATACTAACTTTTTTATAAAATCGGTCAGTAAAAATTGGATCTCATTATGGTTGAATTATCTTAATTACACGACAAACACTGCCAGTGTTCTAATTCTAATAAACAAAAATGTAATCCATGGAAGAAAACATCGACGGTATTGCTTAAGACCAATCACAATGGGACACATTCACTCCTTTTTACTTCGCAACCCTAAACACTACCAAATAATACCTACTCGTTTTCTGTGTTGGTTGATCCGTGTTTTTTTTAAATTTAGTTGGTGTCTTTTGCTCTTTTATCTAGATATCTTCAAACTTGAATCAATGAAGGATTTGAGTGTGACCGACTTGGTCTCGTGTGTTATTACGAGTATGAGGGCTGATATCACTTCCCGGCTGCCCACAATGTGGAAGGGTATTTCGTGAGGGACCTGAAAAAGAAGTTGGATTAATGTTGGTCTTAACGACCTGGTGGTGTAACCACAGAGCCCAAGGGATAACTGCTTGAGGCCGGTTGCGCACGACCGAGTTAGACATAACAGGAAGATTAGAATCTAGTAAGAATACAATATGGTTGCTAAGGAAGGTATAAACTTGGGATGCATCTAGTATATCGAAAACGTTACCTCACAGTTTGGATGACAATCATGATTAACGTAAGCAGCTGGACCCAACCACAACTGAGAGCAATTTTTCCTAGAAGAATACATGACCGAAAAGTCATTTTTGTGATGCTTCAGAAATGCAGCTTCTTCGTGATGTTTAAGTTCAGCAATACATCCCACCAAGGTACTGATACGTGATCCTTTGGCCCTACAAATTTATTTATGAGAACTCTTTTAGTTTACCAATCTCTTGTTGCAAAAATTGAAGCACCCATATGGTTTTCCGATGCATAGCGCCAACACGGTCGAATTTCGATGCCAGAACGATCATCGAACAATAAAAGATAACGAGTGACCTATATATAAATCAAGACTACGAAACACATACATGTTCTTTGAACCGAGGATCAACACTCCAAGGACGTTTTACAATATTTGGATCGGCTATCAACTGATTATAGGCAGCATCATAACATTTATGTTTCTGAAAGTTGCATATAATATCACGAAACTTTCTTTTAATTCTCTCTGGAATCCTTAACTTCATACTATAGGATAGAATATGTTACTTGCAAAAACATACTCAGTCATTTTATGGGTAGTGAACCCAAGATAAGGGTCAACGGTGAGAGCGGAAGCAAGATCATCAGCCTCAGCCAACTCCTTCCAAGTCATCTGATGGCTCCCTGTGACATTAGGAATAGGGTTCTTCTTTGCAACATTCATATCAGGTGGTAATTTAGATCCCCGTATCCTCATTATGAGATGTTACAAAAAAATAAGTTTCTTCAGCGTGTAAAGACGCAAACCAGTTTATGGGGTAAATAATTTCATTGAAGTTTCCGTTCCCATTACAGAGCATGACGTCCAAACAAAGACTAAAAAAACAATAAATAAGTTATTTACTGACAGTGTAGGAGTAAAATGCGGAAACTGAGTTTCCCAGCTAAAAATGTCTTCATAACTGATGAAATTTCAGGTTAATTATTTCCTATAGACTTTTGTTGAATAGGATCCGTTAGATGTCGAATGGGTAAAAAGTCAGAATATTTGAAAAAATTTAACTAAGCTTATGTCTAAGTGGTTATAATACAAGGGTTCTAGTCCCTTTTCACTAAACTTAATCTTTATTTGGCTCAAAATACAAGCTGAAACAATTATTTAAGAGGACTGTCAAAATGGAAACCTAAAGACTCGGTGCTGCCGCATGTCTCAAGCTATTTATGGCTTTCTCAAATCTACAGCAATAAGAAAGCTAATGTTATTTAATTCAATGTTTTGCTAAACAACTGACAACTAATGTCAAGTTATAGGCCAGTCAAAGTAGTATTTGCCCTGGTCAACTTGAGATTAAGTGACCAGCCCATCCTTTTTGAGTGTAGATGTCGATTTCACAAGACATGTCCCTCAATAATCCTAAGCTATGTAACGTTTCCTAATGTCACCTTTTTACATTGGCTCAGGCAATAACTATCAAATTATAGATTTCCAGGGTCCAATTTGGAAAGTAAATCCAACTGGAATACGTCTTACGAGTAGATTTTTTAGATAAACTTTAATGTGAGGCTTAATTCGCTTTACACAGTTAAGGTAAGATTTCTTTACTATCATACAGTGAATGAGACATGGTGCTAAAGCGAAGTCCTATGAAACGTTCACTCCTACTGTTGATTTTATTTCGTTAAGAACTTAGTGAGAATCTCTTTTTCTTTACTATTCAAATTAGACTTAATAAAACCACGCTTCTCTTAATGAGATGCGGTTTATCCTTAAGACTGGTTAAAAAAAATCTGACGTAGACTTAAGATCATTGACTCATCGGCTTTTCAAGAGTTCTGGATACAATCAATGCCAGAACAGTATGAATGTTTCAGAAGTGAAAATATACTCAAAATAATGAATACAACCAAAACTTAAGTACATTCATGAAATATATTGTAAATACCCAAACAACCAATAAAGGGGAAATGAAGGCGAACAAAGGGGAAATAAAGCGGAAAATGCATTGGAAAATAAGTCGTAAATAAAGGGGAAATGCGCCAAAATGTCTGCTTTTTCGCCTGTCCGGGGGAAATAAAGCGTAATTTCCCCTTTCTGTCGCTCTATTTTTCAAATGTCGCTAAATTTCCGATTTTTCCCCTAAATATCCGAGGAATAGCCGACTTTTCCCCTAAATATCCGACGAATTACCGACTTTTCCCCCAAATAGCCGACGAATAGCCAACTTTTCCCCTAAATATACGACGAATAGCCGACTTTTAACCGAACTGAACTTAAGATAAAAGTGTGAAAAAAACTAACCACGCTTGCTGTGCTTCATGAAATAATACTCATGATAGAGTGCAGCAGTATTCATAAGCATACAACACAAAACGTACAACGCAAATCAATTTCAGATAAACCCAAACAAAGCGCCTTACAAGTGTTTAATGTCGAAGTCCTATGTAATGTATATTCAATGCATCAGATCACGTCTGATCGTTACAGACATTGCTAGGCACAGAAACCAGCAAATGAAAACTAGAATAAACAACTCTTTCAGTAATTACGTGTTATCTGCTATTCTGACTGTTTGAGAATTCACCAAGTCATACCCAGAAATGATTTGAGGACGTTGCTTGGATCAATATTGCCCTAATAATAGGTGAGTTATTTCCAGACACTTATTATCGTTATGGCAAAGCTTTTAATCATATATGATTTAAGAACACAAAAAGTATCTTCACACTTCCTAAATACATGCCTTGATTTCAATCCTACTTGGAAATATGGACTTTATTACAAACAATTCACTCTAAATTTGGTGATGTGCCACAAATATCTCCGATTTGGTCCAAATCAGCACATTAAGTACTGTCAGGAACTGACTCAGGGCATATTGAAACTATGAAACTTGATCTATACGATTTCCATACCCAAACAAAGACTGATTGTAATGATTTGATAACACTAGTGAGAGAAATCCCTCGTCTTAATATTTTTTGAACGATTTACTAAAGCCCCTGTTATATCCAAATGAAGAATAAATGAATCTTAACTGCTAGGAATTATTTTTGGGTAAGTGTTGCATATAGTCTTATTATATTTAATATTTTCCTCACTCCATTCGTATTAAGCCAGCAATTAGGCAGTAACTAAACTAAACTGAATTGTGAAACAGAGGTTGAACTTAGCAATCAGACGTACGGCAAATTTCATTGGCAATATAATACTGTAAGCTTTGAAACCGATTAATAAATCAAAGATGACAGACAATTCCCATTTAAACATTAAAAATTAAAAACATGAAGTTCAGCGAAGGGGCTCTTTTCAACGACTTTTCATTAAGTTTTTTTCTCAATACATATACTGTCGAATCCTCCTGTAGCCCCTCTGAGGGGTTACTGACGGTCACAAGCTCTGATAAAGGAGGGTTGGGCATGGGATTGGTGACCACATCCTGTAGAGAACTAACTCGCTAAAAGACGCTAACCAGGAAAAATTATTCAAACAATTTAAACTCTGCCCTGGGAGTTGAAGGAAGAATTATGACGCCTAATGATGAAGGATGAGATTCTTCGGAGGTTACGAGGCCGACGCCCCTACTAACAACCAGAGAAACAATTTTCATAGGTATATGGAACTACTGGACGATGCGGGAAACGGGAAGAGTATCCCAAATTGCTTCATAAATGAGGAAATACAATCTGGAAGTGCTTCGGATCAGTGAAACACATTGTACATAGGTTGTACAACGACGACTAACTTCAGGGATGCAGATGATCTGGCTCTTCTCTCCCACACGCAACAACAAGTGCAAGAGAAGACAACCGGTGCAGCAGCAGCCTCAGCAGCAGTAGGTCTCAATATACACAAAGGGAGAAGCAAGATTCTCTGATACTGCTACGTCTTAGATCTGTCTACCCACTTTCATGCCGAGGATAACTTGTCTAATGTAAATTAAGACCTTGACGCGATCGGCTGACTGGCTTAACCTTGAGGCTAGTATGCGTGAGATCGAAGTAGGGTAGAGAGAAGAAAACTATTCTATCACCTGATCGGCTGGCAGGCATACGCGACAGAGAAGACATGACAACTGGAGTACTACTCGATTTATTCCAAATTCCGACCTGGTACCCTATTTCAAATTAGTGTGAAAAGATACATGAATAAATAGATGACTAACTCGACCACAACGTACAATAGTAAATGTTATTGTTATACAAGCTTTGAATTAAATGAAATAACGTCCCCAAAAAAAGCTTCCGTAGTTTGTCAGGGCTTCTTGTTTCGCCATTCCCATCAGCTACAATACAGAATGCACCAGTCAAATCACACTTGACGATAAGACTTTGAAGGATGTGAAAAACTTTACATATCTGGGCAGCATCATTGATGAACACGGTGGATCTGATGCAGATGTGAAGACGCGGATCGGCAATGCAAGTGCAGCATATTTACAAGTGAAGAAGATATGGAAGTCAACTCAGAAACTGTCAACCAACACCAAGATCAGAATTTTCAACATAAATGTCAAGACAGCTCTACTGTATGGGGCGGAGATCTGGAGAACTACGAAAGTTGTCATTTAGAAGATACAAGTGTCTATCAACAGTTATCTTTGCAAAATACTTCAGATTTGTTGGTCAGACACTATCAGCAACAATCTACTGTGGGAGAGAACTAACTAGATCCCAGTGGAGGAAGAAATCAGGAGGAAGCGCTGGAAGTGGATAGGACACACATTGACGAAAGGACGCAACTGTGTCAGAAAAAAACCCTCACTTGGAATCCTGAAGGCCAGAGGAGAAGTGGAAAAACAGAAAAGACATAACGCCGAAAAATGTAGACAGACATGGAAAGAATGAACAAAGTCGGACAGAACTAGAAAGGAAGGCCCAGGACAGAGTGGGTTGGAGAATGCTGGTCGGCGACCTATGTTTCATTGAGCGTAACAGACGTAAATAAGTATGTAACATATACAGTCATTTATTCTCTTTCTTTTTCACAAGTATACCTCTTTGCACATTACATTCGTATTTCCTTCCTTTTTTCATAATCAACCTGTTATTATTCCAAATACTAAAAAACTTGTCTAAATACGGTGAACAGTATGTAAACAAGATTGAGACTTAAGTACAATTGCATTTCCGAAGAAGCCTGAAATGATGTCTTCACAACGCTTATGTGCTAATAGTCAGTCAGTCAGCTACAACGTAGGACAAGGCACATACATGCATCGGACCAAGTTGCCACACCTCATTAGCACAACAAGTTGAACACCGAATTCATAAAGGGAGTTAATTTAGTGGCTGTAGCATATATAAGAAAGGTTGTATATATGGATACAGTATAGGAAGAAAGACAGATATGAAGCAATTTTAATCTCATGGTTTAGGGGAAAATAAAGAGTGTATACACCTACGCCATTGTGATCGATTCTGAGCCATGTCACACAGAGTCTCCAACCATCTGTTACGATAGTCACGCGGACCACAACCAAGTAGTCTGCATCTACCAACATGGCTCAGACTAGGAGCTAGTGACTTCAAGCACTGATGTCACGTTTTGGTTTGGCCGCCCCTAAGTCTCTTCCAACCATCGCCAATACTAGTAAGCATAGCGCGTCGTGGTAATCGGTGTTCAGGCATACGTACCATGTGGCCCAACCATCTCAGTCGATGTAGATTCACAACATCATCAACTGATTTATCATCATTCTTTAATACCATGCATCTTACCTCACTATTACTTACCCGGTTATCCCAGCAGATGCGAGCAATATTCCTGAGACATCTGTGGTCAAATACTAGTAACCTACGAGTATCTTCTACTCTTAATGGCCATGTTTCGCAGCCGTAAAGTAGAACAGAGCGAACTGCTGAGCAGTATACTCATCCCTTAATTGATAGACGGATATCTCGTCTTCGCCATAGGTGATGTAAATTGGCAAAAGCCAGACGAGCTTTTTGAATCCGTGCTGAGATTTCGTCAAACACCAACCCATCAGGGCTGATCAGACTTCCAAGATAAGTGAAGTTGTCGACGCGTTCGACTACTTCACTCCCTATCTTTAGTTCGGGTGTTGACGCAGGCCAGTCCTGGAGCAATAATTTACATTTGGATGGGGAGAAACGCATTCCAAACCTACTGGCATTGTTATTCAATGCTATCAAAAGAGTCTGCATTTTATCAGCGTCTTCACCAAACAGGACTATGTCATCTGCGTATTATAAGTCGATAAGTGGACCTCCTGGTAGGAGATCAATTCCTGAAAGTTCAGTAGACGAGAGCGTTACTCCCAGCAGTAGGTCTATAATGAAGTTAAACAAAAATGGGGATAGTGGACGGCCTTGTCGGACAACAGTTGAGGTAGCGAAATCAGATGACAGTTCGCCATAAGCTCTCACTTGACTAGTGGTGTTCGAGTAAAGAGGCCTCAAAAGGTTCATGTAGTTCTGAGGTACACTTTTCAATGACAGATACTGCCACAAAACCCCTCGATCTTCTGAGTCAAATACTACTTCTAAGTCAGGAAAATCTATCATTACCTGACACCGATAAGCATGCGTGTGTTCTACAACGTGACAAAAAGTGGATATGTGGCCGATACAGCCACGACCAGGTCTGAAGCCTGCCTGATTTTCTCGTGGTTGCAGTTCACAAGTCTTAGTTAGGCGTCCGGTAATTATTGAGGCCAGTATTTTAGATGCTATGTTAGGCAAACTAATCCCTCTATGGTTATCACAGGATGATTTCGACCCCTTCTTATAAATTGAGACGATGAGTGATTGTGACCAGTCAGATGGCATTACGTTCAGTTTCCAGAATTTAGCTAAAATATTATTCAACCTAATCGCTAAAATTGGACCACCATACTTAAAGACCTCTGGAGCCAATAAGCTGATTGGGAATAATGATAATGACAGTGATAATAATGACACTGACACATGTACTAGTTAGCGCCACTTGGAACAAAACTTAACTCTAGGATATATGTCGCTTGACATTCACCGTAAAAGAATTTCTAATGACCACCTTTAACAGATTACCAGCTAATAAAGAAACAGTGCTTAGTTATAAAAAAACGTCAAGAACAAAAGAAAGTAAAATTACAGTTAAGTTACGGTTTCGAGATAATCAATGAAGTCTTACATGTTAAATTATTGATTGTGGTAAGGAAAAAGTGGATAAATTTACATATTGTGAGATGAGCTAGCGCTGTGATTTGGGGCTATAAACTCTTAGGGTTTTCGTCACCAGCTGACATAAGCTATAATACATGGAAGGACTAACGTAATCATATATGGTAAGGTACCAAAGTCTAACAGTTATCTAAATCAAAGGAGTCGGTCTATGAACTGTTTGCGAAAGCAAGGCTAAGGCGTACACGGGATAGCACCAGAAAACGAACCTACACAACTAAACCATAGGATTGATGAACTGTAGCCGCGGAGTGGAAATGGAACAGTATGACAGCAAGCTTGAAGTTAAACTACTGTATTGATGACAGAAGTGAAGCGTAGAACTAGCAGAATGAAGTGGTTTAATACTCGCAACTGGACGCCTGAAGAAAAGATATTTCAACAAATCCTCCAACCGTGAGAATTCACAATTAATGACAGTGGGATTCACAGGAATGTCATTAATTTTAAACACTAAATATCGAGATGTGAGATGAAAAGTGATCGTAACTGATACAATGTTGGAATTGTTGAAGAAGTCGCAATATTATGTAAGGTAGAAATATTTGTTCACAGTAATAAATTTTGAAACACTCTTTTGCTAAAGAAACAAGTTATCAGAAAGCTAAAGATTTTATTGTTAAAATAAACTATCATACCAACTTCACTCAGTGTAAATATGATGACAATGATCACAATTATCAACAAGTCATTTGGCAAATAGGGTCTGGAACAGATTTGGAAGTACGCAATCTGCGCATATACAATAGGTTACGTTTGTTGTACACAATTTCTGAAATTACAAAAGCATCTCACGAAGTAGTTTATGCACATGTGATACAATAATCATGTGTAATATTAATGGACCAAAGTCTTTAAATAAGTTTCCATGTAAAAAAGGCTCACATGGAAAAAAAGATTTCAAACTTATTCTACAAAAGTGTACATTTACTACTGAACAATGGAAAATACAAATGAGTTAGTATCCACAAACTTCTGAATACATACACAAAAAATTGATTGGCAAAGATTTCAGTAGGTTCATCAAGAATTAAACAACGATATCAGTTGTCTTATTTGTTACTGAAACTTGCTTACACGACTGAGGAATCCAACTAGTAGAATCCTTTAGATCACCATTAACCATAGGTTCGATAGTTAATCTAGATAATTCATTTGATAATTTACTTTCATGATCCGTGTTTAGTTCCAATAGTTGATCTGTGTCATTCGGCATAAGGAACACACCAGATATAGCTGATGAATTAGCTGCTTCAATCATATTCTGACGTAATATATCTATTTGTGAGGTTGTTAGAAATGCATTTGCCATTGGAAAATATTCATTACAAGCAGAACGATATTTTTCTATGACAGATGAGTCACAACGCCCCAGTAAAGTCCACTGACCTTTCCGCAAAATATCTAGACACGTACGGCATTCCTAAAAAAGTAGAATGTGTGTATCAATACTTTTACTATGAAGAAAATATCATAAAAAAGGAAGGTTGAAAGGTATAATATAACTTACATGAAAAATAAGATATGGATTAAATATAAACAGAAAGATTATTTAAGAGTTTATATCAACATAATTAAAGTAATATTGGCACTTATATGATGTAGCATGAGTAGTCTGCCTCTTATGTCCAACAGTTAAGTTTCAATTGCCCAACAAATGCTCATACAAATGTCGTTTGTTTGATGGCGTAGGACTAAAAGCATCAAATTTGGATCCAAGGGCGAAGTCGTACTGCTGACTGTAGAGGGGTGTTTCCTTCTGACAACCAGCATCTGCAACTTTGCTGCCTTCTGAAAAAGGATGGGGTTAAAAAAAGAGAGGACACAAAAATGTCACACCTCACCTTACTCCATACATTTCTATCTTCAGCGATGAAGCCTTTTTGAAGTGTGGAGCTAACATGTCAAAAACTCCCCATAAAAAACTGTAGGTGACCGGCCTCTAAAGCCACACTCCTAGGTCACCAGTGACTCAATTTCATTTCAGGTCCCTTCAAAAACCATCCATGTACACTCTACTAAATATCTAGCACTATATTAAATGACCTAATATTGTTTGCTTGAATCTTCCCATTGACTGATAAATTGCAGTCTTAAACATCAATGGAAACATTCAAGTAAACAACACCAAGTGAATTTAAACTTCACCCCATTGCATAAGCAAGTGGCTATCAGGACTCAGTAGTACCTAAGTGGATAACGCGATGGCGTTTGAAGTGAACTGTAATGGACTCGAGTCCTCGAGTGAACATCAACTCTGGGATGTAGGTGCATCAAGCTGACAAGTCCCGAATAGGACGAAACACGCATCCTGGATCCCACTGCTAGCCACCATCTATCTTTGGCTATATTAAATGATCGAGAAACAAATTTGTGAGTTTTAACATTCTTGTTTTGTTATTTTTGCCGAAGTTAATTAATTGAAATCAAAATTAGTATCAAAGATTTTTAATAGGTGTACTACGAGAACAACTTGGTTCACTTAGAACTATTTTCACTGTCTGAACAGTTTTCAGATATTTCCACTGAAAAGTCGAGAATCGTAAGGAAAGAAACTGATGTGTAGTCGACTACAGTTTTGTGTATGAATCAGACCCAATTTTTTCCGCCATTTCATTATTGGTTCGACAGATGAGCATTAAAACTGCATAGGAATAAGAAGCTTATCATTTCAGTAGTTAGTATCATTGTAGTTATATCAGTCGGAAGGAAAGCAAACACCCTAATTTAGGAATGATTCATCAAGACAAAAACTTATCCTACAAACGTTGTTTGAAATAAATAGGAACAACAAAACTGAATGCAAAAAATGATGAAATTTCATTAGAAGTGGTTAAAATATTTGCTCGATATGAAAACAAAACAGATCCACATGGATGAAACGACACTATTCAATCACAATACATTGTGTCTCTTCGACAGTAAAAAGGATCAAATCAAAATGCGAAACCAAACACTTACTTGCCATGTAACACCTTTAAACTTATCACTTGGTAAAGGAATATTAGTAAGATAATTATCTCTATGTTGTGGGTCAATCAGACATTGACACAACGTATCTGGAAAAATAATGAAAATAGCAAAAACGGAAGATAAAAGAAAGACAACAGAGAAATAATAATAATCACCGGAAAATGAAAATAGAAACATTTAAAATTAAGAAATCCAAATGATATAGACCTAAGATATAATATTAAGAAAATCAAGAGATAAATTAATAACACACATTATAATGTATTGTTGCCAGAAGGATACCTTTCTTTTTATCATTTCAGTCAATGGATGAATATATCTTTTAAAGCATAAACGAGCTTAATAGACCAACGGATCTATGCGAAATGAGTGTTTTTTTTCATAATTGTGAAAACTGATTTCTCTTCGTAAGTATGTAATATTATTTAATCGCTAACGGTATGGTTGACATATAAATTATCATTTGTCTTAAAACAATCAACAAATCAAGGTTTTAATTTATTTAGCTACTCAAATATTGTATTCCGTAGATGATAATGCTGTACCTATCACTGCCTTTATCTATTGTCATCCAATGTTAGAAAACAAAGATAAGGAAACAACAAGTTAGTAAAATCTTATAAGCATGTACATCATACGGCAAACCGCTTTCAAGAAAAACATTTGTATTCAGAAGATTGGAATATTTCAGGTACAATAACTTGAAAAATGCTGATACTGCTACCGGCATGGTTATTATTAATGATCACGGTAAAGCTGCTGCTTGATACTTATTGCAACGGAACAAGACCGATATGACCAACGCAAAAAAGACAAGATTGTCAGTCAGTTATAGTCATATGCAACGTAGAACCTAATGAACATGTGCATTGGCCCAAGTTACCACATCACATTAACACAGAGAGATAAGATTAATCTAAGACAAATCTCAGAGTAGTAAAAGTAGTAATAGTATCACTAATATAAGAAAAGATTTGGTATAGAACAAGAAAAAAGGTATAAGATGTCAGGACTGAGTTTCTGGAGTAAGACAAGGAGTGAACGACTCTTCGCTATGTCATCCAAAGTCACTATGCACTGATCACGATAATCTTACAGATCAGTTTAATTGTTAATAACTTCACAGATTGATGCTGTTTTAGTTTGGCCGACTTAAGCCTTCTTCCAACTTACTCATACACCAGCTATCATTAGATTTGCCATTATTATCTAGTGCCCTACCATATGTATAAACTCAGCATTTCTTACTCCGTGGTCCCCAAATATACAAGCGATGCTTTGAAGACACCAGTAGTCGAATGCTAGTAACCTACGGATATCCTCTATTCTTAATGGTCATATTTCACAACTATAGAGTAGAACCGGAGGAACTGATGTGTGGTATACACGCCACAAGTAAGGCAAGTTGGCGAAAGCCAATCGAGCTTTCCTCAGACACCAGCCCATTACGACTGATGAAACTCCCTCACGATATAGCAACATTGTAAATGAAAAACTATTTATTTACTACCTACTGAATACATAACTGAAATACATAATTGAAATTACCAAGTAATATAAATATGTCCTTTTACATATCCAGTAAATGCAATAAACTGAGTAGTTGACACAAATCAAGTGACTTGTGTGGCACATATGTATTCGGTGCCCCTTTGTACCAATATTTGTGTTCAAATAAATAAATAAGTTGACATTAATCGATCAATGATTGTAAATACATTGAAGTAGTCAGCAAGCATGGAAGGAATATTAGTGTATTTTCAGAAATTATTTCAAAAACAGCAACTATCACTATGCTCGAACCACTGATATGAATAAAGTTATTCTACGAACTTCAATAAACTAAACGGAAGAGACTCAACTAGTATATCAGTATTGAAGTGAAGGAATGAGATAATAGATGGTTCAGTAGCTATTTTCTGGTATGAGCAATAATTTTACGTATAGTTGACTTACAAAAGAATGAAACTGTACAGTCGATACATTTTAAACTCTTACATTTTAATAGGTTATAGGTAAGGAAGCTTACGTAAAAATAAAACTAGTTACAAAATTATACCATATGTATTAATTATCGAACGTTGTAAAAGATGAACAGAGATGTGTGTGGTGTACACTATTTATGCCGACCGAAATAAGTAGTATGTAAAACCAATCGGAAGTGGAAAACCTGGCAGCAGAAGGCTGAGAAGATTGAGTTGAAGACAATAGAAGGGAAAATATAAAGGAATTGTGAACTGGAAGAATCATACAAAATGTGAAGGACAAATGATGGAAATTAGCAAATGAAGCACTCAGTGTATGATTCTCATAATTTACCAAGAGATTTTGTAATTTTGTATTCATAAACAACTGGCTGTCCCCGCCTGTGTTCTCGTTTATTACATGTATACATTGAAAATTTGGTCACTAAACGACTCCATGATGTGTTTATAAGTGTTCAAATAGAACAAAACTTTCTAGAATGTTGTTAGTGGGACATAGATTGGATTAAAGCATGTTTCATGCATGATGGTGTTGCTGCGCGCTGATTGGCTAATTCTAAACCGATCAGCCCGGGCATATTATTGGAGAAAAATCTAGAAGCTTCTTATGTATATACTATAAATATATGAACGTTATTTAAACTAGTGATTGCTGTTCACTTATCATTATTATTTTGAATACAATTTCATTCCTGTTCAAAGTGTTCTGATTTTGGGATCTTGTCGAGTGTCATTGCATAAGAATACTAGCAATAGGAATAGCTGGGTCGTTTATATAGCAAAACACAATTATAACAAATGTATTACACGACAGAAAAACGCTTGGTGATACAACGCTATCAGTACCAATAAACTACTTTATATCTTATCCTACTGTATTAAGTATGATTGTTCTAAAGATTCTAAAAGAATGGGTTTAAAACCAAACTTTATTAAGTTGAAGAGATAAGATGCGATCAAAGTGCAAAAAATGTAGATATGTTATTTAGGATACTTGTAACAACTCTCTTCGAAAAAGATGAATAAAAATCAAGCAACAGACCATGATGATTATATGATATATATGTTATATATATAATCGACAGCTGAAAAGTAGGCTATTTAGTAGCACATAAATTTTATTTATTTATTTATTTAAACACATAAATATTGGTACAAGGAAGCACCAGATACATATGTGCCATACAAATCTCATCCGATTTGCTTGAGGGCTGTGATAATGCCCAGGTGCCCGAACTGAAGCAGGAGCACATAAATGATATTAAATAAACTGCATACACGACTATTGACCGTCTGATACACTGAGATTTTTCGTTTTTTTACCGGCAAACTGAAATGTCGTGTAGTTTTTACACATTTTAACACAAAGGGATTAATAAGAAGATACATAAAACACTTTTAACTTTGTTGGTCTATGTTTAAAGGCGGTAGATGCAACTATTAACCTGAGAGTTTGACTACTGATATTCACTAAGAAGAAATTATCTTTGGTAATTTCTTTATAAGTTCAGAAACCATTCTTAATTGTATTCAATTAATTTTGTCACTATTATTTAAATATTACGTTCATTGAATACTTTGATAAAAAATGGTCATCTGTCCACTTTTTTTGACTACTTCCTAAAGGTACCGATATGTGGTACTGTGTTTACAAGTCTCCAGTGACCAAGGAATTTTGAATTAATGACCGAATCAGTCAGTCAGTCAGTCAGTCAGCTACAACGTAGGACCAGGCACATATATGCATCGGTCCAAGTTGCCATACCTCGTTAGCACAACAAGATCAACACCGGATTCATAGTAGTTAATTTAGTGTTGGTAGTAGTATATAAATTATAGGTTGTATATAAGGATATAGTACAGGAAGGAAGAGAGATATGAAGCAATTTTAGTCTCAAGGTTTAAGGGAAGATAAAGAGTGTATACACCTACGCCATTGTGATCGATTCTGAGCCATGTCACACAGAGTCTCCAACCATTGGTTACGATAGTCACGCGGACCCCAACCAGGTAGTCTGCATCTGCCAACATGGCTCAGACTAGAAGTTAGTGACTTCAAGCACTGATGCCATGTTTTGGTTTGGCCGCCCCTAACTCTCTTCCAACCGTCCCCAATACTAGTCATCATAGCGCGTCGTGGTAATCGGTGTTCAGGCATACGTAACACATGGCCCAACCATCAATGACCGAATGACATTAGATTTTTCTGTGAAACTTAAAGGCCTTAGGTTTATTATATACACAGCTGCAGAGGTCCAGCGCTGAAAAATACAAACTAGAGCAAAATAAACGGTTTTCCAACCAATGTTAGTTTACAACGAGTCTTTAAAAAAAACATCAACACCTACATCTGAATACATGAGGATATGTGTCCTGATTACGGTGATTAAATATTTCATTATATTCTTGAACAAATGAAATATTTTCTGGCCACTCGCTGAATAATTTAGGGACTTCGGATGTAAGAACTTTACCAACTACATCATCTGATTTTCCTCGATTGTGTAGCTGAAGAAGAAATCTCACACAGCACTCATGAAACCAAGGATTGTCACGTGAATTTGTAAGTTGCACACCACGAGAGATCCATTTGAGCATGAGGAGAAATTTTCCTGTTAAAAATGAAAACAAAACGTAAGTTCGGTAAAGCTAAGTCATAATCCCAAGACTAAACGTCATATACTGCTACTGTGTGCTAGTGAAATTCAACTACATAAAAACAGTGATTAGGAATAGAGATTCATTTATTGCAGATTAGTATCAGTAATTTAGTCATAATCAACGTAGAGATTGGCGCAAATGAGCGTTATCTCAAAAATGTCATAACACACTAGTACGATGAGATAAAGTTAACAAGATGAACGCTGAGTTAGAATAATTCTAGTAGTAACTATGATGAGGAACAACATTGTTCAAAAAGACACAAAAAGGTATGTGTGTAGAAATACTTGAACTTGAGATAAATAGTGAATAGATTTAAGTCAGTGTGATCAAATCTGATCCATTTCATCAAATATTTTCAACCACTGATCACCTACCACGCGGGTCCCAACTAGGTAGTCTGAACATAGCAACATTGTTCAGTTCAACAGTCAATGATTTCATAGACTGATCCCACGTTCTGGATTGTCAGTCTCTAGCTTCCTTGCAACCTACTCATACACTAGCCCTCATCATGAGTCGGCATGGGTAATATACGCTCCAACTACCTTAGTTGATGGATTCATGACCTCATTAACCGATTTATAATCCTTACCTAATATCCCGCGCCTAACTTTGGAAGGACTCACTCGGTCGTTCCATCACACACGAATAATACTTGGAAGACTCGTATGATCAAAAACCAGAGCCTATATGTATCTACTTTCATAGACCGTTTTTTATAGCGATAGAGTAAAATCGAGGTTTGGATAGTATATTCATCCTTTTATTGATACATAAATATCTCACCTACGCCACAAGTGATGCAAATTGATAAAGACCAAACGATCTTTCTGACTCAGTGCTGAAATTTAGACACCAAAGCATCAGGGTTAATGAGACCTCTAAGATAACTGAAGTGGTCGGTGCACTCAACTACCTCACTCCTTATGTTCACGTTCACAAAAATACACTGAATGATATCTAACAAATGATTTTAGTATCTAACGATAACATACAGGAGTAACGTCAGGCTCCTTGGTAGTTCATAGTTAAACAACTAAACATGGTTTTCATAAGTTCGATGTGGATTTTTGTAGGATTATTTACAAAATAAAACATGTTAAAATGATACACTGTAGAGCATTTAATAAATTCTGAACAGAAAAATGACTATTCAGATTCTCACTTACGCTTTCTTTCATAAACTTCAAACGCCAAACAATAAGCCTCAATAATTTTAGGAGACAAATCCAACAAAGGAAGAAGAAACTTGGATGCCTCTTCAAGTGGATCCTCAGGCTATTTTATTGGGAGAAAAAAGAATATTAAAAAGTTTAAAATCAAAAACAGCAATTATTAGGTTACGTGAACTTTAGCCAAAATCAGACGTAAACTATATTTGGGAAAATGTAACCAATTTTTAATTTGTGCATTTGTAGTCAGCTGGATGCCATATATAATATATACACAAAAATTCTTTAAAGAGCCTCATATTTACGTATGCAACTATAACTTCAGAAAAAGACTTATTGAGAAATCGGAGTGGTAAATCTCTAGCATCAAATAGTTCGAAAACGAAAACGGGTAACCATGATGGTCATGACAAATTACAGTCGGGAAACATGAATTATGGGAATCTAACTCAAAATCTAGATGTTACCGTAGTCACAACCTGGTCTGAATGTGTTTGATTCGATTCTACATAGCTTTGAAAGCATGGACAACTGGAAACTCGAAATATAATAAATATTTTAGCATCCCTCTGGTTTTTAATGGTTATCCAATGGTAAACATAGACTTAAGATTGACCACTTCTATATAGAATTTGTCAAACTGAAAAAGGCATTAACTAAAAAGAACTGGTGTTGCATAAAAATCTAAAAGTATATGGGCTAGTAAATTATAGTTACTGTCGGTTACATTGCCGTTTCATGAGGCGAAAAAATGGAGACAAGTGTAGCAGTTAATTAGTGAAAAAGGTGAAAAAACAAAAATTGGGCATTCACGTACGCTAGCAAGTGATAGTACAGTTTAATTAGACAATCTTTTGTGATATGAATAGATGAAATGACAAATGAACAAAAGAACGACGGAATTTCTTCTTATGTTTAACGTTAAAATATAGATACCCTTTTTTTAAAAACACTGCCATTAATATCTACAAGCATGACGAAATCTGATGCCAGAATATTAAATCAAGAAACTTTTCAGTCAAGGATGAGACTAAGGTTTCCAATTTTATATAAGACCATCATTAACAACAATAAACGTGTCAGTCTACAAGCTAAAAATGACGGAACAGAAATTATGGGTCATTTTACAGGACAAGCAAAGTGAAGGTTGAGAACTGTCGCTAAAACGTAAATCCCATTTAGTATAAAACAACTAACAAGTACTTACTCTGGCCAGTAGATTAGCATCTAGGTCATTATCTCCTATGGATGGGTTATCTGTATTTGCTTCTTCTGATGCAGGCTGTCTTGAACGAGCTGCTTGTTCTCGACGTTCCTGTTCAGCTCGAGCCCGAGCAGCTTCCGCTTCCGCACGCTTAGCAGCTTTCCGTTGTTTATTTCGTAGCTTTTTAGCTTCAGATGAAGACATACCGTCTATTTTTACATTTACAAAATGATAAGATAAGACAATAACTACGTGTGAATGTTATATGAAGTCATTTACATTCAGGGAAGTAAACTAAATTTACTAAAATACCGAACCTTTTATACAATTATAGGCATTATTGTTGAGATTTGGGAAATGAATGAAAAACCTTCTTAAGGTTGATCTGAAATATTATTTAAAGATAACAATCCAAACTATTAAATGGTTGGTTGGCTTATTTTAACTGAATGTAAAATTCCATGAAATTGGTCCTCTTTGTTTGGTTGTAAAATCCCCAGTTAGATGTACCCAAACGGATTAACAAGCTCAATATATTCACTAATTGATGAGAGAAAACAAGTCTTGAAGAGCTGAGCATTTGTGATACAAACTACATAAAAAATTTTCGTGAATATTCAGAAGATATCTCATCATTAGATTTTTGCACAAGAGACTGAAAGTAGGATAAAGTAGGATAGACAGAAGAGTAGGAAAGTAGGATCTCAAGAAAGTAGGATAACTAAAAACATAAGTGATACTGAAGAAGGAAAGAAATCTTTAATATATATATGTTCATGTAGCAAGCAGTTCACTACGATTGGAAAACCCCACAAGCGACACATTCGACCACGGAAATGAAGTAACAACATTGAGAAAGGAGTAAGTTTGAAAAGTCTTACAGGATACAACTAAAATGAAAATGTAATCGAAGTAGACCTCGTACGCAAATCTTGGAGTAAGAATTCTGGCTTAACATCACCTTAACAGAATAAACGAACCATCCAGTGCCCCGCACCACACGAACTAAAAACTTATGTGACTAAATTATCCATGAAAACCATTGGACTAGTAAGTCAATTAATTTTATCGATAGTAGAACTCAATCAAAAGTGTAAGGAACCTGAAATCATTCCACTGTTTGAGTAAAACCTCATACAACTTGTAAGCTATGGAGTAAGATACTAAGATAATTAACAAAAATACAGTATCGTTGAACTTCCAATAAATAGAAATAAAAGAACTTACTTTTGTAGATAATACTTTACAAATAAAACACAATAGTCAGGATCATGACTATTTCCGTCAACCGGATCAACTATGTACATTTTTCAGTACAAAAAATAGTTTTATGGTAAACTGGATTAGATGCTTAAATGAGAATTGATGCGCTTAGTCAGTCCAGCACAGGCCAAATGATAAGTTGGAGGTGCTGATTGGCGTACACTATTGGTCAAGATCCGGTTTCAATTTCCAGGGAAATGAACAAATTAAGGGTTGAAAATGTGGTTGTTTTTTTCTTGAGGGACATGTATCTATACTTACGAATGAGATGTGCATATATTCTCGATTTAGTTGGCCAATAAAATCCTCCTACTTACTCTCGGTTTTTTTATTTAAGCAGCTGGTTCGGGTAAGTATACAAGAAGAATATATATCAGTATCAGAGTTCGACAACCTCAGAACGTAGTGTTTACCAGATACAGGAATGAGACTCGAACTGACGCGGGGGGGACCCTAACCGTTGGTAACTGGAATATTGCAGAAACATGCAATCAATTTGTCTGATCGAGAAATGCTCCTAAAAAGTGTGTACAATTTTTGTGTCTTATAAACGGTTGAAAGCACTTGCGATCTGATTGCTAACAAGTACAACATACAAAACTCGTTTGTAAAAAGAGAGACAATCGAAACAATAAATAAAGAGTTCTAACCATTTTCTCCGTGGGGAGATTCATCAATACTGTCCAATGGTTGAGAATACAGCTGCAAGTAAATCTAGAAAGAAAACAGAAAGTTGATAGAAGTGAGACTATAATGTAAGCAGCAGAACAGACAACAGAAAGACAACGTTTACCAGAAGCAAATAAAAATAAATCAGTTGAATCCAGAGGAATTTGTCATGTTAAAAACATACTTTACGACCGTTCGTTGTTTTACTGTGAGATAGTTATTGCATGTGTAAAAACTCCGTGCATGTGCATGCGAAGAGGCCTTTGGGCGCAACTTTTAAACAAGCTGTGAACCAGCACTTCCTAGAGCGAATGAATCATACTTTACACACAAATGTATTCCCTGACATGTGACATTGGTTGGACTCGAATTACCTATCACAGAAAACTAGGTATGAGTATATTTATTTACAAAGCGACTGAAAACTAGAGTCGTAACACAGAGATGTAAACTTCTTGCATGATTTTATCAATATACAAATCTCTGGCTGCAAACCTTGTTAGAAATTATTTTAAACAGTTCATAAGGGTGAAGAAACGTTTTTCGATCAAAATCTCAGTACTATTAGTTGATTGACTCTTTTTTTCACCAGTTTGTTTTTCACTTCCATTGTGTCATTTTAGGGTTGACCTTTTATAACCCCTTCATTTTGTTATGAGGTAGCATGGCTAGACAGTTATTTGTGCAAAAACTCATATCGTAATCACACTACAGTATAGTTAGCAGTACAAATTTGGTCTCGAACTTTAGATTATCTGTTTTCAGTTGCATCGCCATTCAACCGACCAGCCTGAAGTGGGAAATCTCAAGGAACAAGTGTTACAGACAATCTAGCTTGATTGTGTCGTCACGATAGGCAACCCCGACCACTAAATTATGGTAACAGCTACGGCCGACTTCTTTGCCATTTAGTTCGTGGTGTTGATTTGGTATGGGGACAACCCTAATTAGCCTACGGCTCTGTGTTGTGTATAACTGACTGAATTCAATAGAAATAATAAAATTATTTTGGAACGTCATATGATACGATACCCAAGAAATAGGTCTAACAAACAGATATCAATTGATTGAAGAACGAGTAACCCATGAGCTAATTTCGTCCAACCGCATACAAAATTTTGTTTTTATTTTTCGTTCATATTCTTTATGTAAGCATGTTATTTTATTACATAAGAATCTGTTTTTCTGGGCTGATGGTAATCGTTGATTTCAAACTATTCGTGGGCTTATATCAATAATATAGTCTCGTGAGTGGCCATCACTTTGATACATTATATCACTAATTTTATCTGTCGACTAGAATTCTATTCATTGATTTTAACGATCGAAAACTTGATATCCTCAATAACTAAAAACCTCCTCTATAACACTATGCTAATAAGCAAACCATAATTGAAGACTAATAACACAGCAATTGTATTGGGATTATTTCACTAAAACTAAAATTAACAAAATGAATATAGCTATGCAAAATAGCAGATAAACGTTACAAAAATCAACTCTAGATGGATGAAAATCCAGAAGTGCTTTTTGTAAAGAATAACTTGACGGATGAAATCCTGAAATAACACTTATTAATTCCATATTAGGTATACTCACAAACACTACAGATGATTTGTAAATTGTCTTCATATGTGGTAGCTAAAAATAAAACTACAAGTAGTGACCTGCCAGATACTGTATTATCTACACATCAAAAGTGAGACAACTTTCGGAAAAGCTTAAGGAACAAAAACTTTAAACTCACTTCAACTGCAAGTTGAGCGGTATCAAAATAGGATTGGTGATCCCGTAAACGATCTTCTAATCGCAGTGTCTCAACATATGATCGTAGAGTAACCTTCCGTAGACAGTAGGAATGGAAATCTAACTGATCATCAAGGATATTTCTGTAGTGCTACCAGTTATTGATAATTCCACATATAACGATAGAATAGATATGAATAAAATTCAGTCAAGATAAGTAAACATCAACAAATTAAGTCAAAAATGGCGTGAAATGCTAATTTTTTGAAAAGGCTATTTAAATCCTACAATTTAGAAACTTTGCATCTTAAGTAGACAGTAATTCTTGTTTAAATCACGGTAGAGAATCACAAAGAAATAGCAGTCGATTCAGTTATTTAATATTATGGGAACAATACCACCAATATATCTATTGATTCAGATATCCTGAATCGCCAACATCTGTTCCTTTTATTTTGTTAATGAAACAGAAACAATCAACACGTGCCATTATTTCTAAGACACATGTGCAAGCACAATTCAATAGTTTTTTTTAACATAATCCTTGATACGTTGAAATTACAGTTGTCATATATTAAATGACGGCAGAAAAACCTAGAGAAATTCCAGATAAAAGCCATGGTATTTATCGATAAAGACGGTGCTGACTTTATATATTTGAACACAAACATTGGTACAAAGGGGCACCGAATACATATGCGCCACACAAGCCCCCCAAATGCACTGGCACAGCCAAGGGTGAGGAGAGTCCGCTTTCCCTCTCGAAATGCTCTCGCATGGCCACGTGTATGCAACCACTACCAGGGAAGTCCTACTCACTGCCTTCTCGCGCCACGGCTGTTGTTTATGAAATTGAGGATGAAAAGCGAGCGTCCGGCCCTTTAACCGGGTTGGTGGACACGGAAGGTCCACCTAGAGGAGTTGAAAATCCCTGATTCTAAACCAATGGTGCACATGGACTCTAGTATCCTAAGGGAACAAATGGCGTACTAACTAACTGTTGTTCACTGGCTACCATGGGATTGCATTTTCTGACATTGTTCCATTGCCTTGTGGATCAGACCTTTAGGTCGAATGTTCCGGGTGTGGTCTCTTGGGAAAACCATCTGCTTCGGTTTGGGCACCCGGACAGTTTTACAGCTCACACACAAATCAAGTGACTTGTGTGGTGCTGACTTCCTACATATTTTGTTTTGACATGGAGTTGTAAGGATTTCATACATTAAATATGTACATAGTTTGAAGCAAATGACAATAAGATTCATTTACTATGATTAAAAATCAAAATAAAAGAGTGGGTAAATTAAGGCTGCTTATCATTTGCCTCGTGGACTCCCAACAGCCTGCAAAAGATGATTTTGTGAGCAAGGCTTCATAGTTCATCTATATATTCAAGCAATTCATTTGAATGCGTAGTTTTGGTGATGACTGTAACCTATAATCTAATCGTCTCTAGCAAATTAAATTAGACTAGGCTTTAAACCTTATATATATCCACTTCCGAAATGCATGTAACCTTACCACTAAATAAAACCCTTTATTTATGTTTGCTTATGGATCCGCACTTAGTAGCCATCGTATGAATTGCCTGGACTTTGTGATTTTGCCTTTACTAGTAGTTTAACTCGAGAGGGTAGCATTTCAACACCTTCGAGACATCCTGAAACTTAAGTACAGACATATCAAATCCTTATTACGGTACAATGTGACGGGGAAATTGATGTCTGACAGAACAGTATCTTTTGGGATTGGTATAAATTACTATTATACTTCGAAAGTGCTTCTGGTCTGATTAATAGGAATTTTTGAAATAAGTCAGCACAACATTATGTGATTTTAAGCAGAGGCATCTAAAGTGACCACACAATTGAGACAAGCACTGCACATCCAAATATGCATAAAATGTTTCAAGTTGTATGACTGCAATCTTTACCCGTCTAAACATTTCTCTTCAGTGCGAAGTAGTTGTTTAAGTAAGAGATTACTTTGTGTTCATAACGCACGGTTGAAAATGTGTTGTCCATACACTAGTCGATTCATGAATCTTTCAAATTTAGGCAATTCAGAATACCGTTTGGTTTATTGTGAATCAGAATCAATTAATTGAGAGAACTCTCGGCAGCAACAGTTCGTTATCTACAAAGGAATATTTTCATTGTCCTTTGAATACATGTATTCACATATAGGGAAGTTTAAATCTCATCCTGATTTCATTTTAGGAGTCCAGTAGTGATAAAAGCATTTAAACGAGAGTGCAATGAAAAAGTAAATGTGTAGTATCTGTGTTTATGTTATGCCCATATACTTTATTCTAGCTTTTGGCCAAGCCAATTCACCTATACATTGAGTCATATTTTGATCTTATTCATTATTCGCTTATTAACCTTGACTATATTTTATATGAGCGTAATTGTGTGTACCCTTCGTATTCTATTCATCATATGTCTGTCATTCATTTTTGTCTGACTATAAATGTTGATTAATGCTTGCTCATAGCGAGTCGGCTTCCCAGCCATCTCCAATACGCATTGTTTTCGCTTCGCTCTCGAGTTGGCTTCCCAGCCATCTCCACTATACATCATCTCTGCTTCGCTCGCTTACACTTGCTCATGTGCCCACAGCTTTCTGGTCTGCATCATTCATCAATAAAAAATGTATTTGCCGCTTCCTTTTGCCTTCTGATTTTATACACCGTTAAGATTGGTATAATAACGGTTATCGAAGTGAACTATTATTGAAGCACGGCACTACAAATGTGTGTTGTACAGAACCTTCAAACTTAGTTTAATTTAACTCGATAGGCAAGTAGGGATTTGTTCATCAAAGTTAAACCATTTAGATAATAACTAGTTTTTATCGATATGACTTATGACTACATACAAAAACCTGCGTGGTCATTAATTTACACTGTGAACACATTTACCCCACTAGCCTGAGTTTCAGAAACTGTTAACTGCACCTTGTCGAACAACTTAGTGCACCTGAATAATTTCATATGCAGTTCTCTGAAACAATCCAAAAAGTTTTTTTTTAGTTCGCATAAAGACATATTGATTACGTTACTTTCAAAATCTTGTCTACGTAAAAACATCACTAATCACTTACTTGCTGAACTTCGTGACATAACTTAAGGGCATCACCAAATCTGCCCATATCTTTGAGTGCCCTGGCATTATCTAACAGAAACCACATGCACTGCATCTCAGACAAGTATTCCTTCGGCGACGTGTTTCCCTATATTACAAATAAATAAGTTATAACAATATTACCCTTGTAAATTTAGAAGCCATGTTCACAGCATCTTCGAGGCGATGAGCTTCCACCATGAATTTTGTGCAGCGAGCATTAATAAAACGATCAGCTGTATCTAGAGACTGGGCTTCTTCCATCCACCGACTGGCTGTTATATAGTCCCCTGCATCATGAAAGACATCGGCTTTTAGGACATAAAAGTCAACTAACGTAGGTGTTGAGAGCAACTGAGAATCTATGATCTCAATGGCTTCCTGAAAAGTGAAATGATATTAATCACGAATTGTACCTGATATTTTTTTTTGAAGTTATAATACTGAGCTAATAAATAGTTAAGCCAAACATCTGTTGTGGGGGCTTCTTTTTCATTGCTTTCCTGAGCATCGAGGGATCCGTTGGCACTCATACTGTTACGATATTTAGTTAAAAGACTTTCAAAAGCTGAAAGATTTTCAGAGTCATTTAAAAGCCCCACTAGTTGTAAAAATAGTGGGGGAACACCTTTCCTTATGAATGGCTTTAGGTAAGCATCCAAGCGCTGGAGAAACTCGTCACCTGCAACAAAATATACATATTTATCAAATCACACCTGAACAATAATTCAAAATCAACCGTCTAGAAAGACGAGATTGAGGGTAACGGGCAATAACCGACTCATAAGTTTTCTTGGTTGTTTCGGTATTTGCGTCTGTTATACCACTGACTAAAGCTGTATTCGCCTGTGCCAAAAGCTCAAGATATAAACGATTTTCCTGATTTCGATCAATTAGACTCCACGAACATTCAGCCGCATCCTCATACTGTCCAAGTTTCAAGTGAAGTTGAGCTGAAAACAGATGACCAGAAAACAGCAACCTACCCTTCATTTCCAACAAAGATATTTTGTCAACTATTTCGTTGCTGGATTGAATTAGATGTTCTAAGGCAGCATTTTCTTTTCCAGCTTCAAGCATGATCATTGCTTGGTAGAGAAGTAGTTCACTGTGCTCGTAATCGAACTGGGGTATTTCGCTTTGACCCTTTTTAAACTCATTAATAACTGTAAGAGCGATTTCATAATTTCCCAACAAATGGTGAATTAAAGCATAACCAATCCATGATGCTTTTTGGCTAGGTCGTAGAAGAAGCAACTTGTAACGTATATCCTGACAAAAACTTCTTAGAAGGAAAATTAATAGTATACCCTGCATCCTTCGTAATCCCTCAACTGCATTTGTAAGACGGAAAGATCCCTTAGCACTTGTAAATTTTCATTATCTAACTTTAAAGCTTGCAAGTAGCACTTTATCGCTTCTTCATACTTATGGTCAGATTTATGAATAAGACCATAAATATGCCAACCTATCATGATAACTCAAAGCACAGGAACTTACAAACAAAGCTGGTGATGTTCGCTTTTAAACCACGTTTTACATATTCCCTTGCTTCATCTTTCTTACCAAGACAATTTAATAAAATACCTTTCATCGCCAAAGTTTCTGAAATAAATTAATGGTATCCACATCACCGGATAAATTTAACTTACCTCCATGTTCGCTAAATTTAGGATTGCTTAGGATTTGTTTAGCATACTTTAATCCATTTTTGTACTGCTTTTGGTCATAATATTTCTGTGAAACATGGATAAAGAGAAATAATATGCACTAACAACAACTCTCTTGAATATTGAGAGTTCTTTGGGAGGGAGGGTATAAGTGGATGCCTGTTTACTCATAGTCGGATATAACACATGAACTTTGATGCCAACTCAAATTGCGAGCTTGAACATTACGCGCTTCAAAAAACACTTGTAGTCACAATGTAACGATAATCGAAATTAAAAAATATTTCAATGAATTTTATATAGACAGTGAGGTGCATAAAAGCAGAAGATTTCTTCGGGTCTACCTTTATTTAATCAGGACTGATACTCTGATTTGAAATCACGATCAGCTCAATGTCTTTGGTTGCGCAATTTAAATGTCTCATTACATGTTGATATAATCGATTATATTCGATTTGATTAAATTTTCTTGTGAAAACTTGACAGAAACTGATGAAAATAGTTACACAAACATAGATCCTGCTTACAATGTCATAAAATGCATTCGTGGAAATAAATAAATCTCCAAAATAAATTGCTCTGAAAATCTTCAATATTGGTGCTGACCTCATCAACTTCACCAGACGCACCATAGCTGAAGGCTCTCAGTCCCATATCCGTACCAGATCACAAGTGAGCTCGCCGTGCTACGCATCCCTTGTAGCTGTTGGCCAGCTTAGACGAAACACTCCTCGACATACCTATAGCCTTTAAAATATATCTTAGAACCAATTCATTTCTGGCTTCTGAGTTCACTTGGGATGATATACTTCGATTATAAATGTTTTACGTGTAAAGGCGTTGTCAAAAGTCGAGCACCTGTAGCATCTTCATTGATTTCAGTAACTGATTGACTTATTTTTAATTATAGGGAGCCTGAAAATGCAATTCCTCCCCCCAAAAAAAATACATGAATGGATTGGATTTGTCGGCCTCAACATCAATGCTCACTGTTAAGCAAACCCATTCCCCTCCTTTTTGTAATTTTATGCTCTTCTAAGGTGATTTCAGATAAAATATATCCCACTCAATATTTGTTTTCTATCCTATTGGAAAGCACTGCTTCTACAATCAGCATGTTTAAAGTTTATCAGACGGTTACAAATTATGGACTGCGAAAAAGGCATCAATGCTTTAAAGTACCATAGCATAAGGCATAAGTCTCCAAAAATTGTCTTAGTATTTCGGAAGTTATAACGACAGACAAAAGTTTATCAAAGTAGGTCCAAAAGTGTAGTAATGTTATAGTTATCGACGAGGCAATGTGTCCGAGATGAAATCAACAGTAACTCAGTAAAGTGCGCATGAAATTAGTAGATTGATGAGGAATATATAATAAGGAACCCACATTACCTGCGTGTTATTGTTGTTTCATACTATCCCGACCGGCTGATGCTTTTGCACGCTCTGTAGATCCAAGACCACTGGTAGTAGTGCAGCAACTTGAGGTTCACGCGATAACTCTTCAAGATAACGGCGTATCCCTTGTGATCGATTATACCTGAGCAGTATCGATTAGTCCAGTGAATTATTGTCTACCTTAAATAAAGATGGACATAAGGCGGTTTGACTCGTGTAGTGTTTAGAATCGTCCGGAGGGTTCCAAAGTAGTTCAGAATTCCAGCTCTTACATGTGCTCTCGGGTATTCTCACCCTGCTATGTGTAAGTAAGGGTGTTGTATGATTGGTTTAAAAGTGAGGAATTCCCTAAGTTTATCCTTAAGAGAGGTTTTTGTGTTGTATATGGTTGTGTCCCGATGTAGTGAACGCGAAGATGTCAAGTGAGGGAGAACAATTTGTTATTCAGTGCAAAATTACTGAGTTCTTCCGTGAAATGTCAAAAATCGCACATTAGCCTCTTCATTCGCAAATCTCATGAACTGTCCCAAACTTCATCGTTCCTTCATTGCTATTACAACTACTCTCTGTTTATATTCCAGTTCTCTTCGATTTGGTCTTCTTAACCTTCTGCTGTCAGTCACTTCGTTTCTAAATGGTGTTGCGTACTACATATGTCGACAGACGTAAGTAGCACACACCACACTGATTCTCAAGACTTTCATGATTCCCTCTAGGGAGCTTACTAGTTTCGTGAGTAGGTATAGGGTTTGACGGGTCTAGCTCCACGTTAAGATGACTGGGTACCGTCAGTCCTCATTGTGTGTTTCAGTATATTCGGTTGATGCCAACAGATGCGATTTGTGTGCTAAGGGTGGCAAAATGTTTTGAGTTCTTTGGGTGGGTTTAGTATGATTTTATACAATGGTTAATGAGGGGCTATAAATTGTGGAGGAGTTTCCATGAGGACTTTTGTTAGGCTGAATCGCTAGCTTTTATCGATAGCGCTGGCGCCAGTTAGTGGGCTATTATATGGGTATGATTGACTCGAGATTTGTAAAAGGCTGAGTTTAGGCTGATGACGAATTGTTGCAGCTGTTTTATGCACAGTTTGATCTTGGAACTAGTAGCTACACTCGATATGTTTTCGGCTTTGGGAGAGTTAAGGGATGTGACTCCAAGGTTTGTGATGTGGCCGTCATCGGGATTGTTGCCAGTTCGTAGTCTGGGTTGGTTGGTCTGCATATTTCTGACGATTTGACGTTGAGCAGATGTTCAGTCATGGATGATCCAAATCTTTCTAAATGTTTGAATACGCCAAAGTAATGACTAGTTAATAATGGAATGATTAGATTATGTGGTGCTGATGAACTGAATGAGAATTAGGCAGCATGTTTTAGCTTGGACTTCATACAGTTTTCGTACCATACATAAAGATTGAGATAATCCACAATTTTGCATGGGAATATTTTCAACAGACTTTAGGTTCGCGTTTTCAGGTATGTTATACATAATGACATCCTACATACGCTGGCGTTTTCTCAGCACTTTTAGAGTTAAATGGTCAATTACTCTTCCAGCGTTTTTCATAATTTCGAAATCAGGATTTTCTGGAGTGCCGACTAGGTATCTGTATGGCAATAAATCCTGAATATTTTGGGTGAAGTTACGTTTTATGTGACTGCTCTTAGAAATGACAGTGATGAACGTATTGAAGTGTACACCAAAATTGTTAGGGTCAACAAGGTCGCGTATAGATATTTTGCTAGTGGTCATTGGCTGACCACAAAAACTCATCAAATCCGCAATCGAATATCCTATATAGTGCCCCACACTTCCCAAAAGACGTTAACGATAAGTGACGCTTTTGGGTAGATTACAAGAAATAAAGTAGGTTACTTAAATTAACTTGTGTCACTACTAATTTTTCGAAATGACGAACGTTTATCCTACTTAGTTCTTCAGTCTTTCTCCCATTAACTGAGGCGTGTTTCATTGTGACAGTTCTCCACATGTTGTTTTTAGTTCCCATGTTTTATCCGGCACTCCCCCTGTATCCCTTCTAGAGTTACTGCCGGTCTCAAGCCCGGGTAAATAGGGAGGGTTGTGCATGAGGCCGGCAACCACATCTTGTGGAGTACAACATTGCTAAGAAGACGCCAACCAGAACGAACACAGTAAACCATTTAAACTATGTCCTCCAAGAGCAACATTTAAAATGGGTACATGGGATGTTTGAACAATGTGGTAGCCTGGTAGGACCAGTCAAATAGCAATGAAAATGAGGAGATACAACTCGGCAGTACTTGGAATCAGCGCAACCCATTGGACCCCAGCTAGACAGCAAAAACTAGATACGGGAGAGATGCTGCTGTACTCTGGTAACGAAGAGGAAAACGCTCCACTTACTCAGTTGCTCCAATGCTCTCCAAAAACGCACGTGTCGCACTTATGGAATGGGTTGGTCATGGAACCAGGATCATCAAAGCATCTCTCAAAACAAAGAACTAGGGGCTCAGAACAAATGTTATCCTATGTTATGCACCCACCAATGATAGTAACGGCGATTATAAAGATCAGTTTCATGAGAGGCTGCAATCAACCATACCGAAGTGCCTAGGAAAGGAACCGATCATCCTGATGAGGGACCTAAATGGCAAGGTCTAATGGACAACACCTGATATGAAGATATTATGAAATGAAGCATCACAATGTCAAATAGCATCAAAAAGGTAACAATAATGTACAAATAAAGAAACCATTAAGAACAGGTCGCAAATGTATGCATGGAGAGATTTCCACACACAAAACCTCCAAAACAAGTCTTACAATCACAAGGAATAGATCTGTAGAAGAGCATCAAAACCGACAGGCAGAAGTACATCGGAGGACTAGCGACAACTGCGGAAGAAGCTGCAAGAGAAGGGAATATGAAACAACTATATGATACAACGAAGAAACTAGCAGGGAGATATAGTAAACCAGAGAGACCCATCAAGGACAAAGAAGGAAAGATAATCATGGAGATTCAAGAACAAAGGAACAGGTGAGTAGAATACTTCGAGGAACTGCTGGATAGACCAGCCTTATTGAATCCACTGAAGATCGAAGCAGCACACACTGACCTTCCTATGAATGTCACTCCACCAAGATGGTCACCGGAAAAATCAAGAATGGGAAAGCAGCTGGACCTGACAATTTACCGGCTGAAACATGGACGTCAGGTACTGAAGAAACTGCAGACATGCTAGCCTCCTATTCAAGAAGATTTGGAAGGAAGAACACGTGCCACCGACAGACTGGAAAGAAGGATATCTCATCAAGATACCAAAGAAAGGAGATCGGAGTAAATGTGAGAATTACATAGACACCACTTTTTTCTCAGTACCAAGAAAAGTTTTCAACAGATTGTTGTTGAACCGGATGAAAGACGCAGTAGACGCCAAACTTCGAGTTCAACAGGCTGGGTTCCTTGAGGACCGGTCGTGCACAGACCAAATAGCATACCACGGATCATCGTTGAACAATCACTTGAGTGAAACTCATCACTATACGTCATTTTCATCGATTATGAGGAGGCGTTTGACAGTGTGGACAGGAGAACATTATAGAAACTTCTTCGACATTATAGAGTTCCTCAGAAGATTGTCAACATTATCCAGAACTCATAAGACGGACTTCAGTGCGAAGTGGTGCGTGGAGGACAGCTGACTGATGCCTTTCCTGTTAGAACTGGAGTCAGACAAGACTGTCTACTCTCCCCCTTCCTCTTTCTTTTGGTGATTGACTGGATCATGAAGATCTTGACATCAGAGAGATAGCGCGGTATACAATGAAAGTCTCAGAATCAATTAGATGATTTGGACTTTGCAGATGACCTAGCTCTCCTATCCCATACGCAAGAACAAATACAGACGAAGATAAATAATGTAGCAGTAGCCTACGCATCAATAGGCCTCAATACATACGAAGGAAAAAGCAAGATTATCAAATACAACATGGAGAATGCTAACCCGGTCACACTTGATGGAAAAACTCTGGAAGATATGTGAACATTCATGTACCTGGTCAGTATCATTGATGAACAAGGAGGATCGGATGCATATGTAAAGGCGAGGATTGGTAAAGCAAGGACTGGATTCCTACATTTGAAGAGCATATGGAACTCAAAACAACTCAACTAACTTCAAAGTGAGAATCCTCAATACAAACGTCGAAACAGTCCTATTGTATTGACCGGAAACCTGGAGAACTACTACAATCATCGTCAAGAAGGTACAAGTATTTATAAACAGTTTTCTATGCAAAATAATCAAAATTCACTGACCGGATACGATCAGCAACAGCGTTTCATGGGATAGGGCAAACCAGCTTCCAGCTGAAGAGGAAATTAGGAAAAGATGATGGAAGTGGATAGGACATACATTGAGGAAATCATTAGACTGCATCACGAGTCAAGTCCTAATTTGGAATCCTGAAGGGAAGTGGAAAAGAGGAAGGCCAATGAACACATTACGACGGGGAATAGGAGCAGATATGAAGAAGATGATTATCAACTGGAAAGAACTGGAAAGGATTGTTGAGGACAGGGTTGGATGGAGAATGCTGGTGGGTGGCCTATGCTCCTCGACGTAAGTCATGTTTTGTCCAAAGTGCTTCAATCGATAAGTTCGAGATCCGACTGCTAATAGACACACCTTAACCCCTCCCACCGCAAAACTGGAAAATAAGGTTTTGTCAATTCCATTTCGTCGTTAGTTGCACTGCATTTTTCCTCTCTTTTTTCAGAGTCACGAATGAGATACGCAACGGTGTATTTTGAAGCACATGTGCGTTCACCAAGGTTACAGTCTGTACAATTTGCCATTTCTAAGCAGATTATATCAATTGTGATTTCATAGTTTAATACTAACACACAAACCCATTTAATTACTTGCTGGTACATCTGTGTGAGTACCTTATCATAAATTCTCACTGACTTCATTTATTTAACAACCCTACCTAGGTGATATTTTATCTGTAAACCAACGCTGCAGGTAATTGCTTACTTCTGTGACGATGGCGCGTACCTGCTGTATGTCATTATTATTCATAACATTATTCATATTCTTACGTACTCAAATTTACCCTCCGATTTTCAAAACTAGAGTGCCTTATTACCTGTCAACTTAACTGGAAAATTTAATGCAGCAAATACTGTGTCGTTTGTAATATTTTGACCTTATTTGCAAACTGACAAGCATAGTGTGGCATATTGTTATTTCAGAATATATTATTATTATATTCGATCGTTTGATTTTGCTGAACAACAATTGGTTGAATAACTGGGTTATAACATTTGTTTAGGTAACAGTCTGTGTCCGAATTGATAATCCTTCGTCACTCAACCACTTTGTTATGAATTTTTACTGGGCAAGCGCATGAGTGTCATAACCAACCTCCACAGTTATTCTAACTCTAAACTACTTTGGCTTGGAAGCTAGATTTGTAAAGTAAAATATATCCAAGGCTGCATTAGGCTGGTCTAATCTTCATTCTGTTGGAATGAATTCTAAATGTTTTGTGTGTCAACTAGTCAGCGTGTATCAATATTTGTATGCCAATATAGTAGTGGAATATTATTAACAGTTAAGTAGATAGACATGTGTCGTGCGCTCTGCCTCTGAGATAGACATGCAACCAAAAAAAGTAATGTTGTAAAGATTCACATATAAGGCATTCCACTCAACCAACCTTCCAGGTACAAGTTAACCGGTGAAGTTAGCTTGGTGTGTTCGGTAGTCATATTCTCTGTCAGTTATCATAATCAGAAATGAATAGATATCTACATTCATTTAAAATATCTGCTTCAAATATCGTACAATTTCAATATATAAATGGTTTTTACTGTTTTTTCTGGTAAGCGTTTATTTAGCAAGGTTGTTTTCTACGGCATGGAGTTGCTGACTATGCTAAACCCTCCATTCTTATTCAAGCTTGGGACCGGCAGCAACCCTGGAAGAGCTACTGGTGGTTAAAAAATTTAAGAGCATCATTATAAGTCAAAGTCTATAAACACAATAATCGGAGACCTTCGCGTAGCTAGTATTTTCTTCCGGAATCGTCATTGATGAATTAGTTTGAGGCGAGAAGGTCATCTTACTTACATCTATAACATTAAACCCCGGATAAAATAATGCTTCCGAATTAGACAACTGTGACAAATGGGATCCTTAAGCCACTTTGAGAGAGGTCCGGCAACGCCTAGACCTTCAATCTTCAAGAATAGCCTATTTGTTTGCACCCCGTCAGATGCTTTTCTGAAGTCTGTGTAAACAACATTCATTGATTTCCCATTAGTCAGAGCCTCTATCCATTGCTCTCTTGCCATAAGGAGATTTGTTATGCATGATAAATCTTCTCTGAGGCCATGCTTTTCGTTGTTCAACAAGTTGTTGGTTTCTGTTACATCCCCTGGTGAATTATGAATGGTAACTCTAAGGTCTATTTATCGACCAATGTATTATGCCTATTTCCTATTGTACAATTGTTACGTAACTAAACTATTCATATTCGTGTTTCTCTTATCATTAGCTTTATTTTGATCTTTGATTTATTATCATACGATTCTTGAGTTATAATCAGGTTATTGATTACTTTGGTTTGTATAAAAACCCAATGTGTTTGTAAATAATGATTCATATTGCCGAGGCTGTTATTTGTGTTCTGGACTCAACTGGCTGGGCTAGGCATATAGCAGGACCGAGAAGTAATCAAGACTGCTCGTACGATTTTATGTATCATTGGACGTTTATATATTAAGAGGGCACGCGCAAGCAATCGATATATCAAACAGACACCCATACGTTATAATAGTTTCCATGAATTTCATTATAGTTTTTTCCAGTTCTTTCCAGTATTTTAACTACGACACTGGTGAGACTGACAGGTCTGTAGTTTGATGAAAGTTGTAGTGGTCCTGTTTTATTTATTGAAGTGACGACTGCGTCCTTCCAGTCCGTAGGTAGCACACCCTCACTACGTGACATATTGAAATCGCAGTCAACTCGTATGGTTAAGGTAATTTTCATGTACAGGATAACCCAACCACTCTCATGGTTTGATCTGTCAGCTCTACATAGTAAGAAATCAGTCAACTAGACTTCACTGTCATACAATTCTGGCGTTAACCACGTTTCTGAGATAACAATGACATCAGGGCTTTCTGTCCCCATCATGTTATTTAGCTCCGCCATTTCATTTAGTAGTCTGTGAAAGTTTGTATAACATACCCTTAATTTTGTGAACAACTTTTTCGTATCACCCATATTAGTTTGCAGATCGTTTCACCCCAAAATGTTACAGTCTGGAAACCCTTAAGTTTAAGGGTTTTCACCGTATCGGCAGCTCTGACTTATTTCTACCTCTGTCGATCTTCGCTTAATACGACCAAACATGCTGAGATCCCCGCGGACATTCGTTCCGGATCCAGTCTGTTTGCAGTACTGGGTTTCCCTCTTCAGAAGTTAAAGTTAACTCTACGAGGCTTGCCTGTGTGGTTTTCGAGTTCCCTTTTTGTCCAATTCTATAAAGCATATGAGTGCTAACTCCTAATACTGTCTCTGGAACTGGCTTGCAAATCAAGGATTTGTTCGTGCTCATATCTAACCTCTAGTTCATTTACGGAAGACTCCTAACTTAGGAAGAATGACAGACTTTCCAGTGAGATTGTCTAGACAAACTGAGGGGTTTCTGATTTCTGCAGTCCAATTTGGCACCAGACGTACAGGTTTAACTCTGTTTCGCTAATTTCCACTGTGCTACTGAAAGCTAGTCACTGACATTATTTTGTATCTTTATCAAATCATCTAAACCACTCAGTCTTTGTTCTTCCATAAATCGCGCGGGATTAGACACAGTTTTGATTTGACCGCTCCAGCGAAAACTTACAAGTTGTCGAGGTGTTACACCGATCGCTTTACGGCTGTTTGACCTTATAGAGCTCAGCAACCTCTTTCAATGATCAAGGCCACCGAGTTGTTGCATACGGTTTATAATCATATGACGAAAAGCTTTTGGTCTCGACATTGTACTTGCTAGTATTTCTTCGCTTATAGGATTTAATTTTACTTGATAATTCCCCCAAACATCAGCACTAATGCAACAACCAACTATTTTAAGAATTGCTATCGTTGGGTCTGGTGGGGTTGGCAAGAGTTCTCTAACTCTCCAGTTTGTGTATAGTGAGGTGATTTATTTAGCATACTTGTTGCATTATTATTTTTCTCTTTAGTTTATTCAGGATTATGAACCAACAAAAGCTAATTCGTACAGGAGAAAAATGACGTTGGATGGGGTGCCACTACAATTTGATATTCTAGATACTGCAGGTAAAGGATTTCCATGTTCTCCGACTATTCTTACGTTATTTTTATTGCTGTCCTAACGTTTTGAGATGTCCTTCCTGAGTCTATAATATTTGTTACTTTTCTTTCACAATATATTCAGCATATTCCTTCGATTTCTTTTTGTACCTTAAATCACAATCACTTTAAATTAGGATTCATGTTTTTAGAACGTAACTGCTACTCGTCCCGAACTGGTACGCACTCTGAACACAAGTATTCATAAACTCCAACTAAATGTAACCATACCCTAATATATAGCGCAAAATGGGGGCTATTGTAATAATTTAAAAGGGTAATTTAATCAGGTTGGAACATTCGTACAACTACATAGGTTACCGTTTTGAGTTCGAATTAATCCTGGATGCATCAACCAAACTCTGCAACTTTTGAGATAACACCCTCTTAAGTACCCGGAAGTATTTTTAACCAGGTCAGTTAAATATCAAAGTTGTATAACCTCAACTCACTACAGAATCCAGACTGCCTTCTAAAGTAGATTCAGAAGGACTATATATTCAATCATAAATCCCTTCAGACCATTGAACCTGTTGTAAGTCCACGAAATGATTCCTGTTCAGATTAAGTTCAGGTCTTTTAAACATGATGGTGAAACCGTTTGGTGCAGTTGTTAAACGTCAACTGAACTGTTGAGGCCATTTTTAAGCGAACCATGAGAACATAAGGTTTGTCGTAGTAGAAGGTTGAAATAAAGTTGGAGGCTTGTACATGTACTATGAATGCCGTCCCAGCGAATTCCACATCTTGTTGTTTTCGGACGCTGGGACTGGTTGGAAAAGTCGGAGAAGTGGTCGTTGTATGACACGGTGTCGTGATATGACAAGATAGGTACAGGACTGCCTTCTGTTGGTCCTTCACAGCTCTTTGGTTGGGGTTCTAAAGATGATACAATGTATTGGCTGGAGACATCAGAAATGGCTCAGAATAGAAGCCAGTAGCTATCCTGCTGTAGCTCTCTTTTAATTTCTTCATAAAATTGAGAGTAATTTATCTAAGTGGAAGAATTCTCACTCGTTTTATTTGTCCCAATTGGAGTACTCCCTTTATCACTACTATTACTACTACTATTATTGTTTCACCCACTAATTCATACTCACTAGTGACCTTCCCAATAAATAAGAAAGAATCAAAATCATCCTGTTATAACTATAGGAGGATTAGTTCTACTAATATAGCGTCTAAAATACTAGCCTCAATAATTATCGGCGCCTAATGAAGTTTCATGAACTGCTAATACGATAAAATTGGGCTGGTTTCAGACTTTGTCGTGGCTGCATCAATCATATATTCACCATTCGTCGGATTTTAGAAGACAGACACGCTTATCAGCGTCCGGCAATGATGGTTTTTCTTGACTTAAAAGCAGCATTTAATCGGTAGATCGAGAGGTTCTGTGGCAGAGTTTGTCATTGAAAGGCCTACCTCAAGTGCGTAAACCTTGTAAGGGCTTTTTACTCGAACACTACCAATAAAATCAGAGCTTATGGCAAACTGTCATCTGATTTTGCAATCTCAAGTGGTGTCCAGGAAGGTTGTCCACTATCTTCATTTTTGTTTAATTTGATCATCGACCTATTACTGGAAATAACGTTCTCGTCGGTTGAATTTCTGAGAATTGATTTCTTACCGGGAGGCCCACCTATTGACATAGAATACACAGATGACATAGTCCTGTTTGGTGAAGACGCTGATAAAACACATAGTCTTTTGGTAGCACTGAGTAACAATGCCAGGATGTTTGGAATACGTTCCTCTCCATCTAAATGCAAATTGTCGCTTCACGACTGGCCTGTGTCAACACCTGAACTACGAATAGGGAGTGAAGTAGTCGAACGCGTCTATATCTTCACTTATCTTGAAAGTCCAGTGTTCGACAAAACCTCTGAATGGATCCAAAAAGTTCGTTTGGTTTTTTGCCAATCTGCGTCACCTATGGTGAAGGCGAGATCTCCGTCTATCAAATAAGGGAAAAGTATTACTGCTCAGCAGTTTGTTCCGTTTTACTTTATGGCTACGAAACGTGGCCATTAAGGGTAGAGTATACTCGTAATTTACTAGTATTTGATCACAAGTGTCTTAGAGATATTGCTCGCATTTGCTGGGATCACCGGGTAAGTAATAGTCAGGTTAGACAGGGTATTAGAGAATAATGGTAAATCAGCTGATGAGGTTATGAATCTTCATCGACTGAGATAGTTGGTCCACATATTACTCATACCCAACTATCGATTACCACGTCGCACTATGCCGACTAGTATTGGAGACTGGTGGAACGAAGTTAGGGGTTGCCGAACCGAAACGTGGCATCAGTACTTAAAATCACTAACTTCTGGTCTGAGCCATGTTTGTAGATGGGGACTACTTTTTTTGGGGTCCGCGTGACAATCGTAACCAATGGTGGAGACTCTGGGTGACATGGCTTAGGATCGATCACAAGGGTGTAGTGTATACACTCTTTGTTTTCTCTTAAACCGGGAGATTAAAACCACTCTATACCTCACTTTCTGCAAACTAATTCTTTCTCCCTGTATCACAACCTTATATGCTATCTTTTTTCATATATTATTGCCATTGAAGTAACTGCTATGAATTTGGTGTTCATCTTGTGTTAATGAATGAGGTGAGGCAACTTGGACCGATGCATATATGTAACTGGTGCTACGTTGTAGCTGGCTGACCGATATTGTTTCTCTCCTCTTTTATTATTCTTACTCTCTTTTCTCTATCTTTGTAACCTCATTTTCATAATGTGGTGCGTATATATTTGGTGCCCCCTGTACCAATCTTTGTGTTCAAATAATAATCATAATAATCGCTCAGATTTGATCATAATAGTACAAATACCTTAACTTCTTATGCTTTTCTGAAACTTCAACATTTAATTCTTTGTTAATTATTTTCCTTTATTGGTCTGCATTCGTATTTATTTTACTGTCTTTTTTCTGTACTAAATATGAGTGTGGTAACTAATTTAGGTGATTCTGTACGATGTTGTATACAAATATTTCTACTAGTAGCCATATTAGCTTGCCATCTCAAGGGATACAATGGAATTATACAGGTTATTTGACGAATTTTCGTGGTTTGGCACAGTCGATTAGCCCCAACACTATTCGTTTCCATTTATAATGACCGTACTTAGAATCCAATCACTGCTTAAAATGCATGGATTTAAATAAGACAACCGTTTCGTCATTCTGTATACAAGTAAGATTTAGCTAGTTACTAGTAAAGATGTACGCAAGTATGTGTAGGCGATATGTCACGATTGTTAAGTGTGATGGTGAAGGAACACAAACTATGCTTGAAGATCTTCAGAAGATCTCAAAAAGCTTGAAAACAAATCAGCAATAACACTACATTCCGTAAGAACGGGGCACATAATTGAAGTCGATCGAACAGAAATCCTTCAGAAAGTTTTTAGTTCTTACAAAGAGAATTTGACACCCAAATCCTTATATATATGAGCAAACTAAAACAGTCTGAATAGACGAGACGGAGTACCTTAATAACTATTGACTGATACATAAATATGATTTTAATCTACTACTCTTTTCTACATGTCATATTCTATGAAGAAACGGCTTGTATTCGTTTTAATAGATCATTGTGTGTGGATATAGCTTAAACAATCGGTCTGATTGACGTAACACAAATATACACTTATTTATTCTCATTTCATCCATGCTCTGACACGTTTGGTGTGTGACTATCATTCAGATTGGCTAATCTTATTTCCAACCGTAACCCAGGGTCATATTTAGTCGGTAGTTTTTTCACATCAGGTCTGAATATAAATCCATTCATTTCTTTCTTTATTAAGACTTCACATTTTCAATATGATTAAACAATCTTTACTCACACAGTTGCTTTGTTAACCGTATTTATATTCGATACTTTCTGTCCTACATAATTTTCCTGAAGCCGGAACTGAACTACTAAATGAAACGTTGGAGTTGTTTTCGATTTCAACTCCTGAAAGGTTTACAGATATAAGGTTAGATGAAGAATTTTTGGCTAGTATGTAGCTGAAAATCTTTATTTAATTCCTAAAGGGTCACTTAATCCATCCCTTTTTATATTACTAGAATACCTTGTATAGCAGTTACTCAGTGGCTAGGACGTCCAACTTTTAACCACTAGGTTTCAGATTCAAACTCCGTTCCAACCACTCCCGTCTGAACAAGTGGACAGCATCACTACCCCTCTTGTTTAGAGTGTGGCTTTAAGCTAAGCACACATATCTGTACCTGTTAAATAGGTTAATATTTATATAATATATAATGAATCTAGATTAACAAATATCCTGTTACATTGATCTTCATTAGTGTTTTCTTCAAAATTTGTCTCTTTATTTTTAATAATAAATCAATAACATATACAGGTCAGGAAGATTATAGAGGGATTCGAGATTATTTTTTCAAAATTAGTGAAGGTTTCATATTGGTGTTTGCTATTGACGATAGCGAATCCGTAAACTCTTTGGCAACATTTCGGTAAGTGGTGTGTTTATAGAATTATATATATGCCTAAAACAAACAGTAAATATAAATCAATATTATAATTCATTAATTTGAAATATCTATATTAAATATTGTACAACATTCATTCACATCGGTAGTATCATAGAACTACTGTAGAATTGAGAAGAATAAGTTCTGCTCTCTTCTGCTTAGTATTCGTTAAGCAGTAAATTATTCCATGTTAGTTACATGAGTTTTCCTATGGAAGAATGTATTAATGTTTAATTTTTAATAGTACTCAATAAAGTGTTGGTTGTTTGGTATATTCTTGGAACTTTGGTATTTGATCATAAATACTTGATTTGCCAAGCTTGATAAATTCATCGGAACCAAAATTACAAACTTTGAATTTAGTTTAGTATTCTCAGTCAGGAATGTCCTTTGAACTCAACCTATTTTCAATGTAGTGGTAACTACTAGGGTGAGATATGTTCCCTGGTTAGATAATGACATACTCCATGTTATTTTATCATAAGGACTTTTAAAGAATACGTTTATATTCTATGCTGTCCCTTGGTCATAACTGTCCAAGTCGATATACTCTGATATCAGTTTCGACACTCTTATGGTCGGTTACTCAAATTAAGATAACCTATTTCTCTCATTTTTACACCTAAAATTAAGCTGTCATTTAAAAACTCATTTACGTTACCATTTGTTTAGCTGTGCTACTGTCCTTATTGTCACAAATATTCCTTACGAAATGTTTTCAGTAAATGATTATTAAATGTAAGGAATAAAAATAGAAGACACGGTTTGCTGGTAATAGTTTTAATTTATGATCATCGTAAATTCACAGAATGTGAACAGACAGCAAGTATGATAAAGGATTGAGGTTATTGATAAAATCTCTATTTTGTCTCTGATTTGGACGTATTTATTATAAGTGTCTAGATTGTCCTTTTCTTCAAGTTTACTTTAGTTGAATTTTCATCACTACGGATAAATTTGTCAATCTCATTCAATATTTGCTTAAACTCATTGCTATTATTGAGTTTCTTCATGACTAGATTTTAGTGATATCTTATTCAGCCTGTTGGCCTGTAAAGAGCATAAAATACGCAATTAGAAAAGACTGTATATGAGAGGAAATTTTATATTCATCCACCTTTAAATTGTCACCAAACTGGTCTTCACGTGATTTTGTTCTTATGGGGATTGAAGTAGGTAGAGCGAGATTTACATTTCTGGGCGGTCGGCTTATGACATAGCTCTGTGGTATGAAAGAGAGCTGAATGACATCCCTTAGACCATCATGACCTCCGGGTGGGATTGTAAGGATCACCCAAAACACGGGTTCCTGTCGTATTTTTCCACTACATTCTCCATAAAAGTCATTCATGATCAGCATAGAACCTGTCAAAAATATGTGTTGGCGGAAGTTGTCATTAGCGTATCTGAACTACGAGATAAAATCAACTAGATAAATAACAAAGAATACTAAATAATGTATTAGCAAAGGTAGTGAGGCAAACTAAACTATGAGAATGTAGTTCGAAGAAATGGGACCAAAATAGATGTATAAAGGGATATTCTTACTCAAAATGTGAATGAAAATAAAAAAGTGAATGTATCCGAGACATTGTATCGATTCCAAGCTGTGTCACCTAAAAACTTCAACCACTTATTGGTTATTTCATGTACCTCAACGAAGTAACATGCATCTGTTAACATGGTTCCGTCCAACAATCAATGATTTCATGAACTGACACCACGTTTTTTCAGCCATCCCTATCTTCCTTACAATCCTCTTAACTGGAAGAAATTCATTTTGGTTGTATTTTCGATTACACAGTATCTTTTACTGAGTACTGTTGTTTATTTATTTACTTTATCTCACGACTTTACTCTCTTCTATTCCTTGCACTATTACCGTTTCGTTTGTTTGTGGCATACATTTCGTGTGCCCTTTTGTACCAGAATTTATACATACTATACGTCCGGCTAAACAAGTAAAAGTCTATTAGTTCGGCTACCGAGTGATTGTTTATCTACCATTCTCTGTTCTGAACTCACAGTTATGTTTGTGTAACATCTTTGAGTGTATTCAACTTTCTTCTATCTACAGTGCTGGAAAGTATCGTTAAATGTTATATTAAAAATGCGGTTAACGGTTAATTGTTAAATTTCGTATTTGTATACTCTTTAACTTGTACTTTTGTGTAATATATTTTAGTGAGCATATTCTTCGTATTAAGCAATCTGACCATGTACCAATGTTAATTGTGGCTAATAAATGTGATCTAAAAGGTTGTACTCGAAATAATTATATCAGTCAAGGCAAGCAGTATGCAGATGATTGGCATCTTGACTTTATCGAAACTTCAGCAAAAACATACAGCGATGCTGAAAGGGTAAACAACTGGTCTACTTTTTTAATCGTAAAGATGATTGTGGTTAATAATAATAATATTTGGGGGTTGTTTGTGGAGACTTTTTTAGTAATTTTTTATATATAGTTGAAATCATGAGTCAATTGAAGCTTGTGGAAATTATATTTGAAATAAACTCAGCGGTCGAAGTTTAAATAATTCCAACGTTTCGTCCATCAGACTTGGCTGGACCTCTTCAGGGTAATAATCAAAATCAAAATTACCCAAGAATATATAATCAAATCAAATGTGTACTAAGTGTTTATCCAATCATATTCAGACGTTGACTTTAGTAAGTAGGATAACATGAGTCGGTCATATGTGAATCATATGAAAAAGTTAACAATGTAAAGATGAATGAATGATTGATTGTGTGTGTATGTGTAGGTTTGAGTTATTTGTGGTTGACATTCGGTAATAGTTCGTTTTTTATTTGAAGTGAAAATAAAAGTGCAGATTGAAATTGTTTTTAAACCGTCAATTTGCATGTAAAATGAGAACCATCAAATACGTAAATGTAATGCTTAAGTATCTCATTTTATTTCTGTCAGAATAACGATGCATGTGAAATAAACAGGTTGGATAGAGATAGGGTCCAATTACTTGTTAATGAACATTTGCCATGTGGTAGCTAGTTGAATACCATCTTTTCTGCTCAGGCTGTTCTTATTGGCTCATATACAGCGCTTTTGCGGTCAATCTTTCTTTATGTGTCTCAGAGTCTTTTCAAAGTATTTTGGTCCCTTCAAAATTGATCTTATGCTCTGTTTCTAACGCATGTAACGCTGTTGCCGACCTATTCTCAAGTTTCTTCAGATCAACTGAGAATTTGGGACCTTTTTCAAACATTATATGTTCCTTCGTTCTCACATTCAATTGTTTAGAAGTTTATCCTACGTAAGCTGCATTAAAATCATGATAGTTGGTCTCATAGACAACATTCTGTTGTTCTTCCTTCGGGAACCTGTCCTTAACTTTCATTAATGCCGATCTCATGGTGTCACTAGTCCCAAAATACACTCTTATATTATGTTTTTTCAGAATCCTCTTAATTTCTTCCGATGTTTCTTAACGGTATGGGATGACCACTGTGGTCTTCCAATCTTTCGGTATTTACTCTAATTTAGTTTTTCTTTCATTCCTAATAATACTCTTTAAAAATCCTTTGGGATATTTGTTAGCCTTAAGTGTAGACAAAATTCCATTCAATTCAACCTGTTGGTCTTCCTTCTTTATACTGAGATTAATACTCTGTTAATTAAATATTTTTACAACTGTGACTTTCGTACAATACTCATGAGCCGAACCAATATTCGTATTAATAATAATAATAGAAAGAATTATTTTAGTGCTTAAGGATATTCTTTGCAACCTTACACCTATCATTAACTCAGTATGTTTAAACTGGGCGCCCATAGTTGTTAAATTTATTCATTATTATAATACTTTGAAAAATGTTTCAGTTTTTCGTATTTCAACGAAACTTCTCGTTATTGCTCATTCAGTCAAAGTGCAACGTAGAACTTAGTACTTGTGCACATTGGTTTAGCTTGATATATACCCCATTAGCTTTGTTAGATGAAATTTTCAAGGAAAATCATAGTAATAGAGGTAGTAACAGTATTAATGGTCGTAGAAGTGAATAAACTGTTGCATGGTATACCCGTCCTTTGGTTAGCAGACAGATATTTCTCCTGCACCACCAGTGGTGCAAGTTGGTAGTTGTCAACCGGGCTTTCTGAGTTCGTCCCTATATTTCGTCAGACAGCAACCCACGAGGTTGGTCGGGGAGCTATAGGACCAAAAGCACTAAAATCATGGTTCGAGGGTGAAGTTGTACTGCTAACTGTATTAAGATGTGACATCATTAAGGTTTCTGCCTTAAGGCAATCAGCATCTCCTAAGATGCTGTCTTCTCACAAAGTGTTGAGGACATTAGATCCCCAGAACTCACTTGGAAAAGATCCTAATTTGTAATTTTGTTCTGAAACTTTGAATTTATGTTTTCGCGCCAAGAGACGCCTAGTTGACCTACAACTTACATTTCCCACTCGGAAATCTTTGACTGTCATTGGTTGACGGGTTTTTTTTAGTACGTTATTTTGTGGCTCTCCCAAGGGCGTTTCTGCCATTGTATAAATAAGCTTGATTTGTGTGCTTAGTGACCTCGTATTTTCTGGATGTTTGTAAAATACATTCTCTACGCCTCATCAAGACTTATTGATCTAGTTAGCAGGGCCTGGGACAACGGATTAGAATAGCCTATCGTGTCACTGTGTCTTTGGCCTTCGTTCCGTTTACCAAGTAAGGTGAACTCGTAATAGCATCAAGCATATCACAAAGGAAGAAAGGGATTATAAAACATTGACGCTAAAAATATCACATCTCAACTTACCCCACGCATTTCCGTCTTTGGCGGTAAGGCTTTTTGGAATTTAGAGTTAGCACATCATAAACTTCCTATAAAAATACTGTGATCGGTCTCTAGCAGTTGTCTCTCAGGTTCTGTTGCTACACTCCCAGGTTGTTATAGTCACCACTAGCCCATTTTTCTCTTCAGACCCTTCGATAAGCAATATCCACAGTATGAGCAACCGGGAAGTGACAATCTACCTCATCCCTTTAACAACACTAGAGATTGTCTTATTCATCATATTCCTTTTATCCCCACCACCAACTCTTTTATGATCTTATTCCCTGCACCATTAATACTAAATGTTCGAGTTCTTGGGATGTTGTTTATAGTATCTTGAACCTGCACTCTAAACTAAATTTGGAAGCTTCCAATGTTCGGACCTTATGTCAAATGGGCCAATAGGGCTCCCTTATATTAGACTCTAGAATCTTGTACCATCGATATATGCTATGTCTCCGAAACACCCATACAGGACTTATGTGGGGTCATTCACCTGCTCTCATGTAGTCAATACAGAAAACGGGCTCAACCTACCTCCCGTGTATCTGGGGTCTTAACTGCCACCTCTTGTGGTCTCGCTGGTGTATATATAGCACTTAGTTTAGAAGCGAAACTTGCTCTCCTAAACTGATTTCCTATAGAGAGTTGTTTGTATTCTGTCCGACTAAGTAGGGAATTAGGAAGACATAAAGTTTGGGACACACACGTCAGGTCTGCCTACGCTTATCACTACTATTGATTGGGTAGTAGTCTCTCAATAGGAAATTTGACTAAAAATTTTGATAGATGAATTTATACCTGATTACTGACGTTTGCTGGATTTCTGTTACGAAATTATCCTACTCATCAATACAATTATAATTGTTTTTCTGTAATATTATTTTTAATGTTGTATGAACTGCCCTGGTACGGCCGAGAGTGGGAAGAGTCCGCTCTCCCTCTCGAAATGCTCTCACATGGCCACGTGTATATAGCCTCTGTCAGGGAGGTTCTATTCACTGCCTTCTCGTGATGGGGGTGTTGTTTACGAAATTGAGAGGTTGAAAAGCGAACGTCCGACCCTTTAACCGGGTTGGTGGACACGGAAAGTCCACCTAAGGGAGTTGGAAAACCCTGATTCCAAACCAATGGTGTATATGGGCTTCAGTATCTTGAGGGAACAAATAGCGTATGAATCAATCGTTGGTCACCGGCTATCATGGGACTGCACCTGCTTTATTTTATTTATTTATTTAAACACATAAATATTGGTACAAGGAAGCACCAGATAAATATGCGCCTCACAAATCTCATTTGATTTGTGAGGCGCATATTTATCTGGTGCTTCCTTGTACCAATATTTATGTGTTTAAATAAATAAATAAAATAAAGCAGGTGCAGTCCCATGATAGCCGGTGACCAACGATTGATTCATACGCTATTTGTTCCCTCAAGATACTGAAGCCCATATACACCATTGGTTTGGAATCAGGGTTTTCCAACTCCCTTAGGTGGACTTTCCGTGTCCACCAACCCGGTTAAAGGGTCGGACGTTCGCTTTTCAACCTCTCAATTTCGTAAACAACACCCCCATCACGAGAAGGCAGTGAATAGAACCTCCCTGACAGAGGCTATATACACGTGGCCATGTGAGAGCATTTCGAGAGGGAGAGCGGACTCTTTCCACTCTCGGCCGTACCAGGGCATTTGGGGGCCACCTACTTTCGATGCTCCATTGCCTTGTGGATCAGATCTTTAGGTCGAAGGCTCCGGGTGTGGCCCCCTAAGAAAACCACCTGCTTCGTCTGAACAGCCGGGCAGTATCACAGCCCTCACACAAATCAAATGAGATTTGGTACCCCTTTGTACCAATATTAATGTGTTTAAATAAATAAATAAAATTGTGTATTATGTATGTAGTTGGAATTAGCAAACCTTAAGTCTTTGCTTTCTAGTTGGGAAAATTTTCTTGTTTCATGGTGTGTACAGACCAGGGAAAAGTTTATTTCAATGAAAATACCAAAAAATATCCAATTCATATTTAAGATGATGTTCTATTCGTTCATAACCCCGTCCCCAGCTTACGTACCGTTTCTGTCTGCCTACAACTTTAATACGTTTGTTAGCTGACTTTTCCTTCTTTTTGACTGCACTTTTACAAACTAATATACATGTTTTTAGATTAAATATTAAAGGGCTTATAGCTATATATGGTAACCACTTCACTCCACACCCTTGCTCGATAATTCCGACCAGTCAACACGAGATAATGGTTTCTCAACAAACGAATTGATTACGATCAAACGTTCGAGGTTATGAGTATAACACAAATATTGACACCATTTGTAACATAAATGTTCATGTAGTTCACTGGCTAATAGTAGTATGCTTTACTTATTGACCATAACCTGAGCTATTACTAAATACGATTGGAACATAAATTATTCATTCCATCGTTTTCAATGAAGATTGTTTTTAACTATCACTAGATTATGTTAGAAGTATTGAAAGTGACCATTTCATGACACTTATATGTAAAGTTTCTCACTTTTGATGTGTTCCATCTAGTGAAGTATTCATTTGATTATCACATTTCTACAAGGATGTTAGCAGTCAAATGTTAAGGATCCGTAGGCGATTTTAGTCAAATCTAATCGTTGTGATTTAGATTCACTCTTTTTCTCCCAGTGAATTGTTGACAGATTATAGTCTCTTAGTCAGTCACAGCGTAGAACTTCGTACATACGTACATCAGTTCGAGCTGCCGGACCACAAGGGCTGATGAGACTCCCAAGATAAGTCAAGTGGTCGACACGCTCAACTACTTCACTCCCTATCATTAGTTCAGGTGTCGATGCAACCCAGTCTTGAAGTAACATTTTGCACTTGGAGGGAGAGAATCGCATTCCGAACATGCCTGCATAGTTGCTCATAGTGGTCAGAAGACTGCATTTTGTCAGCGTCTTCACCAAATAAAACTATGTCTCTATGTTTTTCTCTTATCTCTATTCATGGTCATTTGATTAATAAGTAAGCCTCTCAACTAACAAATCACTCGTTTTTACGCACCTGTAAGAACTAGTTGTTATGTTTGTCCAATATTTTAGGTTTATCAGTATTGTTGTTTTTATTATACCTAAATTGATATTGACAGTGTGGCTATTTAAGTGATTAGTAGTTGTTTGTGTGTGCTATTGTAGCCAGGTTGAACATGGGGTGGGATTATATTATGAATTAAGCTACCAATAGAAATATATTGTTTCTTGTTTGGTTTTTATCATGATAGTTTTAATAATGATTATAACTATTATGGTCTCAATGAAATTATCATAAATTTATTGTCTGAAATTGTTAGAGACATCATTGTCCGAAAGAATTATATTTCAAAAAAGTCAGTGTAGTATTTCGTTACACCCATTCGTGTTATCCACTCTGGGACGAAATACACCACTGCTGGCCACATTTCATCCATTCTATATAATCTTGTGTCATAATGGCTATATCGAGGCAATTCCTACAGGAAGCACTTATATCAACTAAGACTAATCAAATTTCAGTCAAAATATCAACAGTGTGGTAATCACAACCATTACAACTTAAATATCCAAAAGTTTGTTCGCCATAAGCTTGCTATAGGGACAAGCCCGAGCGAACCGTAAAATGGCCTCACGATTTTGAAGACACTTTCCGGTCATTGAGAAGTTTATATAGATCAAAAGAGTTTTAATGGAGATATAAAGTATATCGAGTTCTCAATGCTTATTATCAGTTTTCCAATGTTAACACTTTAAAAAATATTTCTATATAACCCCAATAATCTGAGTGAGAATATATCCACGCTTAGAGTTTGCCCGCAAATCTTTTTCACAACCATAAACTATTGTATGGAAAATCCATCATGGTTTAAAAAGTCGTTATTCATAAATTCACTGGAGTAACGAAAATATAATTATAAGCGAACCATCATTGTCACATCATACCAATCTAAAGAAGTTATGTGTGAAAATAATTATCTATTTTAGCATTTCTATTTACTAGTTTGTCTTTTATTCAGTAAAACACTAATAGCAAATGATTTCTGTATGAGTTTATTATAAATAAAGTAAACTGAATTAAGAACACATTGATTCACATGTTATGTAAAAAAAAATCGAACAGTTGATACATCTACTCTATGATGACAAAAAGAAGATTTCCTAACAATCTTAAACGTTCAGAGCATTACACTGACATTTTTGTCGTGTATTTTATATGATGAAAGGTAAAATTTATTCAGTTTCGAATTGCCCTCGAAAATTGGTGAGGAGTTATTTATAGTCTGGTTGCCTTGTATGTATTCTATTCTCTTATCGATTACTTTTGGAAAGATAATAGAGCTTTGGTTCATTCATAGAGCTAAATGCGTTCATTTCACCGAAATGTCGAACTACATTCAATGAAGTTCTATACACATACATATCTGTGAATAATGCTTTCTAAACTGATGCCTTACTACCTTGATAAATTCTACATATTATGTCACAATCAAAATAGGTTATCATAAAGAGTATTAAATTATTTATTCATTTAATTTTATTTATACTTTATTCATTATATAGGTATTTCTTGAAATTGGTAAAAAAATCCGTGAATCCCATATGGCCAGTATACAATATCCGAGAAAAGTGGAAAACTATAAACGAAGAAAAAAGTGTACAATTTTGTAAAGATCAGCATAAACCTGTACATCTTGATGAACAGTTAGTAAAGCGTATTTTTATTTTCGGTTTTTCCTTGTCAAACAACCCAAGCACACACTGAAAAAGCACCTGTATTATTGCCAATCATGGGTACTTAGTAGTATTTTCAATCAAGCTTTAACAATAGTGACATACTGAGAGTATGAATTGTATTCGTATAATTGTGACGACAGTATCTGAAGCTGGAACGATAAATCGCGCGCATGGACATGCAATATATATATATATATATGACAGCTGTGCACCAAAAATATTATAGCTGAAATAAAATATTTCTGTGCATGCTGGGATATTCCCGGGGGCTTCGAAACCCTTTGACCTAAAGATCTAATCTACAAGACAGTAAACCAACGTTGGTGCTTTCCAATGGCAACCAGTGACCGAAAATAGGTCAATACACCGTTTTTTCCTCCAGGATCTTTCAGCCTATGGACACCAGTGTTTTGTAGCCACAGTTTTCCAACTCCGTCTCGTGAACTCACAGTAACCATCAACCCAGTTCAAGCAGCAAATGTTCGCTTTCCATCCTCTCATTTCCATAAATAACACCGCCGTATGGCTTAGTGAGTAGAACTGCCCGTAGCGGAGGATATAAACACACGGCTTTGTGAAAACATTTAGAGAAGGAGAACAAACTGTCCCCAACCTTAGACATACTATGGCATTTGGAATCATATATTTATAAGATTTTAATATTTCTTACTTTAATGCATACGATCATAAGTTGGTTGATATCTGTCGAAATTTTTATTTATATTTTTAAAGTCCTCAGATTCGTGCTTCATTAATACAGTGTTGAATGTGAATGGAAACAAGAAATATGGAAGAATATGTAAAAATCTTGTCAATTTCGTTATCTCTATTTTTCAATAATTGATCGATTTTTATTTTTAGAATCTTTTTACGTTTGTTTTATGATTTCACTTTTTCCTTCTTTTTTTTATTCTTTACCTCTCTGCCCTATGTGTGCGTATGCTTGTTTCCATAAAAGTTAATATAAACAGTCACTGTTTGTTGTTTCTTGTTCTCTCAAGCAGGAGGGGATTTTTATTCCAACCTAATTGATGAAAAAGCACTCATCATCATTATCATCAAAACAGCCGGTGTGATGATGTTCCATATTTTTGGAGAATTCTTTTCAAAGTGTTTGGCGTATTTATTTCTTTCCCATCGAATTAACACAATTTTTTATAAATGTAACTATATGTACAAATTTATTTATCTATTTATATTTGTAACTAAACATATTGGCGATTATAAAGCATTTTGTTTGCCTGTTGTTATTGTTTTTACATGTTCTATTCACGTGATTTTCTAGGATTATAATTTTAAACAAACTTAAAAATCAATAACTGAAATTAATTTGAATGTACTCCTTTTTGAGTTGATTTTTGATTTGTTCTTCCTGAATATTTAGGAAATTATCTTTTTCGTTTTTCTTTGTGTTTGACATCGAAATTGATTTCTATTATCTCAAATCTTATTATCTGTTCGTGACAATGCATATCTTTTCTATGTGGGGAACACAGTCTCAGTAACTGTTCGTCTGTCCTTATTTGGCTTTGTATATTAATTTATGTAAGATTCACATGGTTAATCACCTGTCTACATAGAAGAATTCCGTTAATGCTTTACATACTTGTATAAGTGTAATAGTTGAGTTCTCTGAAATTCACTTCTTTCTCACTTTTAGTACTACTCATGAGTACCGTTTCTGTCTAAATGTTATTGTTCATTCGTCTTTTTTTCTGTTCTGCAGTTCTCACTTCCATTCTTTATTATCATATCAACTTCTGATTGCTCTAGAAAAGGTGTTCTTTTTTCCTTCTATGTTTCTACTACTGCTGAAATTATGCAAAAAAAAACTAGATATTTGATCAATTGTTAATACTTAGGTCTTCCCAATGACTTGGTGCTATTGATATTTTTTCTCTTAATTTAACATAATATTATACTAGGTCTGTGTACGTATTTGTGTATAACAGTCTTTGGAAATGAGAAAAAACAACACCACAGCTCAATAGGATCACACTTGTTTTGAAATGTACTCAATAATGATGATGACTATATTTGATATCGTTGCCATTTGTATGATGTATTATCTCAAAAAAATATATATATATGATTTAGCCTATGTACCTCTTAATTATTGTTATTTATTTCTTCAAGATCAATAAATTGAAATTGCTGAATAAATAATATCGTATCTTTTTTTAAAAATGTGTTCCTAGAGAATAGGTATCGTCAACTTTACAGCATAATGACACTAGGTAGATATTGCCGGTATTTGAATGTGTCTCATGGGATGGAGTATAAACATTAGTTGAGAATTGTAATGCAAATTATGCTTTACTAAGTCATGGAATTTCCATAGAAAGTGCATAAACAAATAGGATATTTAGCCTATATTTTTAAAACGAAAAATATTTGAGTTGTACGGCGAAACTGAAAATTACACTTGACAGTACATATATGCCTACTTATTTCTAATATTAATACTCTCAGTCTAAACTTGTGTGTTCTCTTTTTTCATTCTCTTAGTTCATGCTCAAATTGTACTCTTTAATATTTGCTTTTTGGCGTCGAAGTAGGTTAAACAAAAGGTGAGGTGGGGATCAAGCCAAAACAGACTACTAGTCCATAAAGCCATTGACTGTTAAGGTGAATTGTATGGGGTAGTGTTGATTCCCTGGTCAGGCACAACGTGATATTCATGATCAGTGGTTGGAGACATTAAGCGATCGGACTCGAAATCGGTCTCAATTTTCCAGACGTTATTCATTTATTATCTCTCCTTAGATCTTAGGCTTCAATGTAACTTTACACTTTTGATTCCACGAATTCATTCCTTCTATTCGAACTATGTTCTGTGTTTAGTGCTTTCTATAAATACATAGACTTCTGTTTCTTTGAACTGTTTACTATTCATCTTTTCGTGTTATAGTAATTCATCAGCTTATACCAATCTTGATTTGTACTATCTTAAATTTCACTATTTCAACAATCAAGCCCTTAGTGATTGATTTTCCTATCACATATATATACTCATTTTAAAAATGTAAACCACTTAATAATTTCCACTTTTCTCCATATATAACCTTAAAACAATTCAGAGAAGTCATCTTTTTTCAATAAATTCATTGACAAACCTATTACTTCTTCGTAAATAGTGATATTTTCTAAGATAAAATGGTGGTTGGAGGTGGTCAACAAGAAACCCTGGACCCGGGTTTCGTGCTACTTGGCACTCGTCAGCAAGTTGTACCTGTAACCTTGAGGGAACTGGTGCTACCTGACGGATTCGATCCCGTGTCACTCAGCTTCACAGTCAGAGACGTTACCACTTGATCGATAGCATTCGATCAGCACTAAGAAGGACTTGACACGCATGACATTGATCACCATCCAGTGATCAATCGATTGTGAGTGATATTTTCTATTTAAATGGACTTTTTCTTAGGATAATAGAGATGGTATAACTATTATGATATATGAAATATTTTTTAAGCAATCTACTGCTAATAATAATAAGGTTGTGTGTATGTAAGTTATTTGCTTTAGAATCTATAATATTCTCTAAAACATGGCAGTGTTAAAACCTAACTCAATATTAATATGTAAATACTTATAATTGACAGGTATCAACCTTTTGTGTTGACTAATTATAGATGTGTACTCTGTCATATTCATCAAATGAAGGGATACTTATTTTGGAATTGTATTGATGATTTGAGTGTCCTTTGGTTTCTTAGCAAAACAAAAATTAGTCATTATGAAAAAATAACATTTTTCGTATAACTGAAGCGAAGACTAGAGCTTTTTTCTCGTTTTATCTTCCTCACTGGTGTTTGTAATCTTTAAATTTGTATACATTTTGAAACACAATCATTACCTTTGATGATGATGAAATTATTTTAGCTAGAAGATCATAGATCTACTATGGTATCATGCTAAGTGTGGAGCAGTGGCATAGTCATTAAGCTGTTCGACTTTCAACCACCAAGTCCCAGGTTCGAACTCCGCCTTGCCTACTTTGGTTTGGTCAACCACGTAGTATCATTAGAGTATGGCCTATACCCTATTATCTGGTGAATGAGCTGATTTAATCTTACAAAATTAGACAGTTGTCGAATCCTCAATGGCTTTCAGTAGTTCTCTAGTTGAGATTATGTGACATAAACAACCGTCTCAAGTTAAAAAACTTAATGAACCCTGCGTTATTAATAACAATCATCTGACAAAAGCAAGCTCATCCTTTTAATACCTTTGCTAATTAGATTGCTGTCAGTTTTTTCCCTATTACTTTTAACTTACCTGTTAAAAAGAGACTTTCCCTTACTAATGACTTAATTGTTGATACAGTTCAACCTTTCATCGAGACAACAAGATAATGTATTTGTAATATTTCCCAACGAGTAGAAAAAATAAGTCTGACGGTTCGCGGCTTATTGCAAGTTACTGTTTAAAATCTAACTATAGCAAAAGTCTGAGCCAAATTTATTTGAATGTTTTGACCGAATTTTAGATAAATCACTAATTTTTTCACAAATGTTACTAATTATCATGTGCGTAAAACGTATCTGTTAACATTAAACAAAATTGTACTGTAGTGTTAAGTTGCTTGATCAAATAGTCACATTGCAACTTAATCAATAAGGTCCGATTAAAATCAAGGACTGAATAACGTGACATTAGTTATTATCGAGTGGTCTATAAAATATAAACCAAGTCATAATTTTAATGTTATATTATCTGACAAAAAGTTTCAAAAAATACGTGATTCTAAATCAATGACTGCGACCATTTGTTGTAACACTAATCGTATTCCCACTACTTTGAATGGTGATTAAGGAATTAAGTCATTTCTTGCTTTCAATTATTGGATCACAGATTCGAACCAAGACCCGCCTTCTTCGGTTTGGCTCCTGACTAGTTTAACTAGTCCTCACACAGTCAAAGTGCGGGACCTGTAAGTAGTAAAATCGTTATATACGTTGGGTGAGATGGTTCAGAATCAATCATGATGGAGCAAATACATTCACTCCTAATCTTCAGTTACAGCGTTCTTTTGTATATGGGTTTTCATTCCATCTTTCCAAAACATATTCTCAATGTTTAGTATGTCTGAATACGATTGCTATTACATTATTTCTACTCATTTGTCATTCATTTGACCAATTTTATCTCATCATGCTAACGCGGTGTCGCAGCTTGGAGTAATGTACTTTTGTTCTAGGCTCTACGTTGATTATGTTTAGCTAAAATCCGTTACATAATTCTGAAATGTAACACCTACAGAAACGACAGTATTAGTGCTTAAAAAAAGAATATTTGCTTACGAGCAAACTTCAGTAATAATTAAACACTTCAAAAGAGAGTATGAACATCATGAACAAATAATGTATCTAAATTATACAGTTTATGATTCGACATTATTAAGTTTATTTTAGGGAAACATTTCTTGACCAGCATCTAGACGATTGGCTATTAGTTGAAGAAATTCAGCTGTTTGCTCTAGTAATTTCACAAATGCAATTCCATCTATGTTCTATACATCATAATTAAATAGGCAGATATTAATGAATTCACTCACTTGTTGAGAAGCAGAATTCAATGAAGTAGGAATCTCTTCATCGGAATTTACAGGAATATCATAACTGTTGTTAATCTTCATATTGTCATCATTATAGCTCGTCGTGTGAGTGGTAATTTGTGGGTCAACCTGTTGGATATGAGATTCATGTAATTGTAATTGATGATGAATGAGCTTGTTTGTGTTTTGGATCTCATTTTCAGTGATCTCATGATAACCACTCATCGGTGCTGCTTGCGCAACCAACTTATTGTCTTTCGCACTCTAAAATTGTCATTATTCATTTCTACAGATAATCACTCACTGAAATCATATTGTTTAAATAACTGTGCTCTTTCAGGTAAATTGTTTCAGCCAAACTGGACGCCTTTCCAGAACTTAGATAACGTGCACTCATTCTCACATACGGTTCACCATTCTTTCTTTTGGCGTTACGTCTGCATGCTTTCAGATAAGCGCATATTCTTTCACGATGAAATGAATCACTGAATTCAGGGAAATTCCTCTCCAGTACACATTTCAGAACACCCAGTATATACTTTGGTTGGTGTGAGTAAGTGATTTTCCTGTCAAGATATTCATCAACTAGTCTACGTAATAAGAGCTTATTTAACAGGAAAGAAAGTAAAAGTAAGATTATAACAATAGAACTTACATTGTAAGTAATCTCCCTCTCAGAATACTTTTTCCTCTCAATAGTCTCCTGATTGGAAATTAAGTGTGAAGGCAACTAAATTGACTTAAATTTATTACATATTTGAAATACCATAATGTCTTGCTTCATAATCTCGGAAAATTCACCAGTCTCTGCAAGAGTGAAGTAATCAACAGGACAACTGCTGTTAATATCCTTTTTGAATAAAGATAATAGGATTTTAATAAGCCAATATAAACTTACAGAACTGACGGAGATTATTTCTGAATTTAGGCTGTTATTATCATTGACATTACAATTGTTTTCTTCTTTTTTAATAGTTTGTATACCTTTTGTTAACAGGGTAGAATTGTTTAAATATAACTTTGCTTCATTCGATTTTAAATAGTGATTCTCCATAGTTTAACCAGTGTAACTGTGATAAATAATGACCCAGTCTATATATATTTCAACTAAACTTATAAATGTAAGTCTGGAATAGGATCAAATTTAGTCATGAGTAATTTAAAATAATCAATTCTATTTTATATGGAATATAATCTATCTATTGTGATGGGATGTGTTATTGGTAAAAAATCGATTATTGTATGTTACACATATTAGAATAGGCCTGTATGTTTATCACATGTGAATATTCTGGAAGTGATATTATGATTATTAAATTGTAATAAACACTCGTTTGTTTCGATGATAATAATACAAAGAGAGGAATATTTAGCTACAATTTACACCGTGAATAATAAAGCTACATAGCATACATTTTAGATTTTGTTCTAATTAAATGAAATGAATGCAACTTATTGAATGATGTGTATTACACCAATAACCCTTCAAAACTGGATGATCTGATCGTGAATGATTTCAACTTAAGTATATGATTATGATTTAATAATGACAAAGGAATTTTCTTTAGCTTAAAAATATTCATTTTGTTAATGGTGAATTAATAAATAATTAATAGTTCATATATAATTTTGCTTTTATATTCCTCCTGTTAGGTAATTTATATTGTATTAGATATTTTTCATAGTTGAAATCATGAGTCAATTGAAGCTAGACCACCAGAGAAAACCTGAAACCGCTGGACGGCCGTTTCGTTTTATTATGGGACTCCTCAGTGGCAGTGCGCATTCACGATCCCACCTCGCGAGATTCGAACCCAGGATCTACCAGTCTCGCGCCAGAGCACTTAACCGATAGACCACTGAACCGGCATCCAATTTTGTTAATGTCTAACTTCAACCAATCCACGAAGTTTGAGCAACCGTTCACCAATTGTCTTCAGTGAGTTGTTAATCTAAAAAAATTGGTAGATCTGTAGTCTATCATGTCAGTTATGTACAGAACGAGAACACCAGTGGTGATAATAGTATGTATTTGAATACGAAATTACAAAATCTCTTAGTAAAATCTGAGAACCTTACATTAAATACTTTATTTGCAAAATATCAATCGTCTCAAAATTTATTGTCCCTTCGCTTCCGCACTTATCATCTTTTGTTCTCGTTGTCTTTTCTTCGATCTTCTTAACCTTCTGCCTCCAGGGATTTCACTTACGATTGATGATATATATTACTTATATCTATCGGCATCAGTAGCGCACACCACAGTTGTGGATAGTATAGAGAACCTATTATAAATGTGTATCGGTTCAAGATCCCATGTCTTAAATCAGAACGGAAACTAGAAATTAATAAAATGGAAAGCATTGAAGTCAATTTTAGTGGGAAAATAAGAAACGTTTTTCGAAAAGTATGAAAGGCAGAATGCAACGTATGTAATCAATTTGAAGTATAATAAAAAACAAAGACTACAACTTGTTTTAGACTATGTCACTAAATGTTTTGTAGTGTCGGTTGCTAAGTCTAGCCCACATAGGTTATTCAAGCCTCCGAACAGCCCAATTTATCCGTTCTTCTTGAGTCACATTTTGACCTTGTTGATTATTCGCTTATCAACCTTGACTGTCTTTATATGAGCGTCTGTGTGTGCACTTCTTATCCTATTCATCACATGTTTGTAACTTATTTTTGTTTGACTATAAATATCGATTCACGCTTAGCTAAACTGAGTTGTCTCACTCTCCTTCTCCACTGCGCGTCATTTAGTTTCGCTCCTCTCCGCTTCCTTCGCTCCGTCTCTCTGATTGTCTGTTCAGACCAACGATCGTATGAAATATATGCATTCAAACTTCATTTTCGTACTAGACTTATTTAATTCCGTTATTCACTAACGCGAGTTAAGTTGATAATTTTATACGAGGGTTGGCGGAATGTGTATTTCAATAGGATCATCACACGATCTAACTGAATTTAGATATAGGGCTGCTAAAGTTTTCTACAATAGATGATGATTTCAGATCAAGCCTCAGCCGCGAAGCCTACATATTCCCATGCTTCTCACGTCAACAATCAGTAACCTCGTGAAGCAGTGATAAGTCTTCATTTGGTGGCTTTCTTTGAAACTAATCTTATGCCAGTCAGCACTGTATGTCAGGATGGGTATCCATGATCTGCCCCTCACTGACGTAGTGATGTATTTCTACAAATTTATCAACTGATCTGCAACTTCTACTTAAACCTTTACACTTAACCTGAACAATATTCATTTGGGGGCTCCATTATTATCAAGTAACATTCCACCCTATATATACATCCTAGTGTAATGGGCCTTGTTTTACAGCTGTATGGTAACAGAGCACCGACTTTTTCATTGTACAGCCGCTCTTTGGTAGGCAAATAGTCATCTCACTTACATCATGGATAGAGCAAGTTGATGAAAGCCAATAGCCAAGTTCTTTGTCGATGCGTTCAGTACTACATGTGTAATGTGTTCGATAACATAGAGAGTGAATAAGATTCCCCTTTCTGCTTAGTGGAACCCAGCTATAGAAATTGGTCAGCTGGCCGTTCCATTTTTGTCCACTGTTAAACGTGTCGTCCATATATCTTATACATAGATTAAATCGATTGATGATCCAGCTAAGTTGGTTGTTTACCAACTTTAACATAAAACAGTCTGCTAAGATTTGGCCCAATGGAGACCCCATTGCGATCCCATCTCTTTGTTTAGATAATTCACTGTTGAACCTGAATTGGAAATTAAAAGTGTAATGTAACAATAGTTCTTTCAAGTTGTCAGTCGGTAGGCCTATATCTTTATTGTTAGAATCAATCAAATCACATATGTAGCATATAGTTTCAGTTAAAGGTATGCTGGTGAACAGAGAACTAACGTCAAGTGAGAACATGAGTTTATCGGAAGTACTAGTATTCTTAATACTATCAGTAAATTGAAATTATGATGAACAAAATATTTAGATATTTGCCTTCTAAGTGGTTCCAATTTTCCAGCCAGTCATTGGGCAATTCGGTTGTATGGTGAATTAGACATGTCCAAAATAAGATGTAACGGTAAACCAAGTTTATGTGCTTTCGGTAATCTATATGAGCGCGGGATGATCGATACCATTGGACATATTTGGCCATACAAGTCTTAGGTTATGATACTATTGTTCTTCAGATTTTTAACAACACCTATATATCACTCAACTTTTATACTACCCCTTGACTATTGAATAACTTTAAATGCTGACTGACTTTATTACCTCTGTTAGTGACGCAATAGTTTTCTATTTATACCATAGACTGTTATAGACTATATGTAAAAGAAAGTAACACTAAATATAATTTTATAGCTCTAATAAATGAAATAGTCGTCCAGAAAATTTTCTCTGCTGAAACGTCTTCAAACAAAATAACGTACAATTAGTGGTTCTGCTATAAATATAAGTTGACAAACCTTATAACAAGACGTAGTAAAAAAATTGTTCAAATATGTAACTGCTCAACTGAACACCAAACTAATCCTTTTATTTTATTGAATATAAGCAATGACAGTATTTAGTCTAAAACGTAAAAAGATGAATAGATATTAAAAAATAGTTCCATGAGCAAATAGATTGAATAATGTTGAAAACGTAAAATAAATTTATACTGTGCGTGAACATCAACACTGGGATGCAGTTACATCCAGCTGACAAGTCCCAAGTAAAACGGAACGCACGTCCTGGATTCCACTGCTAACCACTGTCCGTCTTTGCTTATAAAGCTTGTGACTTAAGGCAATACGCACAGAATGCACATATACCAACCAGAGACTGATCAATTGCAGTCCTAGACAACAATAAGAAGATACAAGCAAACAAAAAGTGAATTTATATTGTTTTGGTTTATGAAAGGAATGCAACACCGATTGTTATGATTAAAGCCCATGTATCACTATTATTATTATTATTATTTCTATTTCTATTATTATTATTATTATTATTGAATAAACTTTACAAATTTGTCGTCAAATTACTAGATAGAAAAAATATATGATGAGAAGGACATAATTGTTTCATTGTTGAAAACAAATATGATTCATATGAATACATGTGTTATTTTAACTTGTCTCCTTACTTTATACAGTTTTCAAATAATTTCTTTAGCATACTATACAAAACCTATTGAATGGTCGATGGGTAATCAGTAGAATGTGTTGAATCTGCATTTTTTCTTACTACTCGAAGTTCATTAATCAGGAAATATTTAAATTATTAAAGAAGTATTCGTGTTCTTTCTTAAATATGAACATAGGTCTCTTGGTGTATTGGTCAGTGATTATCACCGATCATCTATGAATTTGTGCCAACGCATGTTAATCCAACATAAGAAATAAAATATATCTTAATGTAAGGTGGTAAAAGATAAGCTATAGAAAGCTCCAAATCTAAATTTAATGTTATTTGGCACATGTCAGCAAGGTGTATCTACAATGTTGATGGGAATGGTACTCTATGTGGGATGCAAATTTCACAACCCAGTTGTAATCAATAGTGTTATTACTCAGCCATTCTGGCTGCGACTGATGTTATGTAGAACAAGGATAGTTGCACTGAATATTCACTGAGTAGTAATCAGTGATATGTTTCTTTAGCTCTTACTGTCCTGACTGTATTATATAGATACAATGTGGCCATTACTGAGTGCATTAATAGTTATCTGCAAGTCACTTTTCTCAAATAGTGTGTTTATAATCCTGTATCATATAGTCTACGGATGAAGGAACTCTTCATCTTACAATAATTATCATAAATATAGTTGAGCTGATCATCTAAAACCTACAATAATAACAATTTATGCATAAATTTATTACCCCACAAAATGTATCGTTTAGTTAAAAGTATCCATAAATGAAGGTCAAGGTATGCTAAATACACAACAGTATAATACAGCTTAATGGAATTTACTTTAACTACATATAATATTCTAGTATACTAATACATAAAAAATTTTAATGATGGTAAAGTCAAGGTGAAAGGTGAGAATTTTTATATAATCACTTCATTATGTCGTGTAACTGAATTAAACAATTTTCTCTATTGATTATTTCGTTGGTACGAAAAATGTTTCAGTAATCCACAACGTTAGTGATTGGTGAATCATAACGAGGGAAACCATTTAGTTAAGTGATTTGTTTCATGTAAAGTTAGTTATTTGCCTATATCATACATGTGAAGCTGTGACTCGGTGATTAAAGCATATGGTTTTTTAATTGGTTAAAACAGTGCAGCGCCTAATTCAATTTAGACATCCCAGAAAATATTCTTTCCCAAAAATCTGTCTTCTTATTTCATTTAGAAATATGAATTCCTTTGACCAGCTATAGCCGGAAAACCCATAACATTCCTAAATATTCTCTAGTAGATTGTTTTGACCAGATTACTACTTCAGCAAACTCACAAGTCGGGTATAAATTCTGGTTAACCAAACTGACTTTTGCTATTGGTGACAATGCTCTTCAAGACATTAAACGATCTCTCGACATACTGAAGCCCTAAAAAAAGTATAAGTCGTCACTATATATTGAACATAAAATGATATGAAAAAGAAAACTCCACTCTTTAGTATGTAGGCTGTCCAACATATTTTCCATAGAAAACAGATGAAGTCTGCCATTCTACAATGCACATGCAGTTAGGACTATGTCAAATTTTCAGTGTATCCGACCACATATAACATGCATTTTCCTCTTCTCTATGAATGACGTCACTTTCCCTTTAAGATTTATGGTTATTACTGTGTTTTATTTCATTGATAATGATGTACCTAAATGTGATATCATGGTTAATTATATTTTTTGTTAATTCACATCTTAACTTCTATTAATTTGCAAGATGTAATGTTTAGGATACCTCTTGGATATAAGCTATGTGCTGGTCGATATTTGCTTATGATATACTTTACTAATTAAGGCAACCAAGCTCAAACCTAAGTTCATAGCATCCAAGTTATTACCTCCAACCAACTAGTATTAGGCGAAAGCTGATACAAAGTCTAATCTCTTAGTCTAGTACATTTACTGAAACTTAATTGATAGGATTTAATAAGCACTAAGGACTAGACAATATGACACTGATCAAGTCAATCTGAAAGATCAGTTATTGTCCTAAGTTTTTTTCTGATTGGTATTGTTTTGCATAATGTCACTTAATTACTCTGTGAATCTATTTCATGTTTGACAGTGCTTCATTTTCATAAAAAAATTTTCATTCTCTACTTTTATTTCCAGATATGTATTGATACGTAAAAATAACAATCGGTTTTCATTTAAGCTGTATAGAGCAATGTCTAGACAGAAGTTTACAATCGATCGTTTTTGTTCATGACCTAGATGCATTGATGATTATCACTGTCGAAAGAATTAATAAACTCAAAAATAATATTAAGCAAAGAAACTAGATAGTATGTACTAATTTCTGGCCAGTAATGATCATAAATACTTAAGAACGAATAAATGACTAAGGATTCTATAACATTGAATCTTAACTTTAAAATATTTTCGTTTCCAATTTGCTAACCGAATAAACAGAATCCAATGTACCAGCATCTCGTCCAATTTCAAGACAGTAATAACTCGTCACCTGCTTCAGATGTGTGAATAATTTAATTAATTTTAAAATAAATGAGTGAAAGGAATCACTACTATTGGAACCACGTTTCACGGTATTGTAAATTCTTTGGCATAAATGGAAACTTATGTTTAGTATATAACATATATTCAGTAAACAAGGCAGAAGAGACTTTGAATATTCCTACAAAACATCTATCGCTTCAGTCGAAGTTTACCGAAGGAACTCTTAATCAGGCTCAATAGAAAGGACTAACCAGAGCTAATATAATGAACTTCTCACATGGCTTATCTTCATGTTATTTTCTAGTTGATCAATACTAGTTTCCCAGACAGTTAACATGTTTATTAGTTCCACACTCAACATATGGATTTACTAAGTCAACTGTTTTTACACTAGTACTACTGAGTTGGCTGTTGTGTAGCCTAATCACTGGAATGCAAGTAGGTTTCACTTGAACTAGAATTTAGATCCTGTCATCTTAAAATAATAGATTAGCTTAACAACATGTAGTTTAACCAAACACAAACCATCCCTTAGAAAGATTCTCGATTATTTTTGAAGTAATGTGTTTGCAAGAAACTGTTGACCAAAATTCATTTTAGATCAGAAGGGGTTTTGTGGAGATTTCAGTACTTTCATAGTTGAAATCATGAGTCAGTTGAAGCTAGACCACCAGGGAAAACCTGGAAGCACTGGACGGCCGTTTCATCCTGGCATGGGACTCCTGAGCAGTGCGCATCCGCGATTTTGCCTCATGAGATTCGAACCCAGGACCCACCAGTCTCGTGCCAGAACACTTAACCGATAGACCACTGAACCGGCATCCAATTTTGTTAATGTCTAACTTCAACCAATCCACGAAGTTTTAGCAACCGTTCACCAATTGTCTGCAGTGAGTTGATGTCGGTTAAGTGCTCTGACGCGAGACTGGTAGGTCCTGGGTTCGAATCTCGCGAGGTGGGATCGTGGATGCGCACTGCCACTGAGGAGTCCTACAACAGGATGAAACGGCCGTCCAGTGCTTCCAGGTTTTCTCTGGTGGTCTAGCTTCAATTGACTCATGATTTCAACTATGAACAAAATTCATTTGTTTTAAAAAAGCGACAGAAATCAGCAGTCTGCTAGCTTAGTTGCTTAGCTTCTACAATATGTAAGTAAAGGACTGGTTAATTTGAAAAAAATTACTTCATGAAGTAAGTGACAGAAATACTGAATGATAACATTCAATTATTTTTTTTCCTCATCTTAACCAAATATTCACCTCTTAGCTGAAACTATCGAAAAGTCTTTTTTAAATATGCCACCTGAGGATATTTCTTCATATTTTTTGTTTTGTTTTACAAATTCGCATACATGAGACCGTAGAAAAACGAAACTGGTTATCGTTGAATTTTTTGAAGAAAATATTGAATCACTTATTCAAACTTTTACTAAACTAGAAAGAAGAAACATAGTTTATTTTGACAACGATCATTGTATATAGAGTAACCTAAAGTTTACTATCTTCAACAAATAAATTCCAATGAGATCAATTTAATCTAATACACATTCAAATTCATTATTGATTGAGAAAACTATGAATATAACATGTTAAGTATCGATGACTTGGCGTTATTTTTTTTCTCTTACGATCAATTCACAAAAGCAAAACAAGAATGAGATGAATCTAATCGATTTATCTGATCAGTCAATGATAGTTTAATGATAAAATAGACTAATCTAGTGTTTAGTACAAATAAATAAGATTATATTGATCATAAGGTATTTTCCTCTGGAGACAAAATGAGAAATAGTTATGTATGATCTATAAATATCCCGTTGGTTCACTTGAAACTGCATGTAATAGCTATTCAATTAATCACTGTCGATTTTTCGACTGCTGAAATTCCATTGGGTTCCATGCAATAATCACGATCAGAAGTTGAATACTGTAGGTGACATGGCTCACAGTACCACTGATGCAATTACGCTTTATCATCTGGTTAATCTTGAGTTCCTACATTCCATTATAAGTACTTTTACAGATTGTCTTTTCGAAACATATTCTTGGTTTTCAGCCTTTTTAATTTTCACTGACTTTATATTACTTTAATCTCTTTCGTTGTTCATCTTATTCGGGCTAATACAGTATAGCGACATTAGCCAATGAACATCTACTCAAGACTCTACGTTGACGACAGCTGACTGACTAAAGTTCCGCTCAAATAATATGTATTCCTTAATGTTCAAAAAAGAATATTATGAAATTAACCTAGAACTTTAGTTTTGCAACGAGGGTGGTTAATTTAAACTAGTTAGTAACAATCGAATACTCGCTATTTCCACATTTTCTTACCCAACTTAATGTTATCCTTTGGCAACTGCTTTCCAACGGTTACAGATTCCGACTAAGAGTTTGAGAAATTCCCTTTAAAGTTATTCACTAGCTTCAGAGATTTTTGACGGTCAAATAGAATGGACAAATATCCCCTTACTGATGTTTTATTATTATTATTATTTATTAAGTCTTCAACAAAATCTTTTCGTTACTTTCAAAATATGTACGTTCCTTCAGAAACTCAATGCACCACATCACTCATTACTACAGTTAAATATCTTAATACTGAACTAGTTTATCTGGAAATGTGCGAATGTGATTAAACTACGATAGACTTACTGGGACATTTCATAGTTTGTCAAGTCAAAACCAAAATACTACTAACAACATTCGAAACAGAGAAGCATACTCAATATTTACCGAAGTATAAAATGAAGTAATAAATGTAATTTTATTCGAAACTTGTACATATCTGATTTTAAAAGAAAAAAATGTTAACAAATAGTTTATGTAAACTGTGGTATTCCAATTGTTCCACAAACATGTTTACATAGTAAATGATGTTAACATATAAAATTTTGTCTACATTCGAAGTTATATTTATTGATAATGATATGTTACTGATAAGTATATGAGTAGTAAAGCTAAAGTCTCAAAATAACTAAGTATCCAGTGACAATATCAAATGATTTAAGCCTTGCCAGACCAATTATTACACGATGACATTTCTGTCGACATCTTTAACCTGAGTTGTACAAATAGCGGAAGGTGAATCATTTCAAGCTTTCAGATACAACACTTGATGTTAAACATAGCAAGCGTTGCTTTGAATTTTAAGCCACTGAAATCGAAGCTGTCTAAATATTAGACGCTTATTTATTTTGTCTAAATTTGGCTACATAGACGATGTACTTGGTTAACCTGTGTACAAATATCTGAATTATTTGACCACTCTAGATCATGAGTTGAGCATACCTTGTGTTAACGTCAATCAATGTAATTTGTTTGAACAGAAATATTCACACACCAGATTATTCGTATTCTTCTTTGGTATAAATATGATAAGTCAAAGTTGTGTTATCTCTTTAAGGAAGGTTTATAGCAGTTCAGTAAATTTCTGTGATGAACAAACGCTAATGTTAAGCGTGTTTAACATACACTCATACATCATTTACTATTTTAAAATCTTAGAATCCATATCAATCAATGGATTTCCAAACCATCAGTCTCTTTTTGGCATATGTGCATACTGTGAGTACTGCCTCGACATTGCCTTAATTCACTCAGTAGCTAAGTGGATAACGCGATGGCATTTGAAACCAAAGGTACTGAGATCGAGTCCCATAGTAAACATCAATTCTGGGATGCAGATACATCCAGCTGACGAGTCCCAAACAGGACAAAACGCACGTCTTAGATTCCACTGGTAACCACTATCCATCTTTGCTTATGGTGTCAAACTCTGTACTACTCATAATGATCATAATTTAACCCAGTTAATTTTTCTTAAATAAGAACTAAATAAATGTGTGCTTTATTCATCTCAATAATGATTAGTTAGATTAAATGTCATATTATCCATTATTTAAGGCAAAAAATGTAATCATCAAACGTAAGTTGCTTCAGATATATGTATACATTGTTATGTTTATGCAACAAACACTTATCTACATCGATAAAATTCCCATAACTACCCTAACTGTCTGAAGTACTCACTCACTAAAATCAGCATATATTTAGCTATTCATTAGAGTTTATTGTTTCTGTGGCACTTTTTTCTCTAGTATTAAACATATACAAATAAATGTAGTCATGATGACATTAATTTGTTAATTCTGGCTGGCTTTCTTTTTAACAAGGTTGTTTTCTACGGGATGTAGATGCTGACTCCACGCCCAACCCTCCTCCTTTACCCAGGCTTGAGACCGACGATAGCCCTAAAAGAGCTATAGGCGGAGTTAACTTTCATGATGACCTCAATAAAATTATTTATTTTTGTACATTTTACTTTTTTATAATCTTAATAAAAATATTGTCAACAGTAATTATTATGACAATTCATGTTAATGATATTAATACTAGTATTAATGGATAAATTATAACATTACTACTACATTCTTTTATTTTCCATTCTACATAAGACATATTTAAAATCAGAAGGGGGTTTCGTGGAGATTTTAATAACTTTATATAGTTGAGATCATGAGTCAATTGAAGTTAGACTACCATGGAAAACCTGGAAGCACTGGACGGCCGTTTCATCCTATTGTGGGACTCCTCAGTGGCAGTGCGCATCCACGATCCCGCCTCACGAGATTCGAACCCAGGATCTATCAGTCTCGCACTAGAGCACTTAACTGACAGACCACTGAGCCGGCATCCAACAGTGTTGACGTCTAACCTCAACCAATCCACGAAATTGCGCGACCAACTTCCATTGTACTGAAGTTGATACCTGTCTCTACCAACAATATTAACAATGTTAATTTCACGAATTAGAGATTTCTGGGTCAGTTATTAAAATCATTTTAATTATCAGAAGGGGTTTTGTGGAGATTTAGTATTTTTCATAGTTGAATCATTTTACTTGTAAGTTGATTTCACATAGAATACCATAGAATATTAATAGAAACTTTTAAAAATGGAAGTTTATACAAACTTTTCAGTTTGAAGTGAGTTTTCATTATTAACTAACAACAGTTAAGATAGTATTGAAAATCAGAGAGTGATAGACAATTATTTTGTCTTAGTTTCGGATTCTCGGATGGAATAAAGTCCAAGATCATCAGGTTTATCAACTGAATACAATACCGTCTAGTAGTTAGGGTTAGAATGTAGTGGACATCATTTTTAGCTTGAGTTAATTCGTTATAGAGAGCTGAACCGTAAACTTAAGCTAAGAATATCGATCACTGGTTTCTAACCTAAGAGTTTAAAGGTATTGCATTGAAAGTGAGAACTGGAAAAACATTGAGCTCTATTTGATATGTGTACTGATGGATTAATCAACGTTTCTAAACTAGAAACAAATAATTTCCCTGTTTTCTGTTCCTCAATAGTTATCCGGTTGACTTAAATTTCGAACATAAAACAATATAAAATATCTAAATAGAAAAAGTGCAAATGAGATATGATGTTTATTTTCAAAATTGAAACTTAAAATCAATCAGCACTATAAAAAACAGAAAAAGAATTTTCGGTGAGACTATAATTTATGGATGACCTTTTGGCGGTACTAAAATGACCTTGAGAATATCCACCAACATACTATGGCTAAATAAGAGTTATAAATTTGTATTAGGAAATAGGATTAATATTTACAGTTGATAGTTAGGGTTAGGAATTAGATTTGAGGTTTTCATTACGAACTGACATCAGCTATAATGCCAAAACTCTATTTAGCCAAATGAATGAATTTTGCACGAAAATTCAAGGCCTGTTATCGTAAAAATGATTGGTTTACCTATAAATTATAGTCTCGCTAACGACTCTAGTATATCAGTATAAGAGATTCTAGTATATTTTTATAGGTATTAAATGTGATAGAAAAATATCATCAGTATCTGTAAGAATAGGTTTTGTATTCACTGAAGGCGGACGTGCCAATTATAGTTATGAGATTCAGTTATAGCTTGTTGCTAATGAACTATTCGGTGGTTTACTATCAGAATGTAAACATAATACTTGATTTCTGTACTAAGATTGTTGAGTAGACAGTGAAATGATCACAAGACAAAACATTCGCTTTTAAATCAAGTTTCAATTTTTAAAGAAAGATCTAACTCCACATAGTTCATTTTATTCATACAAAGATTAGGTACGTCTTAATAATAATTTTCCAGGCTTTTTTAGAAAAATATCTTTAAGAACGAACCGTAATATGATTATTGTAGGACTCTTCAGCAGTGGGCATCCACGCGCATCTCGCGAGGTGGGATCGTGGATGAGCACTGCTCAGGAGTCCCACAATAGGACGAAACGGCCGTCCAGTGCTTCCAGGTTTCGATAGTGGTCTAGCTTCAATTGACTCATGATTTCAACTGTATAAAATTACTAAAATCTCTACAAAACCCCTGTTGATTTTAAATATGTCTTACAAAAAGAACAAATTTGCCGTTTGAATGTTTCACACTGTTCAATGTGAAAGATTCTAAATGTATAGATTAGACAGAAAACAATATTATAAGTGTTATCTATATGTTGGTATGTCATTGAATAACTCGATCAAACGTCACTAATCTTATTAAACTTGTTTATTGAACTGATTTATTTCAAAGTATTCTTTGTCATTTTCAGTGAATATACACAGTTTCGTTAATCTACTTCAGTTAAAGAATGAATGAAATGTGCTAACTGTAAATGGCTTCAGGTAGTATAAATATATGTATACGTGTTCCATGATATAAGGCATTTAACATTTATTGAAATTATCAGTTTTGATGAATACGTAGATGACTAGACTTGAACATTAACTTTTCAAGTATCACTTTTCTTGATTTCATTAAATCACTAAAAATTATTCCCATTTGAACGTATAAAACTGATATAAACAATGAATGTTTTACAACATAACTAGATTATATTTATCCCAACTAATTAACCAAGAGATATTTTCAATGATACATATCTATATCAACAATATACATGTTCATGTATATTCCGTCAATCTAATTATGACAAAAGTTATTACTTTCAGTCTATTTATCAAACAGAGTTATTTAATTTTGAAGCACTTAACGTGAAGACCATAATAATAAGGATACTTTGGAAGGAAAAAGTCATTTAAATGACGGAAAACAAAAACATTCATGATCAAATTTTAATAGGAAAATTTTTTTTAGGTTGATTTTAAGTGGAAAGTTTGAAAAAGAAATTATCTGCATTTTAATAAATAATAAACTAAGTTATTTGGGTGGGATAATTAATTGAATGATATGTCATCTATTAAGTTGAGATTGATGACATGATCTTTGTTGTTTTTTTTATCTGTTTACTTTCCTCATTTGAAGTGATTTATTATAAACATTGAAAATATTTATTTGTTTTTGAAGAATAAAATGCTGAGTGGATATATAGGGCCAATGAACTATCCCTGATCCCTAGCCAAATCATCCAACAGGCTAAACCATTTCAGTGTTAAACATCTGAGCGTTAAACAATTTACTGAACTTCATTAAGGCCAAGGATAACAAACACTGACCAATCGATTGTACGTTATGAATCGGCCTATGAGATAGTGGCTTCATCCTGCACTCATGTAATGTTTTCACACAATTTATTAGGTTGGTAAGATTGTATTTACTTTACGCAGTCATTACTGGAAATGTTTCAGCTGGCTTTCACAATAAGATAAGCTAGATTGTGTATTAACCAATGGGTTTGACTTCGACGTAAGTTAGTTGGTCATACAATTTCCGTTCAACTCGAGTAGACTTCACCATTCATACTGATGAACTAGAAACAGATTAAATCATTAGTTTATATGAAATCCAACTTACTCAATATATTAAGCTAACGACGAATTTAACCACTGGAATTCGTCAAATATTTTTCACGGGAAGTCATTTAGACAAAAATTATTCCATAGGATTAAGCGTAGGCAATGGTTCAACTTATATAAATATTTACTAAGATTTGAATAAGCAGTTCGGCAGAAATCGGTCTACAAGTATAATATAAAAGATTCAAGGTATAAAAACTATACTTGAAATAATTTGATTTGAAATTTAAATGATTCCAACGTTTCACCTTGTTAGTTGGTGTGAACTTCAAGGAAATTATTATTGTTATCATAACTATTTCATTAAAGAAGCGCATGCCAGTCTGAAAGATGAAACGCTGGAATTATTAAGAATATTATTCGATGACATTGTCTCAAGTATAATTCACATATCGAATGTTACGTGATAAAGAAATATATATTAATAGTAATAATCTGTAAGGATATTTTGAAGTTTATCATTTAACTTATTAATGTTTACGTTTAAGGATTCATATACTTGGTTTTTGAGGTGTTCTAAGATTAACAAATGACTTTACTTTCTAAACAGATTGAAAATTAGTTAACTTTTCTAAGATTTCGTTCGAGTCTACTTCAAATTGACAAATTATTTCTCATTTGAGTGATTACTGGTAAATTTTATTGGACTAGTTCGATAAATATAATTCTATAAGATGTTCCAAGACAAATTATCAATTCATTCATTTCACTAGCCTTCACTATATTCCAAGACTTCTGAACCTATTTAATAACGGAACTATAGCAAATCTCTGTTACCACACGCCTACGTGAGTTATTCGTACCTACCTTTCTAACTTCAATGACTTATAATGAATTATTTCTAAGCGAATGCATATATATATATATATATTACATTAGCCAAGTTTTGCTGCTTCTCTACTAAAAATAGCACAACAGCACAAGCAAGATAAAACTTTATTCTACTAAATTCCAATCTAAAAAAATTCTCTCATTATTAATTTGTAGTGGTCGCTTGAGAAGCATCATTGATAAACAAGGATGATGGGATGCAGATGTAAAGGCGAGGATCGGCAAAGCAAGGACAGCATTTCTACAATTGAAGAACATATGGAACTCAAAACAACTGTCAACTAACTTCAAAGTGAGAATCTTCAATATGAACGTCAAGACAGTCCTACTGTATTGACCGGAAACCTGGAGAGCTAATATATCCATCATCAAGAAGATACAAGTATTTATAAACAGTTGTCTACGCAAAATACTCAACATCCATTGACCGGATACTATCAGCAACAGCGTTTTATGGGAGAGGACAAACCAGCTTCTAGATGAAGAGGAAATTAGGAAAAGACGTTGGAAGTGGATCGGACATACATTACGGAAATCACCAAACTCCATCACGAGGCAATCCCTAACTTGGAATCCGGAAGGGAAGAGGAAAAGAGGAAGGCCAAAGAACACATTACGTCAGGGAATAGAAGCAGATATGAAAAGGATGAATGTTAACTGGAAAGAACTGGAAAGGATTGCCTAGGACAGAGTTGGATGGAGAATGCTGGTGAGCGGCCTATGCTCCTCAACGAGGGGTAACAGGCGTAAGTGAGTAAGTAAATGAATCTTCTCCTTTTGAAATGATGGACTGCAATTGATTATTCTCTTTTGCCATATATGCCTTCTCATAATTCTCATTATTCTTTCATAAAATTAAATAAATATTTGAATAACCACAGTACTACTACTAATAATAATAATACTATATATATACTATATACATATGACATGTTTTCTCTATAACATACCACCCACTTACCCTCATCTACATTCAATCATATCAAATTGTTTTGTATGTTGATTATCAGAAAATTATGACATATTAAAACACATTATAATATCTGTGTATAAATCTATTACTTATTTAATTTATAAGTAATAAAAGATATCACTACACTTCATAAATAGATAAGATTACCATGGGAAATGAAAAGGGGAAATGTCTGACATCTACACAATTTATTTATTTATTCGACCATAAGTATTTCATATATGGATGACATTAAAGATAATAATAATAATAATAATATTAAAATCTTTTGTGTAGAAAGTATATATGCATATATTATTGCAAAAATGCAAATGATTATAGTAGATATCCATTCAAAGATTCTTTTTATTTCACAGTTTATTTAAACCATATTAATACCACTGTACTATCATTACTATTATTGTAATCATATTAATAGATCAAATCAAAATCCACTTCAGTATGCTTATATGCATACATCAAAACGATTTCAGACGATAATAATAATAATAATAATAATAGAAATAGTAATAATAGTAATACTGGATATCACAACTTACTATCAAGAATTGAACATTTCCAATCCATTTCTAAGCCTATTATGTATAGAAAGATGTTAAATATATGTCAAAACACTGTTGATAATGTTATATTACGCCTAGTGTTTAATCACTAATGCTTCATCTTTATAACAAGATTTTGTTTCGTGTTTGTGTGTGTAAGTGTGTGTGGAATTTTAATAAACTGTAAACAAATTTATGCTTATCTGATCATTTATGCATATTTTCTTCCTGTTTATAGAAATTATCATATCAGAAAAATAGTGTCAAGAGTAAGTGAGATCAGTTCTCTTTCTTTCTATCTCTATCCCATGGAGAGTTTACTACCTTGTATAAATTAGTATTTGGTGAAATTATATTCATACACTGATGTTGAACAACTAACACAAAATATGCTATGATATTATCAAGTGACCCTAACATTTAAATATATGAATTTCATTTCTTTAACTTGAAACGCATTCATTTTGCTGATTAGTAGCTACAGTTTATTTATTCGAAAGGAATGGTAAATATTCTTTCTGTTTCGGATAATGATGTTACCATACTATTTATCTGGTAATCGAAAGTTGAAAATGAGTTCTCACTCATGGGAACCACCGAAGATTAGTGAAGCAATGGACAGTCGTTTCGTCCGAGTTCGAGAATATCCAACGGCGTATATTCAGAAGACATTCACATAATATAATACTTGAACTATATCGTAAAGAAACTGAAATTGGGAAATAAAAACCATTGAAATATGATACATATTTAAAGCTCATTAGTTTGAACCTGTGTAAAATCTTAATTGTTTATTCTTAAATAGTTATAGATTAAAATAAAAAGTCCATTCACTATTTTCCATGGTTTTTATGGATGATTTCATCCTAGATCAATTTTTGATGAAGAATCTTTCAAACTACAGACAGTTCTGTACAAAACACCTAAGAAAATAAAAAACCCTTAACAGTTTTTATATTTTGTATTACTCTATTACTAAACATATAGAGTGAATGAAAGTCATTTGAAATCTAATTCTAAATGGATTCTTATTTCATGAAATCGCCTATCACATCTAAAATACCAAATAAAGCACAGTATCGTTGAATATGTAGTATTCGTCACAAAATGATCTCAGCTCAAGTATCACTGAATACGAGATTATTGAACAGTCCACCAGTGACTTAATTCAAAATGTTCCTGAAGTCCTAGTGAGATGTGACTGGTGGAGTTTAAACATGTCGGAAACGAAACTGTTGTCATCAATGCCATTTTATGGTTTTCACATCAGATCCCAAATTGGTTAGAGTCGGAACTGTACCGTTGGACGCCAATCCAATAGTTTTTGTAGTTAAACGTTTTCCTCGAGACCTTGGGTCCCTATTTTGAATAATCGGGGGGATTGTGACCATGGGCTGGAAATGAGTTTCAAGTTGTAACGAAGATGTTGTCCAGTGCTATCTAGCCTACAGTAGTACCCCAATTGTGAACAGTTCAGGATGAACATAAATTACAAAGCATAATATCTTTGCAGTTAGGAATGATTGACTTTGAGTTATATGAAGAACTGTTAAACTTATCTTTGAGACAATATCCTCTCTTCAGCAACTGAACTTGCCTCGTAATTTAAATGAGGTGGACGACGATATCCAAAAATCCATTTCTAATTCAGTTGTAGCCACAATACTATGGCCTAATAACGGTGACCACAATAAAGATACAAATACTGAAGTCAAAAGTGGAAATTTGAATTAAATTAGAAGTAATATTAATATAAATATTATTATAGAACTTAATTATTACTATCACCCATCTAACAACTATAATATGTCTAAAAATGTTTAATATTATATCCATTTTGTATGAAGTAAATATATCAGTATAGATTGCACACTTTTTCCGGGATTTAGCGCAACATCACCAAATCTTTTAACTTTCAGTGTACTTAAATAACTAAGAATCCAACAAAATGATGCATGATCTAAGATGGTATTGTCATTTGTTTTGGGAATGTTATTAAATCTCAACCTAAATCACTTTGAGTTTTTTTTAACTACCCAGATTCTGAATCTTATTGGTATCATGATAACTGATAGACGTTTGGCTATGAACATTCGTCTCTTGGAGATCAATCACAGTACAGTAACAAATCTAATTAAGTGATAAATTTGCAAAGATCAAAGTATTTTGTGAGAACTATGTTTCACAATTTAATTACCTAACTTATCAATCGATAAGACACTTTCATTACCAGTGAAGAGATAAGGTTTAATTTCATTTAGTGCTATGAAATAGTATCAAACCAATAAAAATCCGAAATCGGGAGAAAAATGAGCGATTACTTAATACTACTTCGAGGTTTCACGCCGATGATAACTCACAATCCCGTCAAAAAAGATTGAAGCCACAGATACGTATCAGAGCTCTTTTTAATTTAGTGTAATCAGTTGGTTACTATAATAACAAATCTATCACTCAAATAAACTTTACGTTAGATATTTATACTTTTCTAGTGTTCTACTTGTTTTGAAAGGTGTTTTGTTAGTGTTTTTGGAATTTTACCCCAGTTTGTATATTATTTGATGATATTTATACCAATGTTAGGAGGGATCTGATTGTTTTATCACGACTGAAGATGGCATTCAATCTGATTTCTCAATATATATATATGGAAACTGTAACTTCTCATCAGTTCACATCCACTAAACGTGCGTCACAAATGATCGAACCCAGGTTTTAGAGCAAAACTTCAAATAAAATTAAAGCATTTAGTCCAAATTTCAAACATTAGACCGTTATTTTTCAACTTCACTTGATTAACGTTCTTCCCTTTCATGCTGAACTGAATATCATTCATTCATTTGACAGGGATATATGCTATACTTTAATATTATTAGTATACCATTATTTGCAAGAAGAAAACACTTGTAACACATAGTAAAATTCTATTCATTTGTTTTTCATGCATTTTTATGGTCATGATGGTATTGATGGTAAGCATTAACAGTGTGGCACATTCTCTTTCTCTCTCTCTACTACAGATCTATTTCATTGTATCTCTCACTTTTTACTCTCTTATTTTTTATTCTTTCCAACATAAAATGATGGATGGAATCATTTTAAAGTTACACTAATAATAATAATAATAATTTTCTAATTAAATTCAACTTTGCTTTACTAGAACAAGACATTGTACGTATAAACGACAAGTGCACCTCGGTCTTTTCTAATCAATGTTATCTTTTCAGTAGTATACATGTACCTGTGTATGTATGTATGACTTTCGTTATTTAGCATAGTAGTATTCATGATCATTATGATTTGTGTTCTGCTACTGAAAACAGTATAACGACAGGTACTATTATTGTTAGTAATGCTGCTAATGGTAATATCCCCCCTTTCTTAGACATGATAATAATAGACATTTAGTTGGTAATTTTTAAAACAAAATTTATGTCTACCAAAAAATCAGTTTATGAATTGTTCAGTAAAAGGGAAAGTATGGGGGAATATTGCACATGCGACACATTTTTACAGTCAGTTTATTTTAAAAGAAAAAAGGTGAAAATTTACATTGTTTTTCACTCTTCTAACAAACATTAATGTGAAGACATTTCTACCGCACACATAAATCCATAGAACACAAATATATAGAAAGTATATGCACAGCACCTATTTCTATTATCTTTACTCAACAAACATATAGACACAAATATTTAAATATACATTCTTGTAGTCTACTATCTTACTTGTTCCTCATGTATATTTTAATTTATTATCATAGACACACACACACACACATGTTTTCTACTGTAATGAAAGGTGTTATTAATGATGTTTCTTCCCCCCTTTTTAAAATAGGATGTTAAATGTATACAATATTGTTTTTTTTGCACTTTTTAAATTACTTTTTTTTCACTCCTTGTCATTATGACCATTAAACAAAAAAAAAGAGAAAAACATGTCTAGTTGTGGGTACAGAAAACAGATATTTTTTGTGGAAAAAAATAATTTAAGGTGGACAAGTGAGATGTAGTGATATGTTATTACTGATTGTTGTTTGTTTTTTTGTTGTTTTGTTTTTTGAGGTAGGTGAAAGGAAACTGATCTAGATCAACTATGTCCACGAGGCGTAAAAAAAGATGTATTTTTGTAATAAATAATAAAATATATACTGATTAACATTAGTAAGTGTATATTAATAACTTCACCTGACTGGTTAACACCATTGTAACCTTCTATATTTCATTTTCTTCTCAATATAACATACGCGTATATTAAATATCACAAGCGTGAACTTTGGATCCACTGGGCTTTTTTTTAAACTATCTATAACAAACCAGTTTATGTATCACATTATTAAAGTGTAAAGTTCATCAATATCACTAATTATTCATTTCTTTCTTTACATATTAACAAAGAGAGATTGTCAGTTCTATCAATATACTTTTAAAATAGATAAGTCAATTTTCACAAAATAACAAAAACAGTACATTGTTTTTTTCAAAAAAAGGAAAGGTGTTTAAAGATTGAAAATGCTGATAGAGTAAACGTTAAAAAAGAGGGGGAAAGAATAATTCTTAACACTTACTAGACAATTTCCAATAGAAGTATGGTATTTATCTGAAAAGGAAGATAGAGATTATCTGTGTATGTGTGTATGTTAGCGAAAAAAAAAGAAGAAATTTCTCATCATGTTAACCAGGCACCAAGAATGGATCTATAACAGTTCATGGAACCGTAAATAATACAATTAAGTGTATGTGTGAATGAACTTATCTTAGTAATAAGATCATATTCAATAACACTAATATGGTTAAATTTTGATAACGATGTTGTTACTATAATCATAATTATTATACTATCATTATTCTTATTATAATCTTATCTTCATATCTTTTACGTATTTTATTCAAACAGGTTAAATGATGCAAAAGTCTTGTAAAGAACATGATTGTAATTCACAAATTTTGTTCCCTTTTTTTGTTGTTGGAATTTCTCATGAACTGTATCATACATATCAATGATTTCTAATCTAAAATGTTATAATTTCCTTGAAAAAGCTTGGACCAGATTGCCAGGTAAAATGTTTTATGTTATGTTTTTTTTTACAGAATACTGATTTTACACAGATATAACACTAATACATGTACACATTTGTATATGAATACACACACACATACATACATGTAAAAACGCCTGTAATTTCTAGGAAAAATTTACTTCTAACGTAACTTATAAGAAAAAAAAAGATAAAAATCACCTTTTAACACTTTCTTATTTATAGAGAGAATGGTGTATTTAGTGGGTTAATAATTACTATTAATAGTAATATATTCAAGTGTGTATACTTACATATACTTACTTACGCCTGTTACTCCCAATGGAGCATAGGCCGCCAACCAGCATTCTCCAACCCACTTACATATAATTAAAACACAATGATGATTATGATTAATTTATCTTTTAAAATAACAATATGTTCAATTGACTTTTACATGTATCTTAGAAATAACTAATAAAAAAAATATTAAAATTTAATTGAATATTCCATCATCTTAAAGGCATATAGTAGTATATTTATGATCGAAAAAAATATGACGAACGGTTTTGTCGAGAAACTTGTTAACTTCTTTTAACAATTTACAACACGTGTGCTTTCTCTAGATTATTACAAATAAAATTTAATGTAATTGTAATTGGGATAATGTATGTTTTGAAGTGAAGATATTTTTGAGTTAAAAGGATTTTGTAGGGATTTGTTTAAATTTTCGATCTTAGGCCGCCATTGCAAACTGGATGGCTGTTTCGTTTTGGTATGGGACGCTTCAGCGGTGAGCATCTACGACTCCGTACGAGGGATCAAAGCCAGGATCTTCGATCTAGCGAACAAACGTTTGACCTTTAGACTCCTAAGCTGGTATCAAACGATGCTAGTGTTGAAATGAAATCAACCCGCGGTCTTGTTTGAATTGTAGAATGCATTTTCTACAGATTGAAATCAATAGCGATACTACTGAAAACCTGAGAGCACTGGGCAACTTTTTCACCAAAATATGGGACTCTTCAACAGTAAACACCCATGAATTCACCAAGGATTAAATCTACGATCTTCGGTGCTCGCGATAGCATTTGGTAAGGTTTTGAGTGTACACTACTGAGAAATTTCGTTTTATTCCCAATTAACTGTCTGGTAATCCCTGGTTTTCATTGGGAACCCAACCAAAATCAGTTAGTGATGTAAAAGTGTTGCTGAGACTAAGAATTTCTGTAGATGAAACTAGTCCCAATCATTTATATTCCTCGGTGAGATAAATATTATCGATCTTTGTTCAACTAACGCCGACCCACCATTCCAAAAGATCTGTCTAAAAATAAAATGTTTTTGATAAATATTACAATGTATAGGTCTGTGTTTGTATAACAAGATTAGCATGTGCTTATTCAAAATCTTTTTTCAAACAATAAAATAATTTAAACGATTGGTAAGTTGTATAATATGATGGAATCTGAATACTGTACTACTGACAACTATAAATATAGTAAGTATAACCTAAACAAATTCCGAAGCATTATATTTAAAACGTTTGCTTACTTAGATTTTGTCAAAAACTGTTTTCTTCTATTAGTAACAAATATCTACTCTTATAATTCATTTCGTTTTGAGGGTCTATGTAATTTCTGTCATAAAGTAATTTTACATTGACAGTTAACGAATTTCATCAAACACTGAACACCTGTTTACTTTTGTTTTGCCTATCTAACAGCACATGTTCATAAAACTATACACGATACAGGACCCAAAGGTATTCGGATAATCACTGCATCTCATTTGAATAGTTCAGTACAGAGGATCATTTAAGAATGTATGTATGGTCTTGAATGTGTTTAGGTGAAATTTCAAAAATAAATTAATAGAAATTGTGCAACATATATGTCGAATTGTGTCATTTCAGTAGGTATATGGACAAGTTCAGCTTGGATATGGATATTGTCATTGAAAAGGAAAATTGGACCTATTCAGATGAAATTCATCTTTAATTGTAGCCATTGTACTGAAAGCTTATTTGATAAACTCCAGCTTTAGTAATTTTCTGGTTAAAAAGTGGATATTCAGTAATTATTTTACTCGTCTCAGCTTTACACAATCCAGTTTGAATATCCTTATCCTTATAAATATATAAAACTCATTATATTCAGACACAGTTTTGATTTGTTTTTGCTGCATAGAAGATTCTGGTCTTTAGTCTTTGTTTTCCTCCTTGTATAGACCTGAATCAGGGTTTTCCATTTCCGTAATCTAATCTTACAGGTAGACAATTTGATATATCCAATTCTTAAAGTTGCCGAATTATTAATTTCAGGTTCATATGGATGATAAACATTTCTAATATTAATAAATTCGTAATGTATTTTATTTATGATAGGATGTTATTGACGAGTTTAGTCTATTGCACATGTCATTTACACGATTATATTCAGAAAAACATCATTATTTAAGGTGTAATTGTTAGAAAATTGTAGATCAGTTTGTAGTGAAATAAAACGTGTTTTATTGCATAGAGGGAGAAAAGGAATACAATTTTTCCAGGGACACTCGTTAAATCATTCTATTTCACACTTCATTAGTTGATAACTCATGAAACTGATTGGTATTTCTGCCTCTCCCATTACCATTACTATGACTATAGTTGATTTTCTAGATAGTACAATTTACAGTGACTATCATAATATATATTTAAATAAGCAACCCTTTAACATGTGATAAATGTCAGTTACCAAAAAAAAAGAAAAAAAAAGTACTGAGCTAGATTCTTTCATTCATGTCAGCAGGTGACATCCACATGATATACAAATTAAAATGAATGGTTTTACTTTAATTACTGCTGAATACATTAAAATTCTTATTTTATTCAGTAATTATAAAAAGAAAAAAAAAAGTAAACTTAAACGGTACGTATACATATGAGGCAAAATTTTCAGTCAAGTGGAAATTCTCAATTCAGTTATTGTTAAGATATCTTGTATAAATTAAATAATTTCTATCGTATAAATAAGAAAATTAAATGAACCGATGACTGAAGAGACATTTTCAGCGGTTTTGTTCATCAACTAGTAATAACGAAATATATTTTTTTAAATGTTTTACAGAGAACGATTCAGATTAAAAACGTTTACAAATGATAAGAATAATTTCAAGAGAAGTCATGAAGAAAGTTTCTACTTTATTGCTTTCATTATAATTTATTCAATCTTTGAAATGAAGAGAAATTCACATTATCTATACAATGTGAATGAAAGAACTAAACAAGTAAACAACTATTTACTGATATACTATTCTATCATTTATAGGAATGGCGAAGGTGCATCCGCTCTTTGTGTTCTACCAAATTCTAATCTTCTGAATTCTTCACGTCCCTATCCTTTTTCTCTTTTCAAATTTATTTCACTGTATTATACTCCTTGAATAACATCTTCAAACCCTAATCATTCACATAATGCTTATACTCTTACTACTTCTACCACTATGGGATTTGAATCGACAACTTCATCTCTGTGCTAATGTGGTATGGCAACTCGAACTGATGTACGTACGTACGAAGTTCTACATTGTGACTGACTGACTGATTTGTAGGAAACACCAAACGTCACTTCTAAAAAAAATGTAAATTAAACTGGCACAACAGTCAATTTTTCAATGTTTCAATTGAATTACATGACTGATAAGTTGATTTTTATAAATAAAATCTAATTCTTACTGAAAGTTGATTTCTCTCTCTATAGATATATATCTGTACAATGAATAATTGAATTCAGTCCATCACTTTGTATAACATGAATACAAGAGAAAAAGGACCCATTTTTATCTATTTGATAAGAAGATAACAATAATATTACTTGAAAACATATGATTTTTACCTTGAAGATAAAGCTGTGACCAATGGAGTTCAACTGTGTCTGTTGTGAGACGGTTACTCATTGAAGACAATAGTAGACGGTCTTGCAGTATCGTGGAGTGGTTGAAGTTAGATATTAACACCATTGAATGTCGGCTGGCTCTGTGATCTAGAGGTCAAGCGTTTGTGCGCGAGACCGAAGGTCCTGGATTCGAGTCTCTTTGGTGCAGGACAGTGGATGCGCACTGCTGAGGAGTGCCACACTAGGACGAAATGGCCGTCCAGCGCGAGCACGTTTTCAATGGTGGTCCAACACTCATTCATTCATGATATCAATCTTAACTCAACAATCTCCACAACCCTATACTGATAACATATATACATAATATTTATTATTATTGTTTTGCACTAAATAATAACTTAAGGTAAATTAACTGAAATTTTAATAGGAATACATGGTTTGTGAAGTGAATCAATTTTGGAGTAGTAATAGCCAGTGGTTAAATTAAATAACAATTACATGGAATTCAAACAATATGATCGAATAGTTTTGTGTTTACTAAGAGATCTTAAGTTTCTGAACTTGATCCCACATGAAATTATGTGTTAAAACTATTGAAGACTGATAGAATAAGACAGGATATGTATTCAATATTTACCATTCTTCAATAGTTATTTTAATGTTTTCACATCGTGATGAGAAGTTTACTTTCAGTCTAGAATGGGTTTAATTAATTACTTACTTACTTACGCCTGTTACCCCTCGTCGAGGAGCATAGGCCGCTCACCAGCATTCTCCATCCAACTCTGTCCTGACCCTTCCTTTCCAGTTCTTTCCAGTTAACATTCATCCTTTTCATATCTGCTTCTATTCCCTGACGTAATGTGTTCTTTGGCCTTCCTCTTTTCCTCTTCCCTTCCGGATTCCAAGTTAAGGATTGCCTTGTAATGCACATTGGTGATTTTCCTAATGTATGTCCTATCCACTTCAAACGTCTTTTCCTAATTTCCTCTTCAGCCGGAAGCTGGCTTGTCCTCTCCCACAAAACGCTGTTGCTGATAGTATCCGGCCAATGGATGTTGAGTATTTTGCGTAGACAACTGTTTATAAATATTTGTACCTTATTGACGATGAATGTAGTAGTCGTACACGTTTCAGCTCCGTACAGTAGGACTGTCTTGACGTTCGTATTGAAGATTCTGACTTTGAAATTAGTTGACAGTTGTTTTGAGTTCCATATGTTCTTCAGTTGTAGAAATGCTGGGTTTAATTAATAGTTAAGCTTTATGAAAAACAGTCAGACAAACTCCAATAATTTACAAAGATTGATCACGGAGTAGTAACCAGTGTTATGTATATAAAGTGTTCCTTAATGCTGACCAAATTCTATATATCCTATTGATATTGTGTGTACCATGTTGTGGTGTTTATACACCTCAATAAAATAGGAAGTCAGTTGAGGCCCGAATAGCTCAATGACACGGGATTGACTCCGTTAAGAAGCATCAATTTTCTCTAGATTACATGCACACTTCACAAAATAGCACACAACTTAGGTCCACGGTTTTCTGTAGACTACCTCCAAGCATCACCTTAAAACTCCAGTAAGATTTCTCTACCAATCAAAATCATTGAACTATACTTCTGAAATCAAGTTTTCTAGATCTATACGCGACGGAAGGTATAACAAGATAGTATTAGACAAGAAACAAGTATCAATTATGAATTAAGTTTACAGTAAACAAAAAACCTAATAGATCCTATGTTCGTCATCTTTTTCTATCTTTTTAAGTCGACCAACCAATACATCCTTATATATCAAGTGATTTTTATTCAGTTATACATTTACTTGCATTTCACATGACTGAAGCAAAGAACTTTTGTTTGTAATTCCTCATTTATGTAGATAAGCAATAGATATAATGAAGTGTTTAAAATGTTACATTTATTAAAACAGTTGGTTCAACACAGAATACAGAGTGAAAAGCTAGTTGAAGTTAATATTTCTCAGATAGTATTTTGATAAGTAAATTTTATAATCTTCCATAGAATGGAAGGTAGTGTTTGAAATTGTTAACGTTCTTATTCTTCACTGGAGACAATAAATATTTGTATTCATAACACTAGGAATTTTGTACCATGGAATATTTCAAGAAAATAGAACTCTATAGCTCAGTAACGGTTTCTTTAATTATTTTATAGCAGCTCACGTACAATTAAGTTTGTTCACATTTAATTTGGTTTTTTGTTAACTCTTTTTAACGGATGAAGTCATTCGTAAAATAACAAGCTATCTATACTATTGTTGCACTTGTATGAATATGTATGCTTCAGCATTGCTTACTGCCTAAACATATATTCATCCTGCTAGCCTTACTATTAGTTGCTTAATTCATTCGATGATTCATTTATTTACCTATGTATTTTTTTGTACATCTTAATACTGTTCACTAACTCGTTCATTGACTGGCTCATTCGCTTGATTTTCGACACTACTCCTTCATGCTTGCTTAACGTGCCTGTAATTTTGGCAATCTGTGCCGTGGTGCAATAATAGACGTAATCAACACTTCGAATTCGCCTTCTGATTTATATACCGTTGGGGCATTATTTAGTAACGGTTATCAGGACGAGCAATATACGAAGATTAAGGATAATATCAAATACCAACCACCACAAGATTAGTGTGTGGCTTGGGTCTGAATTCCACGAGAAACATTAGTTCTCGTAATATTTCATATCCCTCACTGATGAGATCAAACTAGAACGAAAGTCAGGTCTAAAGCTTCCCGTCAATTGTCTCAAACCATCTAACATCTAGCCGAATTCGCCAACATTTTGATGTAATAAGTAAGGTTTAACGACCATAATTCAATTTGATCAATGAAACCCTATTATCACTGTGAGATAAACAACAGGACATTGATTATCACCTAACAATCAATTAACGTGCTCAGTGCAAAACTAATAAGGTGTTCAGAAAATCCAACACTATCAGAATAATGTGTGAAATACTCTACCCTTGACTTTATCTATGTTTACTAGTCAATCGAATAAAGTCACATTTTAAAAAAGACGTATGTGTGAATATCTCAGCATAAATACAATTGACTGGTCACTGAGTAGAATTTAAAGTCATATTTGTTTAATTCTTTAGTGTTGATCAAACTACATTACGGCCAGTAGTCCAAGCGACTCGGCACACAGATACGCTATGCTGAGATGTCGGATAGTTGGATAGTCGACAGGAAACTTCTAACCTCTTTCTTGTGCTAGTCAGAACTAATTTTCATGGAGTATCTGAATTTAACCTTATTAAGGGACCAGGAAAACACTAATTGAGTTATTATTCAGTGATCAGTCTTTTATACATCAATATTAAATATCTTATACGAGATCGTCTAAACCCTCCAAATAATTCATTGGTAACGTCTCAAAGAGTCAAACTGGATTATGTGAATCCCGATCTCATAGGGTGAAGGTATACCTTGCTGGTGAGTGTCAACTAGCAGTAAATCTAAGTTAAATAGTCTTACCTTTTGACCACCTCCGACTACTTAACACATGTAATAATTCCCATGTATCTTACTTTTGTAGTGATTATAAAATAGGTTTCCATATTGATAAATCGAAGTCCAGTTCGTAAACTTCTCTGTTTAGCGATTCTTTAGTTGAACTCTTTTTTACGAGATGGGGTTGCAAACCCTACATCCAACTCCTTTATCTTAACCCTAGTTTCGTATTAACGATTGCCATAGGCGGAAGGCTCAAGGCAAAGTGACTAAATAAAAAGTTATTTATTTAAATGAATAGATTATTTCAAAGCACACTTTATACAATATAAAAATATTTGCCGACATAATTATTACACTTACTCCGTGTATCAGAGAGATACTTCATATAGATTATATGACAACAGTGTTTCTCTATAAACTTCACATAATAAAAATTTTGATATTGAACACTGAAAAGTGTCAAATTTGAGAGCAACAGTGTTGAGAAAACAATCGAAGTAAGCATTTTTATTGCGAACTTCACATGTTTGATAGAAATGTTAAGTGTTTCTCTCTCTCTCCATATATATATATATATATATATATATATATATATATATAAGAAATATAAACTAAGGTCAATCAACCAATGTACACACATACATACACAAACAATACATATTTCAGTTACTAGGTGTAAAACCTTAATTGAATGAATAAACATCAGGATAATCACAGTTTTCGTTTTATTTTCTTTGTCAGCTGATATATTGTCATCACAATTTTTCATACAGTAGTTTGACAGATCTTTCAATGTTCACTCTCTTTTGTTCCCAATTTCGATCACATCAGCATATGTCATCGTAACAATAACAATGAACCATGATATACTTTGTCAAAAGGTATGTTATAATTGAGGTGAGAATTCCTTTATCCTTATTCCGCTTCATTTTTTCCCCTCCCTGTAACTATAGCTATCTAAAAAGAAAATGAATATAATGATAGATTCAATTCCTATTTTTATTTTATGGTTAAAATTATGTAATCATAATTATTCGATAAATGTGTATCAATCGCCTTCATCAAAATTTATTATTATTATCATTATTATTATTATTACTAATACAGAATGTAGCACAATGATAGCGGAAGTAACAGCTGCAATGCAATCGAGGTTCGTAAACAATATTGACTTCAAATAATTGACGCACTTAACTAACACAATTATCTATTTAGTAGACTGTGGTTATAATACAGAGGTGGGGTTGGGTGAGAAAAACTGATCGAAACTCATTTGTTCATTTGAAAAGAAAAAAACACGAGTGAACCAATCATTTTAAAATGCGATAATGATGCTGATTGTAGTATACCTCTCTCTCTTTCTCTAAGGTTTAATAAAAGAAAGGCAGAAAATTTCTGAAAATGTAATTCAATTCCTTATTCGACGAATGGTAAACAAACAATAACGGAAAAGAGAGGGAGGGAGGGAATTCCGGCTAAATTTTACTATAAATATTGTTTATTTAAATACTCTATTCCTTACATATAATTAGTGATTTTCAAATTTTAAATTTTTGGAAAAGAGAATATCGGTTATTGAATTGTAGAAAAATGGAAAAAATTGAAGATATTCGGTATCAACAGAAATTAACATTGAGTCAACAATCTTATTTAGAATCGATCATAGGGAATCATTTTTTTACTACAAATCATAATAATAAAATTAATGATACTGGCGAAGAGGATAATATTAATACCAACATGTTACCATTATCATTATCAAATGTTAATCGTGATCATTGTTCAATAATACAACAACGCTGTGTACCTTTTATGCAAAACGATTACTCAAACTTGGAATCACCGAATCAACTGAATAGTTACAGTTTTATCAATGAAGTAAATCATTCTGTGTATTGTCATTCAAATGGAAACGATGTGTATAATGATTGTCTAACTTCTGCTCCAATCATTACTACTAATAGTAATAGTCATGATCACAATCATCAAAATTATCATGCAAGTACAAGTACTCCACGTTTTATTCATGAGTCTGTATGGCATGACAGAAATGGTGGATACATTGTCGATAATTCATCATTTTGCACTGGAATACCATCATCACCATCATCATCATCATTGTCATCATCTATGATAGTGCCATGTTCAACGGTCAGAACAACTACTGAAAGTCAAATTGACTATGTAGATTCAGCATATTTAACTAGTAAATTAATCAAGTCATCTAGCACAAATTCATCTCAACAAATCAATACAGGAATTGATTTAATGGATAACATTTTTGAAAATTCACCTATTCTTCAAAATGTAAGTTCATAATCGATATAACATAGTTTTTATGACTAAAAGTTGTGGTTTATAACAAATACTGAGTTCACCTGGCAAATGAGTGCAAATTGAAGAGTGTTGAACAATTGTTTCTTTCTAGTAGAAGACTCGTCAGTAGTCCACTTTCACAATTCTATACAAACCTGGCACTTTAATTTTTGATGTTAAACTCATTATCTTTGAACAACATTTTTGAATTCAGTCATTTTATAAGATAAGGTGACATTCATTTAGTCTAGCTAGTGAGGAACTGCTTCACATAAGTAAGCAATACAACAGCATAACCTACTAGATAACACTGAAATATAAAACATTTGAAAGGATCATTCATTAAGTATAATATACATATAAATGATAATTTAAGATCCCTTACAGTTATTGAATAAACTTAAAAAGCTTCAATGGTTTGTTAAAAGTAAAACATAACATTTTGAAACCATTGAACAAGAATGGATTTTAATTAATGAAATCTTTAATTTCAATAAACATATAAACAAGCATGATTTACTGTCAATTATTAAACATCAGAAAAGGGTTTTGTGGAGATTTTAGTAATTTTGTATAGATGAAATCATGAGTCAATTGAAGCTAGACCACCAGGGAAAACCTGGAAGCACTGGATGACCGTTTCGTCCTATTATGGGACTCCTCAACAGTGCACATCCACGTGATCGAATCTCGCGAGACAGGATCATGGATGCGCACTCCTGAGAAGCTCCATACTAGGATGAAACAGCCGTCCAGTGTTTTTTTAAACATTTAACCTTGACATTCTTATTGATTTTCATCATTATATAATAATTAACTTATTATTTTATTAAAATAGAATCCTAATAATGGTAATCCAAAATATCGTCGTAATTCTAGTAAATTATCATCTACCATACGTAAAGAACATCAACGTGAACAAGATAAAAATCGTACAAGAACATTGAATGTTGCATTCTGTCGTTTACGTTCATGTTTACCAGAAATACCGAAAGATACAAAATTAACAAAAATTAGAACTTTACGTTATGCAATAACTTATATTCGTCAATTAATGGATTTAATTCATCAAACTGATTCAATGAATTCATCTGCTATGATGTTTGATACTGGTTTGAATTCATTAAAAATGGTAAGTATTATTATTGTTGGATGAATAATATTGTACTGAATGTACTTTATTTATGAATGGATGATTTGACTTCTGAAGAATATTATCTGTATTTGATCAGTCACTCTATGAAATCATCTTGATAGTTAACTTTTCGAATAGGTCACAACGTTTATGAGTTTATTAGTATTGGAATGTCTGCTCAATGATAATTTACAATTATTTATTGTCAGGATAGCTCAGTGATAATGTCTTCGTCTATGAACCTAACTGACTTGAATAGGTGCCATTACCAAGGTTCGACTTGATAATTCCAAATAAACTGAGCATAAGGTAGATTGATATTAACAAAAACAATATATTTGTAATATCTCAATAAGTAGAAAAATCAAATTTGACCGAGTTCTCTTGACAACACAGTCATTGTTAAAGAGGATATACACGGGACCTCTAGGAGTTAATATTTAATTACTTCATTTCTTGATTATAATAATTGCAACAAGCTTATAAATATTAGAAAAATATTTAACATTAATTGTAAAATTGACTGAAGGTAAGCAGAATGTAGAATACTTTCAGTTTTTTTCTAAGCTTCTGAATATCACCCTCGCATAAATGTCAGAACATCAGTCATGTGCAAAACAGTACCGAAAAGTCTATCAAAGTTTTTTTATTACTGTTTAATTTTGTAGTAATTCATTAGTGAATATTGGTTAATAATAGGAAATGATTGTCTAATTAAGATCATTCCGTGATGTAAACTACGAAATCCAACAATTTCTACAAACCCTCTTTACCAATAATAATCATGTGCTCATTGGTGATATGTAATTTCCAAAATCCTAGAGATAAGCCGTGACAGTTGGAACACAGTTATCTCGGGTATGAGACAGTTACTCAGCAATGGTATTAGAAGATTGTCATGCAATATTGTGAATTGATTTCACTTAAATATTTTAACCCTTAGATATTCATACATATGTTGGACATTCATCACAAGATCTGAAGATCCTGAGTTCGGTCCTCGATGGAGTCATGTCAGTGCACTTGGAAGAAACAGATGTTCAGTGATTCTTGGTTTTTAATAGTTGTATAACTAACATTAGTTAGTGATGTGAACTAAAATTTAACAATCTTAATTAAATAAAGACAGAACAAAATATTGATGCAGAATAGTATGTAAAAGATAGGCAGGGGTAATTATTACATATGGTTAATTAATTGAGACAGAATATTGGGTTGATTTAGTTCAGCTGCCCCTAGTTTTCTCCCAACCTACTCGTACATCAGCAAATATAGCCCATTCAGGTAGGATGCAGTCAGACATACGAGACAGACGTCATAACCACCTCAATCGATGAAGATTTATAACTTCATCAACTGACTTGCCACTTAACCTAGCAGCCTATACCTAACTTCAACATTACTCACTTGGTTCTCACATAAACCCGAGGAATACGTCGAA
>NC_031498.1:20171843-20185961 GCF_000237925.1 Schistosoma mansoni | reverse complement strand
CGTTGGAATTACCAACCACTAAATACCTGTAAGCACTGGATGGTCATTTCTTACTATTTGGGACTCTTCAATAGGGCATATCTATGATGCCTCAAGTGAAAATTGAAGATAGTCACTTGTAAGCTTCTTGTTTGTTCCGCTTAGAAACTTAACGAAAACAAAATGTGAATTGGAATTTCAAGTCATTTGGTTGAGATATATAAATAAATAGACTGTTATGATTGGTAGAAGACGTGAGTAGGCTACATGTTTTCGATTATAGATATTTTCGACGTATTCCTCGGGTTTATGTGAGAACCAAGTGAGTAATGTTGAAGTTAGGTATAGGCTGCTAGGTTAAGTGGCAAGTCAGTTGATGAAGTTATAAATCTTCATCGATTGAGGTGGTTATGACGTCTGTCTCGTATGTCTGACTGCATCCTACCTGAATGGGCTATATTTGCTGATGTACGAGTAGGTTGGGAGAAAACTAGGGGCAGCTGAACTAAATCAACCCAATATTCTGTCTCAATTAATTAACCATATGTAATAATTACCCCTGCCTATCTTTTACCTAGTCTTAATGAGTTTTATCTACAAATTCAATTACCCAACTTTATGCATGATGCAATTTTCTGATTACCAATATACCGCATAGATTATTGCAAATTTTAATTCCGCTGAGAATATGCAGCCCTCTGACCACCTTAAACAAAAATGGAAGCATGTTTGGAATGCGGTCTCCCTCTTCTATATTCAAAGTGTTATTTCAGGATTGCCTTGCGTCATCGCCTGAATTAATGGTAGGGAGTGTAGTTAAGCGCAACGACCGCTACTCTTATCTTGGAAGTCTCACCAGTCCTATTCTGGTATCTGAAGAGATTTCAGGTCGGATTCAGAAGGTTTGACTGGTTCCCGCCAACTCGCGTCACGCGGTGCCTCTTAGTAAACTCTTTACTTCCTTGAAATCACGCTAGATACTAAGCAACTAATCTTTCATACTCAAATAATCATCTGATTTCAGCATCGTGAATAGTTGCCCCACGACCTCATGGAGTAATTTTTAGCGAAACCCTCTAACCAAGCAGCGTTTATTTACTTAAACACATAGACATTAGTACAGGGAGGCACCAAATAGATATACGCAAACTGCAAACTGTGACTCGTGGAGTTTAGACATTGAGAGTGAAGCAGTTGTCATCAATGATATTGGATGAGCGTCGAGCTGAATCGAAAATTGATTGGAGTTGGTACTATATCATCGAATTCTGACCTATTGGTTTTAATCATTGTGTTCGTTGAAAGACCTGGAGGTCCTGGGTCGGATTCATACTAGGATCGTAGGTGTGAACTAGATAGAAGTCCAGAGGATAATTTGTCTAATGTAGATTAAAACCTTGACGCGATAGGCTGACTGGCTTAACCTTGAGGCTCGTGTGCTTGAGTTCGAAAGTGAGATCAACTGCACGAGATACAGAGACGAAAACTATTCTATCATCTGATTGGCTGACAAGCACACGCGAGAGAGAAGACAAAGTCAACTGGAACACCACTCGATTTATTCCCAATCGCCACCTGGATCCCAATTTCAGATTAGTGTAAAAAAATACACGAATAAATAGGTGACTGACCTGACCACAACGTACAACAATTAAGAAAATACAATTATGTTCAAAACTGGGGATTAGAGCAGAAAATAGAGTACCACAGATTACGTTTAAATTACAATAGCTTTGGAACAGAAAAGCCTATGGCAGTGAATCATACATCAAACGAAAGCTTATGATCTGTAAAATAAACTAGGGGCAAAAGTAAATTTTATTGTTATACAAGCTTTGCATTAAATGAAATAACGTCCCCAAATACAGCATCCGTATTCTGTCAAGGCTTCTTCTTGTTTCTCTGTTCACATCAATCTAGATTTTTATTTATGATTGTGTCATATGAAAGAATTTGTGAATCATAGAAAGAGTTAACATTCTAATGATATTTTAAATCATTAAACAATTCACAATTTTTCAAGAAGTCATCTATGATGTAAGTAATAAAAGAAAACAACCATTCACATTATGAAATATTATGAATGTTAATAAAATAATAATGAAAGGCACAAAAAAGAACTTACATATAAATATTAACCGTGAGAATCAATAAAATTGATGATCAAGATCCAGTCTAGTACAAATACAAATTGAAAAATACCTTTATACAATTCCATCTATTCTACACAAGATGTAAGTGTGGGAAAATTACTCTCTTAAACAGTCGTGTGTTTAAAGTCATCCATACATAAATGGCAATGTTGACAATATTTGATAACTGATTTAATTCAAATAACCCCCTTTTTTAGATATTATTAGAACTACAATAAATACGCAACTTCCCTTCAGCACTTATTCTATTTAATAAAGGATGAGTCATTATAAACTGGAAAAAATAATTCTTTATGCTTAAAATCATTTTAACTTAATTATTAGAAATGGTATTACACGTATCCGAAATCATTGAGGAAAGAAAAAGGAAAAACATATTGATTGTAAATTCACTTAGTATTACTTGTTTGAATCTTACCATTGATGTTTAGGTCTTCAGAACTCAATAGCTGAGTGGATAACACGATGGCGTTTGAAGCGAAAGGTACTGGGTTCGAGTCCCAGAGTGGACATCAACTCTGATATGCAGGTACATCCAGCTGACGAGCCCGAAATAGGACGAAACGTGCGTCCTGGATTCCACTGTTAACCACTATCCATCTTTGCTAACAATATTGATTGTAACTTTTAAAAAATAAACTAAACACCTAAACTAAATTCCTTTATGACTGCTTCAAAGACTAAGTACAGCTATACAGCAAAAATTTATATATATCACATGAGATAAATGGCTGATTAGTCAGGTTTTAGATATTAATTATTACGGATTCCCATTTTTCTTTAGGATTTCATCCTCGTTTGTAACTTCTTATCAGTGTGTATACATTAATCCATCAGGAGTCCAAATCAAAACTTTGAGTTTTCATGGAGTGCACATTACTTTTAAATTACCTGGTTAAAATTCAGTGCTCTACATCAGCTAACTCAATCAATTCAAGGTACAGAGTGACTTTTATGCAATCCCGTAAGTGATGACTGCTTTATTTATGATATGAGCAAACTCTATCTAATCAAAACTTTTCACTAGAATTCTGGGAACCCATCTTGGAGCTAGTTAGTTGTAAAAATATTAGTTCCACAATTTTTCAGTTTCCGCATGAAAGGCTGAAAATTTAATCAACGATCATTAAAAATGTAGAACGTCATGCATCTGAAAGCGTTGGCCTGACGAACACTAATGAAGAACGAGTAATAGAATGTAAGATCTAGGGCAAAAAAAACAAAAAAAACGCGGTTTTAGCAAATGATGAATGGAACGAAGAAATCTTTTTCAATTAATTTTTCATCATATATATATCTGTGGGAGAAAACAAACCAGATTCCAGCGGAGGAAGAAATCAGGAAGAAGCGCTAGAAGTGGATAGGACACACATTGAAGAAATCACCCAACTGTGTCACAAGGTAAGCCCTCACATGGAATCCTGAAGGTCAAAGGAAAAGAGGAGGACCAAAGAACACATTACGCCGAGAAATGGAGACAGACATGAGAAGAATTAACGAAAGTTGGATAGAACTAGAAAAGAAGGCTCAGGACAGAGTGGGTTGGAGAATGGTTGTCGGCGGCCTAAGCTCCATTGAGAGTAACAGGCGTAAGTAATATATATATATATATATATATATATATATATGCAAGGAATTGATAAAATATTTTGATGAAAGGTCACTATTATAGTGACATCATGTAAATATTGCGTAACACAACTAATCGATGAGTATTCTTTCATCGCTATAAATCATACATATATATTACTGTAGAGTGGACAGTGAACTATCATCAAGATGATTTATCTGTAATGCTTGTCCTGACTTCATATTTTACTTGTAAACATTTCACTCAAATTAAACATTATTACTACTAATATTATCAATCTGTGTATGGGGGTTTGTGGAGATTGTACTATTTTCACAGTTGAAATTGTGAGTCGATCTAAGCTAGACTACTATTGAAAACCTGAAAGTACTAGACAGTGGGATCATGGATGAGCATTGCTAAGGAATACCATACTAGAACGAAACAGACATCCAGTGTTTCCGGGTTTTCACTGGTGGTCTAGCTTAGATTGATTCGCAATTTCAACTGTGAAAACGCCACTTACATGAAAATTCGTCAAACTGGGAAGGATAATTTGACAAAACCTGGGCATCGAGTATATACAATACGTTCAATGTTAAAATTGTATTTGAAATATAATTTCTATAATTAAATAAATACTATTGTTGTAAGGTTTTGAATTTTCTCATTGTTGATATTAAGAAATGCAACTTATCAATCTTTATTGCTACATACATATCATGAGCAGACTGTTTCGATATAGCTATTTTATCAAGTTTTTTAGAATAGACGGCTTCACATTTTCTGATAAACACTAATCAACGACAATTCTTAATATCAACAACGAGAAGATACAAAACACACAGAAATGAAATTCACACCCACTGAACAAGTTAATGATTATCTAGAACTAGTAGTTAAATGGGTATTGCTTTTTGAAGCGGAAGGTACTAGATTCGAGTCTCAATGAAGATATCAACACGGATATACAGGTAAACCTGTCTGACAAATCTCAAATGGTACGGGAAGCACATCTTGGGTCCCGCTATTAGCCAGAAGCCATCCATTTTAGAAGAATAGACCTACAATTTATACACTTCAGTGAATATTTATAAGAACATCTTTTTTAATAGAATAACCTCAGAAGTTAGCATATTTTACTCAAGTTTTTACTAAATTATGATCTTAGGTAGAACAGAAAGTCAGTAAAAGAAGCACATGCTGGGATGATTTTTGTCCCAAATAGAGTGTGTTTATAAAATGGAATCTTTACAAATGAGTAAGTAACATTAATCCATTTAATAGTTATATATCCCATTTATTTTTATTTCATAGTTTTATCTTTAAAATCTGTCTGATTTGAAATAGATTTTTCGTCTTTCTACTTTATTCAACCATCGTTTTTGTGGTGCTAATCGGTTCGTTTTCAATGTCGACTAAATATGTACAAACTTAATGTGAGATTAGTAAAATTTCCAATGCTACATCAAAATGAAAAGTGCATATGAAAAGATACCATAATTTTAGCTTAGTTGATTGCAGCTTCTCAAGGTTTACTTTATTTAAACTGAATCAAATCCAATTCGAAATAACTTTTTACAAGAAGTACGTTATCAAGATCTAATTTTTGAAATCTGTTGAACTGGTGAATGCTAGTGAATTTCCTCATATAAGAATAATTGTTTTTAGCTTATAGATGACTTCATTCATATCGATATATGTTCAGTGACCTGAATATAGTTGATAATTTTCGACATTAATCGTACAAAGAAGCTATATGTTTCTTTATTAGCTAGGATAACTGAGAAATCGATGTAGAAACACTATCATCATTAGTTAATTTCTATCAAGATACAATCGAATATTGTGAAAATTTATTCGATGTCTTAGTTCGGATACCGTTGGTATTCAGGTGTATCTAACCGATCATCTTAACGGGTTCCCTTACAAGCTACAAATAAAAGCTTAATAAACAGTATTGCATGCACTTTTCAATTTTTCAGTTATCTTCATTACAGATATATCTTGATAACACAAACAATGAAAATCTGACTGTAGTCGGTCTTTTCCAGAGTTTTGCAACACTTAAGTTAACATAGACATTCTAGACGGACATCGTTCTCGAAAATCATTCAAAATGTATTCAGCATACTTTTGAATCCTTCCTCTATCTTCTGGTGATTGACTGGATTATGAAGGCTTCGACATCTGAGGGGAAATACGGAATACAGTGGACTTCTCAGAATCATTTAAATTATTTGGACTTCGCAGATGACATAGCCCTCCTATCTCATACGCACGAACAAATACAGACGAAGACAGCAAATGTAGCAGCAGCCTCTGCATCAATAGGCCTCAACATACACAAAGGGAAAAGCAAGATTCTCAAATACAACACGGAGGACACCAACCCAATCACACTTGATGGCGAAACTCTGGAAGAGGTGGAAACATTCACGTACCTAGGAAGCATCGTTGATAAACAAGGATGATGGGATGCAGATGTAAAGGCGAGGATTGGCAAAGCAAGGGCAGCATTTCTACAATTGAAGAACATATGGAACTCAAAACAACTGTCAACTAATTTCAAAGTCAGAATCTTCAATATGAACGTCAAGACAGTCCTACTGTATTGACCGGAAACCTGGAGAGCTAATATATCCATCATCAAGAAGATACAAGTATTTATAAACAGTTGTCTACGCAAAATACTCAACATCCATTGGCCGGATACTATCAGCAACAGCGTTTTATGGGAGAGGACAAACCAGCATCCAGTTGAAGAGGAAATTAGGAAAAGACGTTGGAAGTGGATAGGACATACATTAGAAAAATCACCAATGTGCATTACAAGGCAATCCTTAACTTGGAATCCGGAAGGGAAGAGGAAAAGAGGAAGGCCAAAGAACACATTACGTCAGGGAATAGAAGCAGATATGAAAAGAATGAATGTTAACTGGAAAGAACTGGAAAGGAAGGGTCAGGACAGAGTTGGATGGAGAATGCTGGTGAGCGGCCTATTCTTCTCCATGAGGGGTAACAGGCATAAGTAAGTAATAATTTTTAATGTAAACGAACAATGTTGTGTAGAAAAAAAGTGACTGTAAAATCTCTCTTATTGTTTATTTCATCATTTATTTCTTTTCAATTCTATCAAATATGGAAATATAAATATCAATACTGTCCAGTTTTAAAGATCATTTTCATTAAAAGAGTTTATAGAATATAAATAATTCCCCTAAGCAAATGAGATATTTGGAAGTCCATAAATAATCATATTAAATGGTTCTAATGTTGGAAATTCTAAATGTTTATATTGATTATCAAATTGATAATCAATTTCATTGATTGATTTTTTTTCTAACAGCTGATTATTTTTATCTTCAGTAATTTGTTTTAAACAATTCAAATAATTATCTAATTCCATTTTGAAAAGTTCATATTGTGTCAATAAAATTGATTGTCCAATTGGATAAACATGATCTAATAAATCTAAAATATAAAATAAAGTGGAAAAAAATCAATATGATAACTCTATCAAATTAATAACAATTGTTTTCCTGATTTATCATATTCATCATGTGTAGTTTAATTACTGTTGTGATGTGTGCTACTGATGTCTGCAGATATAAGTAGTATGTAACACTAATCAAAAGTGGAGTGCCTAGTGGCACAAGGTTGAGAACAGAGAGTGGCCGGTATGGAAACGAAGGAACAACAAAGTCTGAGACAATTGAGGGATATTTTGCAAATGAAGTATTTACTATATTGTTCTCAGATTGTACCAAGAGATTCTGTAATGTATTGAAACACATTTGGTTTACCCCACCTGTGTTTACATCCACTACGATTTTATTTAGTATGTAGTCAACGAAATCTGAAAGAGTAGACGAATCGTAATTGATTGAGTATTACACATCGAGTAGAATTCGAATTAGGAGTCATTTTTCTGATGAAAAGTAATTTTATTTACTACTAGACTATCTCGTCCCAATAAAGTGGGATGTAACTTACTTATCAAGTACGGGTTATCGGACGCAGGCTGGTGACACTAACTGCCTAGATTGGATTCCAAAGTTGTTAAAAAATACTAATGAACTAATTAACTCGTAGAATAATAAGGTCAAATTAAATTTTTTACTAGACTAACGATATGAGAAATAGATCGAGCGCATAAACCACTGTTAGAAAGCGAACTATCTATTTCACAGATGTTTTAAAATGAATATCATTGTAAATGAAGAAAAGAGTATTTGTAAGGGTTTGTACTTTTCCACCGTTTACACTAAAGACTGTAATTTATGGGTCTCTATTGGCATATTTGTATCGTGAGAGGAGTGCCTTGATCATCCTATTTGGTCACGAGTTCTAATAAAGTTGAGATCGAGAGTCCGTGTTTCACCCCGTTTGGTGCTCGTCAGATTGATGTAGCTACGTAAAAATATATTTTGTATTTCACTGACAGCAATAATCCAAATTTATTGAAAACATGCTCCAAAAACCACTCAGAAAATTACTGGGTGAATAAAAAAAACAGATAATTATTAGATACTATATTTCTGTAGAAAGTTATCGGCAGATACTTCGAAAAGAAGTGAGCTGTCAGAATATATTCACAAGTGGTTAACAGCTTTTTCGTCTGTATAAAATCTGATTGATAATCATCCCTAGTTTTGTTGACATTGCTCTGATTATTGTGGAAAATACTAATAGCTGACTTTTCTCTGAAGCATATACTTATAATGCTGTCTATAAAGGTAGTAAGAGCTTCACACTTAAACCATTTAGCCACTTTCAAAATCTTCTTCCAGAGAATATGCTAAGGCAATGGAAAGATAACTTGGTCACCACAATGCTTGGATTATTTTGCAGAAAGTCATGAAGAGAGTGAAGTCCTGAGTTTTTCACTAGTTATGTCGACCAAAGTTAACTTGGATTTCTATACTACTCATAATTAGTATGAATATCATTACTAATTAATGATTTACAAATGATTAAAACTATGAGCTGAAGTTTAACCCATATGAGAGTGAGTAGAAGTTTGATCGTTTTAGAAAATTACCACAGTTTTTACGGAATTAGTTGCTTATAACGCTATGAAATTAAAAAGGAAATATTTAAGTGGAAAATTATTTCAGTAAGCTTATCACCACAACCACACCTTACAGTTATTAAGACAAAATTATTGTATTACAATGGTTGGAATAAGGCATACATAAATAGGTAAATTAAATTTTTCCTTTTTATTATTAATAGCTTTATTCAATATTATATTTTTGGTACAATATAGAATCCACAGCATAAAGTATTTCAACGAGTTTCATTTTCTTATTTCTTGATCGATCCTGACAATAAATATTGAAATCTTTTAGCGATACTGAACAATCATCTTGTAAATAATTTAATCAGGATTCTTGAATTGTGATTACATCATGATTACGATACATATTTAGACTTAGTAAAAACTGAAGACAGTCCGCCTTGCCAATTAGTGATTGTCAGTTAGAAGTTAGCAGTTCAGGAACTGACATCTGAATAATGTTCATTCTTTTCAAAGCATATTGTCAGCCACCACGATGTCCCGATTGTACCTTTTTGTAAATTGTACGGCGAAAGGTCGTAAACTTTTCATAAACGCGCCTGAATAGGTTATGCGATTAATAGACATAATGATGTGTTGAAACAAACAAAAACAGACATCTTGTTGAAATATCTAGGTGGGGGGAACAGGTAACCCAGATATTCAAGCAGGCTGCCGATCAATTTTTTTGCTAAAACAGTGGTTTAAATACTTCCAACTTGTCATTTTTAAATGTGACGTATTGGAGTCATAATCGATGTAAAAGTTCACTAATATCAACCTACAGCATTGTCTAACTCATTCATTTATAAATGCCTTGTTTTGACCATTGTAGTAGAATACTTGTGAATTTATTACAGTAGATTTTGATGGTGAAGTTATTGAAAACAATCGTTCACTTAAATATTCTATTAAATTAATTTATTTGAAGCAAATTTAAGATTTAGAATGCCTATTTACAATGAGTTCTAAACTAAGTATTTGTGAATAAGACAAAGTAATACAATCTTAATAAAATTACAGATGATTGAAATCGAAAAGTCATCTTTCCCAAACAATCATTCGGTTTGACATTGAAGACAGTTTCAGGTAGTCTATTGACTGAGTAGTTTTTGTAATTTCGTCACGGGAGTGAAAGTTATTTTTATATATAGAGGTATAAACAAATTTTTTTCAGTCAGTCAGACTTGAGTGCTGTTAGAGGTATGAGGGCAGTTATCACTTCCCGGTTTCCCACACCGTGGAAGGGTTCTTCTACAGGTACCTGAAAAGGAAATTGGTTTAGAAGTGGTCTTAATGGCCTGAGAGCGTGACCGCAGTGCCCAAGGGACAACTGTTTGAGGTCGGTCACACACGACCTTTTTGTGGGTAGTTTTTATGTTAGCTCCGTACTTGTTGGGACCTTACCGCCGGAGACGGATATCCGTGGGATAAGGCGAGGTGTGCATTTTTAGGGTCAACCTTTTCTAACCCCACCCCTCCTTGTGGGAAGGCAACATCGCTGTTATGCTGGTTGTCTGAAGGAAACACCTTACTGCCATCACACCCCTGTGGTCAGCAGTACGACTTCACCTTCGGACCTTGGGTTTGCTGCTTTTAGTCTTACCGCTCTTCAACCGACCTGTCTGGCATGGTAGAACTTTGAGGAACGATTGTTCCAGCCAGTATAGCTCGATGAGTTCATCACGATAGGCAAGCCCGACCACCACGTCAAGGTAGCAGCAACGGTCGGGACAAATTTTTTTGGTAAGAAACTAATTTATAATTCTATTTCCCTCCGGAATATAATCATAATGTTTATTTTAAGAGTTAACAGTGGCTGATATGGATAGTTAGACACAATATTTATCAAAAAATGTGCGCATTATTTTATAGATTCCAATGGTTACTACATCGGTGACAGTTTTGCTCCTTTTGGGATGCTGTGATCTGTGGAGATATAACAACAACCAAATCACAATAGTATTAATATTATTTTCCATTTCACCATTTAGAAATGTGAATCTTTCAATTTGGAAGTAAAGCTTTCCTAGAAAACCTTATTTGAATATTCAGATTAGTAAATATTATCCGATAAAATTTATCGATCACGTCTGTGTTAATCTGATATTGATACAATTGTAAGCGGAATTATTTACTTAATTTTAGAAAATTAAATGAACAACATCATATAATAATAAGGCGTAGTAATCTGCTATTGTTAAATAGATTATGGAATGATTGAATTTCATACACGGGATAGTTATCACAGTTCTTCATTGTTTTTAACAACTCAAGGATAGTCTATATGAGTCAGTCTTGACCTGTAAAAAAAAACAGAATTTACATTTCAGATATATTTTACCTCACGGACTGTCTTCAGATAGACAGTTATTTATTGCATGAATGCACCAAACAGATGTTTTGTCATACCTTCGGACTCATCGGCCAGGTACATTCACGAATAACCAGAAATCGAATCCAGAAATAACAAAATTCAAGGGCACTAAATTTCCTTTAGATGATTAAGTTCAACCTCATCTAATTTATCCCAAAACTAAAATCAATAAATAATTACTTACATTTTATCAATTTTCCCAGTCTAAATTGATTCCAATGTAGTCGTGTAGACCATTGTAACAGGATTGTGGAACGCGACCCAACTAATGAGGAAATGATAGCCATAGATAGTGGTTGTTCTAGTTCACATTCCGTTATCCTTGTAAAGTAAAAATCAATCAACAGTGAAAAAATTTTGTAAACACTAAATAGCCTTATATTTCAAAATAATTGGTTATATGGTGATGATATCTTTGATTTATAATTGGGTTCTCGTAAATACTTTGTTTCTTTGCACTAATTAGTTAATCATAAATACAAATTCATTGGAGCTCACGTTGATTCCATAACCAAAGCCTACATAGTCCAGTCAGTGCTTTATCAAGAGGCATAATCCGTTCAATTTTAAATAACATAAGGAAAATATTATCAAATAGTTCTATTGTTATATCCGGACGAGAATAAATGAGTGGTAGTCGTTAGAGATTATTTATGGACTAATGTTATACGAATATTCTTATTGTACGACTATTAAATGACTATATTATATGTATATTTATATTCTTTTCATCATAAGCTTTTATTTGACCTATTGACTGTTATCATACGCTTCACTATTCTCGAGATATTCCCAGTTTATTATTAAAAGTTTCTCACAATCACAGCCATTTTTTGGTTTTATCTTGTACAAATCTTATTTTCTATTTTATGGTATGATGCGGTATGATTTGTTTGCATATAAACCCAGTATCTTTGAAATATACGATTCGTAACGCGGAGGCTGAGATAGGCGTTTTGGACTTAACAGGCAGAGCTAGGGGGAGGAAGGACCAATTGGAACTCTAGTTGGCTCGTACTGGTGTATGCGTCATAAGTTTAGTCGTATAGGTCAGCGTATCTAAATAGGCAATCGTAGTTCACGATAACCTCATAGCATAAGAACATAATGTTTACTAAGATATTTATTTGTCAAGTTTAACACCTAAATTGTATCTTTCAATTGATGGACTATTATCACCTTTGACAACTGAATGGTAAAGATGGATAGTGGCTAGTGGTGGAATCTAGAACACGCATTTTGCCCTATTTGGGACTCGTCAGCTGGGTGGATGCTAGCCACCACCCATCTTTACTTATAATGCTTGTGATTTAAGACAATATCGAAGCAGTCCACATAGGTTGCACATATGCCAATGAGAGACTGATCAATTGCAGTCCTAAACATCAATGGAAAGCTTCAAACAAACAATACAAAATTGAATAGTAACATTATTATCCAACAAATGTTCCAAAGAGAAACATTTAAAGTGTCCTCAGTTTTAAACAGATATACCAAAGTTAGAATTTCATTTCATATGTCAAATTCATTTGCTTGTGACTCAATACTGTGAAAGACTTCTGTATTTTAACCTTAAGATAACTAACAATTAATATAGATGCCGGCCGATATATCTACCGTACCTCTTAGTTTACAAAAAACATTGGCACTAAGCCAAATATTATTAGTGTAAATGAGCAAATAATATCTCTTCTCAAAAATAAATAATTATGATTTGATTTCAAGTGGTCATGATCTGAACGTCAAGTCATTATTTATGTAGTCTTGAACCTAATCTTAATGTTTATTACCATTTGTTATTGATAATTCCTGTACTAAATTAATCATCATGGAATAAAGTTTAGTATACCTGCATACTAAACTGGCTTACAGATCGATAGTATACCATTAGAATTGGGAACTGGCCACCATGATATGTTTCGAAATTCAATCACCTATCAATACAATACAGTGTCATGTGAGGAGTGAGTGCATTATACGAAAGTATCATACTTATGTAAAAAAAGTATATAAGTATCGTAAAGGCGCGAACAAAAATGGAAACGTTAGCATGCGGTCATGAGCAGATTAATAAGCGTACAAAAGATTAACATGCATTTGTATCGTGACTGTCTGGATGATAAAATAACTTGTTCGTATGAGCGATTTGAAATACCATGAAAACAGAGTAATAAATCGTTTATAGGTATGACAGCGGAATAAATTGTAAAAATAAGTAAAGTACAATATAACAGGATTTGGTCTATGGTGCTGATTGAATGTAAGGATAAAGAACAGTGAGATATGACGATGTTCTAATAAGCCACAGTAGAGTAAATAGCGTCCATTAGCGATTAACGGGTTTGCGTTTACATACGTGGAGTTTATGTAGGATAAAAATAATCCAGCCGTAAAATGATAACTGCTTCGATGGGTGATATTCGTTGCTGCACTGCAACCAAATGCACCGAGTTATCGTCTAACATGTATTAGTAGAATGACCAGAGGGACAGAATAGTGACTGCAGGGCGTAATCCTTTTTGGTCGTAAAGTCTAGCGTGATTTATGTCGTTTGAGGGATAGGCGCTCAACCTCGTTTGTTAATAAACCGTACTAAGGTATGATAAGAATATCAGTACATATGATTGTCGATGACGGTGAGTGAAACTGACTTGAATGTGACTAACAAGAGTGTATCCTTAGGAGACTAGCTCTAAACTCTTTTCTGACATGTAGTGTGGTGGGAATAGAATATTAACAGCAGTAATCAAATAATGTTTCTGGGTAATGAGTGATGCAACGTGTAGTTACACATGTGAACGGATAGATAAGATGAAAATAATTGTTACTAATCGGCTAGTAATACGGCGTCGAATATCTGATGTGCATATAGACAATAAAGTAAGGATAATCGATTTGAAAAAAGTGTGTGCGGTTCGGTTTAGATTGTCGTTGAAAAAGTAGAAAAACGACGATTGCTGCGTACCAGTGCGATGAA
>NC_031498.1:20129292-20171643 GCF_000237925.1 Schistosoma mansoni | reverse complement strand
TAGACAATAAAGTAAGGATAATCGATTTGAAAAAAGTGTGTGCGGTTCGGTTTAGATTGTCGTTGAAAAAGTAGAAAAACGACGATTGCTGCGTACCAGTGCGATGAACGAACATTAGTTGTATTTTGAGAACATAATTTCCTACTACCGGAAGTATGACTCCAAACGTATGTCTACGATAGAGTTGCTAACCGTTGCCAGAGTTGAGGTAATTGCGACCATGCCGTTATTAGCGTGCGGGAGGCTAATTATATGAAATTAGTGTGACAACGGAAATATGATAATCATCGTAGTCATAATGGAAAAATCCGCCAAATAGATCAGTGAACAGAGTTGACACGAAGACAAAGTACCGATAAGAAAATGCTATTTGAGCATGCCCATGTCGCTGCTGTACCGGCTTCGAAGAATGCGTTGGATTAGAAATTGAGTCGTTTAAGTAGCTCGTCGGTTAAATCAGCCACTTCGTTCGTTTATCGGACGCGTAGAGTTCGAAATGTTCATCGTCTGAACTGATTTGCGCGGTGTGTTTAGTTCGAAATCAAGCTTACCACTCTAGTGGTACCGTGATCTCTCTCCGATTTGACCATCTGGTCGAAAACTGCGTTGTTTATCGACTGAGCTGGATTCGCTGAGTTTGTTCGTCAAAAGTATGGAGTGCAGAAGGTTTATTATCAATGTAGTTTGTTGTGTTAGGTTCGTTGTCGACAGGCTCACCACTTTAGTAGCCCGAGATCTGACTCCATTTGGATCGTATGACTGATTGTTATTGAAATATTGCTGTCGAAATATACATCCCAGCTATCCTCGTATCATCGACTAAACTAGCGTTGGTGAATAGCGGAATTAAAAAAGTCATATACGAGAATGGATTTTCGAATACGTATATTTCGTACAATCGTTGATCAGAAAGAGAAGCAAAACAAAATGACGCGCAATGGAGAAGGCGAGTGAGCCAATTCAATTTAGCCAAGAGTGAATCGATATTTATAGTCAAACAAAAATAAGTTACAAACATGTGATGAATAAGATAAGAAATACACATGCGTACGCTCACATAAAAACAGTCAAGGTTGATAAGCAAATAATTAATAAGGTCAAAATGCGACTCAAGAAGAATGAATAGATTGACCTGTCCGGAAGCTAGAATAAGCTATGTGGGATGGCATAGCAACCGACACTACAAACCCTATGAATAACATGTGCAAAGATGTATTGAAATGTTTTTTCTCAATTAGGTTGAAAGTAATAAGAATTATTTGGAAAACAAATCATTTTTATTTATCTTTGAAACTTTAATAACAAAATTAGTGATTGATAGCAGTCTTCAGAGTAAAAAAACAACTTACGTTTTGTGAGCATTAAGTCTAATTTGTCTAAGGCGGCTAGTTCTCGTGTAAACTTTATCCAGAAGACATATTAAATGACAATCTATGAAATCAGAGATAAATAAACAGATTACAACGAAGCGCATACATAATATTGAAGAAACTTAGTGTTGTTTAAATTGTTGTTAAAGGGTTAACATCACCAATTGAAATCCTGGTAAAAAAGTTTTTTGAACAATACTTTTTTCCTTTTACAGTAAAAAGGACTATGACTGTTTACTTAAGTACATTACGAATCAAGTTTGTGGAGATTGGTCGAGGCTTCTCACAAAACATCACTACTGTCGGATGCCAGCTCAATGGTCTAGAGGTTAAGCGTTCACGCACGGGACTGAAGATCTTGGGTTCGAGTCCCTTTGATGTGGGATCGTGGATGCACACTGCTCATGAGTCCCATACTAGGACGAGACGGCTGTCCAGTGCTTTCAGGTTTTCAATGGTGGCCAAACTTAGATCGACTCATCAATTCCACTATTCGGTAATAGTCTGATAAACATTCGAATTCATAACTTGCATTGATTTATACAAGAACTTTATAGAATAAGAATCATATACTTCCCATCCTGTAACTGATGTTTGATTAGGGCCTTTGACACACTATTTTTAACCAGCTGTCACGATAAAATTCATTTACCTGGAGTTATTTAATTAGTTTGAATATGAAAGTGATGATGATGATGATGATGATGATGCAGAAGAAGTAGAGGAAGAAGAAAGAAAGGGAAGGTACACAAAAATGGCTAGCAAAGAAAAACAATGGCGCCTAAAAAACACAATATATTCAATTGTACATTGTTATTTATTCCAATTAGTCCATACAACTAGTTTGCCCAGATAAAACAAATATTTATTTTAAACTTAATACACCGAAATTTCAAATCTAGACAATAAAAACCTGAGGTGACATTAAATCTTCCAATAATATAAACTAAAAAATTGTTTTTCTTTTGTCTTAAAAAATGAATATGATGTCGTGAGTGGGAGAAGGATTGACGCAGGTTAAACCAGCAATTTTGGGAACATGGAGTGTCCAACATAATAATATTAATAACAGTGATAATTTATGCAGTTTCATATAAATTTAACCCTACATAAATAAAAATATGGAAAAGAAACAAAATAGAACAGGGTTACAAATCATTAATCTATTGGACAATGTTCAAACGTCATTAAATCAAACAAACTCGGAATTTCTAAGGAATATGTATGCTAGTTCACACGCCCAATGCAAAATTATTAATTATGATATATATATAGCTTGTAACTGATACAAAAATACAACAAATTTGTTCATGAGAGCAGCATATTAGATTGCAAGTCTCACTAAAGATTTTATTTCAAGCCTTAAAGTTCTTCTTTCTGTACGTCGAGCTGCGTTACATTGATATGTTCATGGTAGACAGTTAAAAGTAATTCTGGATTAATGAAGTGGAATCCTTAGATCGAATTACTCACCAATATGCAGCATTCTCTCAATAAATGGATAAAAAATGTCTGAAATTGCTGGATAGAACATACTTAATGAACGTGAAAAGCTTTGTGAAATAAACATAATCAACACTTGGTAAAATGGGTTAAAAATCACTGATATTGGAAGAATGCCTGATATTTAATAAGCTTGTTTCTGAGAAATTTCATCCATGAATCAGCTAAAACGTTTCATAAAATGAAATCCAAGATATTCAGACTTTAGAAAAATTGCGTTAGTCTCTAAACTATTCACTTTGAACTTGGTAGACATTATATCTCATTTAAGACATGATGGAGAATATTTATTGCCCATAATCAGGATTTTAAAGGTTTGTAATTATCTAACTACTTCTGATAACACAATACCGCTAATACACCATGTCTCTATCGATTCATAGAACATTGTAATAGTAATTTTTTTTGTAAAAGGCCAAATTATCGGTCTCAGATATAATGGAGAGATTTTTCCGTAAACCATCAGTAACAGTAGTATTTAGTAAGTCTACTAATATTGTATACAATCGCAAGCTCAATGTTTATTACCAACCCATGTGATCTTATGTAATACTGAAAAGTCTCATAAAATAGGAGGATGAATGTTCAGTGTTTTCTAAATTCTTAGTATTTTTAGGCTTAAATTATCATATAATAAATATCAGATCATAAGTTACAGCCTTTAATTTCCCAAGTTAAAGGGTGAATTGTTAGTTTTTCTTATTTTGTAATGGTCAGCAAAGAGCTACTGGATGCAGTTATTGCTTTTTCAAATCATTTACATTATATGTTAGTAATTTATTACATCAGGCAATTAGTCGAAATCTTAGTATGTTGTCTCCTATTACTTGTTGGACTACTATTTACATTTTCCTACTAGCCTTAAAACTAAGAATACCACACGAATAAGTGTACAAGCAAACGAAGACCAGGCTTTTAGACAGACAGTCAAGAAAAAGTTACATAACATATGCTGTTCATAATTAGGCAACTTCTGACTTTATTGAGTGGATTCTAAACCACGATAACTAGCAAAAGTGATATTTCAAGGTGTAAAATAAAGACAAAATAAACAGTGGTCTAATAGATACCAAGTGTTACGATATTATGTTACAATCCAACTCATGAGTAAATATAACTAAATTTTTATCACCTTGTCCACATGTAACGGTGAGTTTATTATGTCGAATATTTAAGAAATACACAATTATATATTGATGGAGAGACAGACGGGATTTTTACTTCGGTTATGAAAATAGCCTACTATATTCCTACTACTTACTAATTAATAAGTAGCATAACTTGTAGGCAAAAGTTTTGATCTGAAAACATTAAAATCGAACTCTTGTGGATTGGTGTAAGACAAAACTATTCTAGTGATTTATCTATAATTTTTGATTTCTCCCATTGTGGGGAAATGGACTGTTATCGGAAAATTCTGACAGATTAAAGTAAAAACCGTAAATATATTTCTTTGATACTTTTAATAGTATTGATAGGCCGGGTAGCTGGATTCTTTGAAGCAGCCGACTGTTCTGAGAATATCATAACATCCTCAGTTGTCTTTATTCTAATTATAAAGTTTAGTACTCAGAATTGAATAGCGTAGGGTTCCCTATAAACTCGGATTTTGCTCCTCAAATAGGTTCCAGTAAGTTTTTTTTATATACGACTGTGTTGTTTACAGGTTAGGATGTGATATGTATATGAAACGAAACGTTTTTTTCAGTTATTTCAGTAATTAGTATTAACTTATTACAACAAGCTTGTTTCACATCCCAACTTTGCGTACTACATTACTAGATCGATTAATTATGTAAGGTAGTCATCTATTAACATATTTTATAAATGAAACTATCTTCTGTCGAAATTATACAAATTTATGAAGTTGAAATACGCTGAACATCCCCAGTTAATGACATAATTAAGAGATGTATTAATCCTGGATAAAAAAACCACTCGAGATGATTGATTAGTGAAGTATAATCACATATGTAGTCTACAGTTAGATTATTCGTGTTATATCCCCTGGTGAATTATGAATGGTAACTCTAAGGACTATTTATCGACCAATGTATTATGCTTATTTCCTATTGTACAATTGTTACGTAACTAAACTATTCATATTCGTGTTTCTCTTATCATTAGCTTTATTTTGATCTTTGATTTATTATCATACGATTCTTGAGTTATAATCAGGTTATTGATTACTTTGGTTGTATAAAAACCCAGTATGTTTGTAAATAATGATTCATATTACCGAGGCTGTTATTTGTGTTCTGCACTCAACTGGCTGGGCTAGGCGTATAGCAGGACCGAGTAGTAAACAAGACTGCTCGTACGATTTCAAGTATCATTTGCGTCCGATCAATAAATTCACTACCTCTCTAAATTGCACGTTCATATATATTACGAGCTCACACGATATAACAATTCGGAATAATAAAGATTAATTATTTTGAAGCACATGGGGTGATCCGATAAATTTAAGCAGTTAACTAGATTTTTTAAGTTTGAAATGAGGAAGCCAGAAACTATTTTTGAGAATGTTTGCAACCGCATGAGCCTTGAACATAATTAAGAAAGTCCGAATCCCCATTTCCTGTTTTTTTTTAATAACTTTTTCATCTCAATTAACAAACAAAGTTTATCCACTATTTTGTATCAAAGTATGAAATCGAATCATTTGCTGGCCGTGGAACGACAAGTCTTTATTTCTTTAAACAAATTTATTGGAAAAATGAAATCAAATAGAGGTTTACTCAAGGATAGAAAATATTTTGAAAAGACGCATTGTATTTATTTGAAACTGATCACTTGTGTAAACATTAGACTCTCAACAATACTTCCTAGCTAATACATTAGATTTCAGAGACTGTAGTAGAACGATTGATGGATAAAAGATTTTCGGTTGGTTCCATCACATTAACGAAACCCTCGTATGGACGAAATTCTAATCTCCAAACAAATGGATGCCAAAAGTCAGGACCACAATAAAACTGAATGTATTAATTGTTTTCATGTAGAAAAAGATTTCGTCAAGTTATAATGAATTCAAATCATTTATCTTATAAAAATTAGTTTACAAAAAGTGTAACAAGGTTGAACAACAGGCAATAGAGATAAACACCTCATAATCGTATAAAATTTATTTCAGTATAAAAATAAAAATCAGGCATCATGTAACAGCTGTTGATGAAAATCACTGACTGAACTCCTGAGAGATTTTAGACATAAATCAATAGTAACGTACAATGTGTTTAGTGTATGAATGTGCAACATTCTAGAATATGGCATACAAAATCTTGTTAGTATAAGTTGGATCAGAGTGTAGTTACTTAACGATAAATACTCAGATACAGCTCAAAACTATAATGACTGTGATGTCTATAAAGTAATAAAACAATAGCTTTGATTCAATAAGAAAAATTGGAAAGAATAGGGGTAAATGTTTCCTAATGTAACAATGAACATAAAGAAGAAATAACTGTTTAATAATCGCAAAGTTAGTCATCAAGTGGTCTCGATTCTTATCTAACAACGTTCACATTGGCTATGCACGCATTAATCATTTAGTTATAAATAACTCAGAATTGGGATGAATTTGTGATAGTCTAAGCTATCAAATCTTATATCAAGAAAACAGAAGAAATCAACGGAATGTAAATCAGTATTAACTGCAGTAGAAAACTAGCGATGAAAAATATAGATAAGGTAAGAGTGGAAAATATGGAGTTCTTCTAAACTCAAGATTCATAGAAATGTAGAAAAATGAATAAAACTACAACAAAGTGACTGATTTCGAACTGTATCGTATAAAGTCTCCAATCACAAAAATATAGGACATCTCAAAGTTGGCCGGTAACTTATCGATTGAAAGTCAAACATATCTTGTTGATTGAAGGTTCTGATATATATTTTAAATAGATTAAGATATTTTACTTTACAAAATTTTCATAGTTCAACTCATAGACTACTCCTAAAAACCAGGGAGCACTAGACAGTTGGTTCTTCCCAGTATGGCACTCTTCAATAGTGTGCACTCCCTTTCTCACCACAAAGGGTCGAACATGGGACCTTTGTTCTCACACGAGAGACCTTGATCTCTAGACCTCTGACCCAGCATTCAATGGTACACACGTCTAACTTCAATCAGTGCCTGGTATTACGCGACTATCTCCTATTGTTTGAGTTGAATGACTATTTCACGCCAGACATGGCTGAACTCCACTGATCATCTCTCCTCAGTAAAACTTCTGAAACTGCATCTGGAACTTGGTCACTTTTAAGTTATATTGGTAAGTTATACTATTAATATGAAATAATATGATCAAATTTGTTGAAAAGCAAAAAATAACTTACTAGGAATTGATAAATTAATAAATATAGGTGGAGGCAAATAAGAAAGGAAATTTTCAGTGATATAACTGAATAATCCACTGGCTCCTTCATTTAAAAATACTAACAATTCTTCTTCTGATGGTACTTTACCAAGTTCACTATCACCTACTAATCCAATCCAACGTGAGGTGAATTGCTGACTACGTGTTATCGGTTCTTTCAGCAATAATTGAAAATGATTTTTAAATGAATAATTAATGACTACTGTGTCATTTTGTAAATTTGAATTACGATAAGAATCATTTCGATTATTATTATTCACTTGTTCTGAAACATCACTGGAATTGATAGAAGTAATAATTTCAGTATCCATAAATGGATCAATCAAGTAACGTACATATGTTGTGTCGAGTAGTAAACATCCTGTATTTTGCTAGAAAATGAATGAACAAAAGAAGTTGGATGAAAATTAGATTATGCTGAATGAGAAATCCGACACCTTTTTAGTAATGACAAAAGATCTGTAGAAAAGTGTAGACACTCACAGACCTATTAAAATTCAAAATGATATCATGTTAAAATGGTACTCTCTTTGCACTATTTTTAGTAGTAGTGGTAGTAGTATTAGTAATGGGTAAAACGACCTTTAAGTTTAGAATAGGGATCAAGGTAAATTTTGGTATTTAAGCTATTTGCAAAAATCTAATATCACTTACAGTTCAGGAACATTTTTATGGAATAGGAGAAAAAAGTGTAGAACAAAGAAGGACTAATAATTTTTGGTTGTCTTGACAAAAACGTATATGAAGTTACCTGGAAAGTTGACATCAGTAGTTTCCGTTAAGAATATCCATTCAATGAAAAGATAGAATGGACCACTTTAAACTATATTAAAGAGATGTAAGAAAGATTTATAGTTTTCAAAGAGTCAGGAAAAATACAAGCTCTCGTAAATTTCGTTGAATCGACTTAAATATCGTCTCCCCAAAGCATTTGTAATCCTTAAGAGCTTCGATAGCCGATTGGGATAACTGGTATAGCATATTACAGCATGATATCATTTGTATACTTAAAATCAAAAGGTGTTTCTCCTGTTAAAAATGTGTACTATTGTCAAGTACTTTCTTCAGAGCCACTTACAGAAAGTTATCAGTCCGAAAATAGAGAAGAAATTTTGAGATTGGTTTACACTTTCTTAACCCATAGCTAGTCCGTAATACCCGAAAGAACTGACTGAATGATTTAACTCAGTCCAAAGTATTTTCACGTTGAGCATCCAGGGTGTAACCACCCTTCTTGAGGTCGTTTTGCTGTAAGATTCCCGTTCAACCTGCAGAAGGTAGCTTAGTTATCAAGAAATACCATGACTATCAGTCTGCGTTAAATATGACTGTGTTCGAGAATTTATTAAATAGTGGAAAAAATGACTGATTCATTTGTAACTTGAGAGAACCTAGGCTAGCACCTTGATGGTTGTTTTTTTCATTTACTATTATATTTTAGCCCATAAATCTTGACAGAAATTCATTCTGTATTAAAATGGCCAAAAATGCCTTTAGCAGGTACTTTTCCAGTTCTTGAAAACAAACTAACTAGATAGAACTTATCTTCTTGTTCAAAGAAAACTCCACTTTGAAGGTTGATATTAGTTCCATGTGAGTCGTTTGTAAACTGATTGTCAGATTTTAAAAATTTACATTAACAATATGAATTACTGAGTTTTATTCTGATTTCAATATGAATTAATGTCCAAAATATGAAAAAAAGCTGTTTATTTTAACTACACCATGATATCTGTTGTTCTGATGGAAAAATATATTAAATCTTTTGGAAATATGGACTGCAATGAATGATCTAAGAATTTATTTTTATAGAAATCCACTTGTATCTCGATTAGCTTTAAACAAAACTGATGGAGTAGGAGGGAAGATTACGTACGACCTACCTGTTTGCAGGACTGTAATGGTGGTAGTTTTGATCCAACATCACGTAATAGAGGATGGCGACTATTTCCACGGGTAGTTTCTGGTTTCCTTGAAGTTTTATGTTGTACACTTTGTTCATGTGTGTTATCCGATAAGTCATCGGTTTTTTGTGTATTATGATGGCCTAAAATTATTTATATCTAAAATTTAGCTTATCATCAAACAGGAAAGTTGAATTTTTATATCAAACATACGTAAACTGAGTAGTTGTATATATTTATGGAAGATATGTGATCATATATTTCAGCTAGTACCATATTACTTCAGTCTTTAGGCAGTAGGACAGATAATTTAACAGGTTATAAAGATACAAGTCTTTCAGTGATAATTTAGTTCTAAGGCAGCTTTGACTACAGACTAATAATAGTGAAAGAATAATTAAAAAGCATAACTATTCATTCAGTCATAAGCGATACAGAACCTGGCATACATGTGCATCTGTTCAAGTTGCGACAGTTTGTCAACACAGTAATAGGAAGTTATCAGTGTGAATGCTAGAGAAATTAAGGTAGTAACAATATCAGGGGTAGTAGAAAAGAGCAGACAAACAATACGACTAGAGAAGAAACAGTGAGTTCACGGAATAAAATAGCATAAGATGTTTTTAAAATTCAGCGCCTGAGGTAAGACAACTAGTAAACGCATCTGTGACGTTGCAACCGATTCTGATTCATCCCACTAAACGCATATAGCCATTGAAAACCAGAGCGTACTGGAGATAAGTTTAATCTTAGTTTGGAACCCAATAGCATTGTTCACATGACCTCATACGAGATGTAACTCGAGATTTTCGAGTTTTGCATCTAGCATAATATCTTTAGGCAGCCATCTTCAGTTAACTGAATGTATAACTTGACGATCAATTAATTCCGTTCGTGATTAATAGTTTACACAAATATAATGGCTGTAATCTATCGATTCAGACTTGGAAACAGAGGTTAGGTTGAGCTGTTTGAATAGTTTAATAATAGACGTGTTAATTAGCAATTAAAACTAGCTACTTAAATAAATACACTATAAATGTAGTGTACATCCTCTAACTTATCCAAGATAGAATCTTGGCGTATTTTGGCTGGTACATTAATGTTGTACAACTGAGTCATAGCATTGTCCATTAAATACAATTTTACTAGACTTGCTGCTGTGAGCAAATTTTATTGATTTTAACAGAGAAAAAAATGCTAAAAAAACAGATGGTAAAAAGACATCTTAATCATTAATGAAGTACCTGTCTAGTACTTTTTAAGTTTCAATCTTCAATTAACATTTAAGAAAAAACTGTCCTGGAACTCAGTCAGTCAGTCACAACGTAGAACTTCGCACGTACGTACATCAGTTCGAGTTGCCATACCACATTAACACAGAGATGCAATTGTCGATTCAAATCCCATAGTGGTAGAAGTAGTAAGAGTATAAGCATTATGTGAATGATTAGGGTTTGAAGATGTTATTCAAGGAGTATAATCCAGTGAAATAAACTTGAAAAGAGAAAAAAGATAGAGACATGAAGAATTCAGAAGATTGGAATTTTGGAGAACACAAGGAGTGGATGCACCTTCGCCATTGCAAACGATTTTGAGCCACGTCATTCAAGGTTTCTAACCAACGGTTGCTATCATCTCGCGGATCCCAACCAGGTAGTCTACACCTACCAACATTTCTCAGTCCACTTGTCAGTGACTTCATGGATTTGTGCCACGTTTTGGTCTGGCAGCCGCTAGCTTTCTTCAAACCTACTCTTACGCCATAAAACACCGCACGTCGGGGCAGTCGGTGGTTGGACATACGTAACACGTGTCCCAGCAATCTCAACTCATGAACTTTCCCTACTTCATCAATCGATTTGCCATTCTGACGTAGTACCCATTTCCTAACACCTGTATTACTTACTCGGTGGCCTCAGGATATACGAGCAATGCTTCAAAGACACCTATGATCGAAAACTAGCAGCCTACCAAGATCCTCTACTCTCATCGGCCATATTTCACAGCCATAAAGTAGGACAGAATGAACTGCTGCACAGTAAACTCGTCCTTTGGTTGCTAGACGGATATCTCGCCTACGCCATAAATGACGCCAGTTGGCGAAAGCTAGACGAGCCTTCTGTATCCGTTCCGAGATTTCGTCACACATCAGACCACAAGGGCTGATGAGACTCCCAAGATAAGTGAGGCGGTCAACACGTTCAACCACTTCACTCCCTATCATTAGTTTAGGTGTCGATGCAACCCAATCCTGAAGTAACATTTTGCACTTTGAGGGGGAGAATTGCATCTCGAACATGCCTGCATTGTTGCTTATAGTGGTCAGAAGACTCTGCATTTTGTCAGCGTCTTCACCAAGTAGAACTATGTCGTCGGCGTATTCCAAGTCAACAAGTGAGTCTCCCTGTAAAAGTTCAACTCCTGGAGATTTAGATGATGAAAGTGTTATCTCTGAAAGCATATTAACGACAAAGTTAAACAAGAATGTAGAGAGTGAACAACCCCGTTGAACACCACTTGAGGTAATCAATTTTGATGTAAACATGTTAAGTATTATCAAAAGAATAAAACAAAAAACAACAGCAACAACAAACCTGTTAAACGTGAATAAAGTAATTGCACACTGAATTCTCTTGTTAACCAATTGAATGGTAAAATTACATTATTTCTTTTTTTTAATAGAGGTGAATTATTTTGTTTAATCGAATTTGGTGTTCCCGATGTAGTAGTTGAAGTTTTTTGTATTATTGAACTATGTCTTCTAATTGTTATGTAATCATTTTTACTTATATTATTAAATAATATATTCATAATTAACGACTCTAATGGTAATTCATTTAACCAAAAATCTGATATAATTAATAAACCATCTTTTGAAAGATCTGATTGATTATTTAAATATTGTTCTAATTGATAAGATAATTGATTGATCTTATTCAATTGGCAAACTATTCTACTTGGATCATTATCATTATTACCCAAATTATCATCAGGTTTATTTTGATTACTATTTGAATATGGTTCTGGTAACCAATGTTTTGATAATATTTCAAATATTGGATTTAAATAATTCAATAATTGAATATCTTCAGTAGAGTCTTCAAATAAACAACTTCTTATTTTTAAAATCTATATGAAAGAGATTGAAAGTAATAATTTAAATTAGAATTTAAAATAAATTAATGATAAAATGAAATTGGATAGAACTAGAAAGGAAGGCCAAGGACAGAGTGGGTTGGAGAATGCCAGTCGGCGGCCTATGCTCCATTGAGAGTAACAGGCGTAAGTAAGTAAGTGAGTATAGTAATGAAAGTTCTGAACCAAATATATTCCATACTATGATCTTTATTCATTCATCGATAGAAAATATAGTTTTCCAATGATATATCTAATAAAGATTAAGTAGGAATATAATGACTCAAGTTTTATATCTTCAGTCAACAGTATGTATTGTGTTGATTGTTTAATGTCACTGAAGAATATGTATTATCATTCCTGATTGTGATTGTTCTCCATTGTACAGATTCCTGACTATACTCAATAAAATCCTTAGTATCTAATCCATTTATTAGTGGTTCTGGAGTTTTGCCATTTTCTGAGACTCAAATTTCAGTTTTCTTTACTATTATGAATAAACCTGTGTCACTCATACTATGGTCTTGATTATTTGGCTCGATTTTTGTGACAAATGTGCTTACAAGACATCGGACACCATTATGACAGTCTTCATCAGTGATAGATATATACAATATCAAGGATATTAATATGCTTTATTTGTGTACCATTGGTAATGAACATGAAGCTCGGTAAAGTTTCATTAGACGTTGTATGATAAAAGAAAAAACTTGAGGAATTTCATTTAGAAGAACTTGGAATATTTTCTTTTAAAAACTGACACTATGTGTTTGATGTATCTACTGTTTCACACAATCTTATGATGGTAATTTGAAGATTCTTTGTTGAGACATTATCTTAATTATCGAAGGGGTTTTGTGGAGATTTAGTATTTATCATAGTTGAAAGCGTGAGTCAATTGAAGCTAGACCATCATGGAAAACCTGGAAACACTGGACGGCCGTTTCGTCCTATTATGGGACTCCTCAGAAGTGCGCATCCACGAACCCACTCTCGCGAGCGAGATTCGAACCCAGGACCTACCAGTCTCGAGCCGAAGCGCTTAACCGATAGACCACTGAGCTGGCATTCAACGGTGTTAATGTCTAACTTCAACTGATCCACGAAGTTGAGCAACCATTCACCAATTGTCTTCAGTGAGTTCCTATCTCACAACAGACGTGGTTTTGAACTCCACTGATCACTGCTTCTCACTAGAGCTCCTAGATATACTTCTCGAAGTCACTAGTGAGCATATGATTATATTAATTATAGAAGGGGTTTTGTGGAGATTTAGTATTTATCAACTATGAGACATTATCATTAGAATTATACTTAATTGAAATAGATTGGGATCAATTTTTTTAAAAGATAAATATGAAACAAGCAAAATTCTTACTTGATTTGTTATTTGTTTAAATAAATTACTGTTATTACTTTTAATATTTGCCGCTTTTTTTAATTGTTCATCTAAATGATTTAGAGATTTTTTCCATGAGCAAATCAATTGACATCTTGAGATTGGATCAGTTTCTATCCTAAGGAAAGTGTACTGAAAAGCGCCTATTATGAAAGAAGTAAAATATATTTTTAAATATTTGTCTATAAATGGGTATGCAAAAGGTACTGGGGTTGAGTGTCATATAAATATGTAACTTATTTGTACATTATTCCGCATCTTTTACTAATTCCAAACGCATCAAACGTTCAGCTGCGCTCATTAAGCTCTATCTGACTTAAATTGGACATTTCTAAGACTTCCTAGTTAGCATAATAATTTGAATATTTCCGAATATGATAGAATAGTAACATTGAAATGGAGGTATATACAACTGATGAGTTAAAAACAGAACGTAATGTCAGTCCTAGATTCCTGTGTTAACCATTATTCAACTCTACTTAAAATCATTCTGTAAGTTTTAAAATATTCACCACAGTTATTATTGAGTAATCTTTGATATTAATGAAGGGACCAAGCATGTGATCCAACGGTAATAATCTTTTCTCGTTTGTTACAATTTTAATCTTACAGGATTAACCAACTGACTTCATATGAAAATTCATTCAATCAGACCTAACTCAGTATTTATGCAATCAGTATATTAAGACATAGTTTTGTTTATTTTGCACGTCAATATCAACTAGCTTTTCTTTTTTCCTCTGTGAAGTCTTAAATTCCAGTATATAATCTTCGGATAGTAAGGTGTGTTTAAAATAGTCAAGAGAGAAACAGTTGTATTCAATTTGTAATTTACATTCTGCTTTTCAGTAGGACTTATAAGTTTACAAAAGGATGTCTTTTGTTTTACATAATGTTATACGATTACTCCAATTGAAATATTTTCAAACATTAGAATATATGAATGATTTACATTTGAACTTATTGATCACAGTAGGAAAACATAGAAACAGTAGGATATGTCTGATAATCTCACCTGTACAGAAATACTAATCTTACATTTTCTGACTACTGAATTCTATTGTTCCGATTTTCAGCTGGAAACTTCGATACTCTTTAGTGGCTCGAGATCGGAATCCAGGTAGATCGTTTCTGATTGTCATCGAAATATACATGTTGCCAATCCTCGTATACAATTACTGACTTATATCGTGTTGGTGAATAACGGAATTAAATGAGTCAAATACGAGAATGAAGTTTTGAATACATACATTTTGTGTAATCGTTGGTCAAAACAGACAATCAGAGAGACGGAGCAAAGGAAACGAAGAGAAGAGAGAGAAGCAAAACGGATTGGAGAAGGCATGTTAGCCAACTCAATTTAGCTAAGTATGAATCAATATTTATAGTCGAGCACAAGTAAGTTACAGACATTTGATGAGTAAGATAAAAGTTGCACACACATACGATCATATAAAAACAGTCAAGGTTGATAAGCGATAAGTGACAGGGTGAAAATGTATCTTGAGAAGAATGAATAGATTAATTTGTCCAGAGTCTAGAATAACCTATGTGGGCTTGGCATAGTACCAGCTCCCACAACTCTTAGTTATTTTTAAAAACAATGTTTTATACGGTTGTAGGTTAAATGAGATTTAAACCAAGTGATTAACATTACCACTTATTTCGCTGTAAATAGTTTAATATCAAACGATTAGATATTTAATTAGTATAATATAAAATGATCATATATGATGATTACAACCAAATAAATATAACCTTTATTTGCACTTTTGTTAGCTGGTATACTGCTCCGATGATCTCGATTCGACACCGTCCTGTTCATAGGTTTAGGTATAGCAACATATAAAAAGTGTGAGTTAATTGAATGTTCCATAATAAGAAGATTCCAGCTTTTAGCTATTTGTAAATTGGATCCAGGTAGTGAACTTAGAGTTGATTGAAGAACTTTACTAGAATCAAAAATTATGGAAGGATTCACTTCAGTTACTCTCCATGCCTAAAGAAAGAAAATTGAATAAAAATTAATGAATTATAGCCTTTTTGAAGGCGATAAAGTGGGCATTATTAAATAATTGTTTCATGTTCATACGAGTCGATGATCTTTAGATTTTATAGAAAACGAATTACTCATAACTACTGTTATTATTATTATTATTATTATTATTAGAATTTCAGATGTATTCTTAGTTGGGATTTCTTTTCAATTTCTAGGTGCATAACTTCTCAGGTAAAAGTTTCTCATTGAAGGATAGAAAATATTCTATTTTTAAACTCAATTACATACCTTTCAGTAAATGACTTCAAGCTTCGTATTACTTATGTGTAAATGAACTGAAATGACACTCGTAGGTCAATGAACAGTAACTAATAAAAGGCTGTCTACCTCTTAATGAAAAGCAAATTCTATTGAACAATTCCCAATGTGACCACTAGTCTGAGTAACTTAACACCATAGTGGACTTAGTTTCTTTTTAAGCGATGAAAAAAAGATTGTTAAGGAGTAATGGACCTTGATTTTGTATTAGCTAACAATCGTCTTAGTTATCTACAAGACATCTAAGCTTGATTTTCGTAACAGTGCTGGGAGCTTGTTATAAAATGTTCACTTTGGGGAAAGTTGAAAATAACGTAGTAAAGCCTTAACGATTTATGCCATTTTTTTTATTTACATGCAATGATTTGATTTAAAAAAGACATACATTACTCAGTAAATTCGGATGGGATTTCGTAACATTCATAGGGCCATTGTTAAGGAAATAATATTCCAAGCAATCAATATTCCGATATTTAATCTAACTCAGGAATAAAACCCAGTCAAACGGAAGTGTAAATTTAATGTACAAATTGTACAAAAATATAATTTTGGTAAAAGTTGAAACTAATTTGAAAACAACTGACTTGAGATTGTGACGTTAAAGTTTTTAAAATAACTGGTATCCATGGGCTAGCTGATATACTATGATCTTCTGATCCACTACATAAACCTCCTACGGAACGTAGGCGATTAGAAATTAGATTAGATTTAAGTCCTATTATCCAAGCTAATGCTTCAGGATAAGATGAAGGCTCTGTGGTTGAGCAAAATCCCAATGTACTGAATAAGCTGTCATCGTCATATGCACAAGCTGGCGAAGACCACATTAACTGACGAACAAGTGCTTCTGAGGCATTTAATATAGATCTATCAGAATATTCATTTTCTACACCCGAATTGAACTGAGTACCTCCAGAACATTTACGTGCATCATATGCTAATATTGTTAGCCAGAAATGAGTTCGCAATCGAACAGCTGTTGAACAACTTTGGTATCCAATTAGTAAATCCTGTGTTAGTATAGAGACACTCTCATGACATCCACCAAGTAAATTCAGTAGAGATTCAGTAACTTGATGCGCTAAACCCTGAGGATAAAGAAAATATATTTTCCGTTAAGTTTAGTGATTGTAAATTAAGAATTTTATATTTAGATGACTTATTGTACAAATTAGAAGATTTGACAAGTGTTACGAATATAACCACAAATTAGTACAGTGTATATCAGTGCCTCAGTAAGCTGTGGTAACATTTGACAACATGAATGAATGCATAACCAAGATTTCTACTTTTTAAATTGTAAAGCTAAAATCGTTAAGTTTAGATCATTATTGTATTCTATAAATATAATGGAACTATGACTTGATATTTCTTTAAAATTCGGTTTTATTTGTCTTGTGATTCCCTAATTATTTATGATTTTTATTATTATCAGAAGGGGTTTTGTGGAGATTTAGTATTTCCATAGTTGAAAGCGTAAGTCAATTGAAGCTAGATCACCAGGGAAAACCTGGAAACACTTGATGGTCGTTTCGTCCTGTTGTGGGACTCCTCAGCAGTGCGCATCCACGACCTCGCCTCGCGAGATTAGAACCCAGGACCTACCAGTCTCGCGCCAGAGCACTTAACCGATAGACCACTAAGCCGGCATCCGATGGTGTTTATTTCTATCTCCAACCAATCCATGAAGTTGAGCAACCATTTCACCAATTGTCTTCAGTGAGTTGATACTTCACAACAGACGTGGTTTGAACTCCACTGATCACTGCTTCTCACTAGAACTCCTGGATTTACCTCTCAAAGTCAGCCACTAGTGAGCATATGGTTGTTATTATTATCAGAAGGGGTTTTATGGAGATTTAGTATTTTCGTAGTTGAATGCGTGAGTCAATTGAATATAAATTTATGATTTATCAACTGTTCAGTATTCTCTAGTCCTTGTTGTATGACTAGTGCTTATTTATTTTCAGGATAGATGACTTTATTAATTATAACTACAATAACATTGAAAATTGAATTATTTTTGAGGGGTTGTTAATTTAAAACGGCTAACAATTTAGGCATTTGGTACTTATCAGTAAATTACAAGCTCAATTACTTCATTTAATTCAGCTTGTTTAATCAACTAGTATTATTAGCCCAAACACAATAGATTTGACTCATAGTTAAACTCTACTGAGTACATACGAGTTGTCAGAATGTATCGGTACTACATTTTCTCAAATCAAGCTAATTCCAGATATTAGATGAAGAAAATTATTTCTTTTATTCATTGATAACAGCATTTTCTTATGTAGGAAATATTGGTACTAAATTAACTGACTTTTCTGTACCTCCAAAGTGACCCTTTAAAGTGGAAATGTAAGAATTTTCTTACAAATAAAACATTGAAGCATTGGTTGAAATTGTAGTTATATTTTCTTCATAGTGTACACATATTTTACAACTGGTACCATATAACGAAAATTACTGGCGCACTATTTTATATGATTTACTTCCCACTAAGACGGGTAACGTGACTATAGATAGTTTCATTTTTTAAGTTTATGGAATTACATTCCCTTATTTGTCAAGATTTTCATGTTAATGATACTATACTTGATATAATTTAAAAGGCGTCAAAATCAGATTTATAAGTTTATTTATATTATCTGATAATCATTTCTGTTATATCCTGGGAAATCTAAAATCCGGATATCAACTCTGGATCTCTCTCAAAAGGGGAGGTGTTATATCCAGTGGAGATTTATGAATAGTAACTTTGAGGACTATTTATGGACCAATAAGATATGTATATTTCCTATTGTATAAGTGTTAAGTAACTAAACTATTCATATTCGTATTCCTCTTATTACAAGCTTTATTTTGACGTATATACTATTATCGTACGATTTACCATTATTGAGTTATACCCATTCTATTAATTACTGTCCCCCCTATTCACAGCCACATTTGGCTAAATCTTGTACAAATATTATTTACTATTTTATAGTACGATGTGGTCAGTTTGTTTGGTATATATTGCAGAGGCTGTTATTGGTGTTCTGGACTTAACTGGCTGGACTAGGCAGAAAGCAGGCGGTCTTATTGCGCTCATATATTAAAGAGGGCACGCATTCAATCGATATAGCAACTGGCGACGGGGATGGGATTTTGTGTATTATTGGGCGATCAATAAATTCACTGTTCTCTGATAGGAGATCTCATAACGTCATATATATCAACTGGGCAAGAGCGCACGCAATTGATATAACAACTTCGAATAAGATAAATGTGTAAAATAAATTGAAGGGAAGAAGTTAGAAAATCTGGTTAAATGTACTTCTGATTTATATTTAAAACCATGAGAGAACGGTTCTAGTATTGCATTACTTTCATGTTTGAAAAGGGAAATTGAAAATGAGTCTGAAAGTATGAACGGAAAGTTCTGATATGTTAATTTTAAATCAATGAAATATTGACTAATCGCATTAAATTTGTAAGAAATTGTAGTTTTTTTATTGTTGGTGTTAAAGACTGTGATTGATCAAATGAAAGCACTGGGTGTGAATCTCGAAATGTTAATCAGTGCCCAGATGAGAGCAAATTTAGCTGATGAGTGCCAACTACAACGAGATATACTTCTTGGATTCCACTGCTAGCCATTACCAAACACTCTTAAATATTTCATGTTATAAAAAACATTTTCAAACAACCATGTAGCCGAATAAGAGGGTTCCGATATCTGGTGGAGCTGTTTTAGCCGAAAAAGTCAGTAAAATGTAGGGATAAATAGTAACTGAGGTTATTATGGAATTACAAGCGGAAAAGCAAAATTTAGAAGTATGTTGTTCAGTATCATCAAATGTAAGTGAATGGTTATAAAAGTAATCTAATAGAACAATCTAAGGATTAGTATATAATGACAATATTGCATATTAGAAAAAGAAAGATTATACAGACAGATATACATGACAAATTATCAGTAAATAGGAATAATTAGTTAAATTACCCCAGTCTAAAATGATGATAGGATCTTTTTTTCGAATCTATTCGATTGAGCTCACTAGTTGAAATCGTTATTCGTCTATGTAAAGACTTATAAACATATTAAGCTAATTATTTTATTAGTATATTTCAATTACATTGCCATTAATGAACACATTACACTTACTATGAAATTTTGAGCGAAACAGATTTTCAAGCATATAATAAATAATGATGATGCTTGTGAGAATAGATCCATTACTGAATTGTAAGTTTTCTAAATAAATTAAATGACAAACATACATAAGATAAAGATATTGTTTGTTACACATATCATTTGAAAAGAATTAATATTTAGTAGCGGTAAGAAAAAAAACATCCTTTTAAATAGCTTATATCACAGACTAACGCCTTCAGCTGAGGAAGAAATCAGGAAGGAGTGCTGGGAGTGGATAGGACACACATTGAGGAAATCACCCAACTGTGTCACAATGCAAGCCCTCACATGAAATCCTGAAGGCCAAACGAAAAGAGGAAGACCAAAGAACACATTACGCCGAGAAATGGAGACAGACAGGAAAAAGAACAAAAAGTGGATAGAACTAGAAAGGAAGGCCCAGGACAGAGTGGGTTGGAGAGTGCTGGTTGGCGGCCTATGCTCCATTGGGAGTAACAGGCGTGGGTAAGTAAGTAACAGACTAACGTTAACTAAAAATCTCTGAAAAACACAAAACGTGTGGATGGTTGATATCAACTCATGGTGTAAATAATTTTCAGGGTATTGAAATTTCCATAAAAACATAGATGTAACTGGTAGTTATGTATTCATCAGAGATTACTTTCTAATTGATTCTAATAAGAATCCGTGACTTATGGATTTTAACAACTCTGGAGTTTACTGTTTATCCATTATTAACATTGGGTGACAATTGTGTTATACAGTAAATAGATTGAAATCAGAAAATGTGGAATGATGCAAACTGACTCAAATCTGGATGTTCTGTAGTGTCAAACACAGATATCTATTCCTTAAATAGTACTCTGATTGATGTCGAACAGTAATAAATATCAGTTACAAATTATATTAATTTTCACAAAACATTTCGACAACAATAAGCATTTCGTTTGAAATTTACATTATAATTAAGACGGTAGTGATGCCAAGTTGTAATAATCTAAATAATTTGATTCATCAAATTTTAGTTCCATGAATTTCGGATATGACAAAGATAGCCTTTGCTTCCGTTTTATTGAATTCTTTTACAAACTGCATCGAACCAAATGGTTGAAATATTTTTATCCTATACACATGATGTTTTGTTTAATAACTGTAATAAACTTTGTCTTACCAAGTCATTGAGCACATCAGTATGAGTTCTCCAACGAAAACCCGAATGTAAGTTAATGTCTTCCAAATTTTGTTTCGTCAACTCTTGAATAAATGTACCATTTGGGATGATTGGTTGAAATTTAACTGCTTCATTATCACTGCTCTGCGGACTCCAGTTATCTTGAAAATCCGGTAATATTAGTTGACCTTTTAAGTAAACTGATTCACCAAAGTAAAAGAAACACTAAAAAGCAAGAAAAAAAGTGATCCTCCTGTGATTTGAGAATAATCTCAACAGTAAACAAATCAAAGTGATTTTTTTATTTTGAAAACAATTTGTTTTTTAAAAGTTAAGTGTTATTTCTTTTAGAAAGCTTGAACCAGATTGCCAGGCGAAACGCTGGATTTGCTTCCAATTCATTCGCTGAGATTTTACAAATATACTATTCCTATTTAATGATAAGCTCAAAGAAATTCAGACTCATCTGGAAGTTTAATTTCTTAATAATCAGCTTTGAATTTACACTGGTTACTGAAGAAAAGTTCACGCAATTCCTTTCAGTTCATAGATATATTTCATTTATCATATTGTGGTGTGTGCTACCGATGTCGATAGATATAAGTAGTATGCATCATCAATTGAAAGTGAAATGCCTGGAGGCAGAAGGTTAAGAAGATCGAAGAAAAGAGGATGAAAACAGTAAATGATTGCCGTGGAAATAAAGAAACAGTGAAGTCTGGGACGATTGACTGATATTTGCAAAGGGAACAGTCAATTTTGAGAATATTGGTTAACATTTTGCAATCGAAGTACTTACCGTATTGTTTGAGATTTTACAAGACGTTCTGTAATTTTATGTTGAAATACGTTTGATTGTCCCCACTTGTGTTCTCGTTTACTACAACATTAGCTCTGTAGATTGGTATGAATGTTGTTGTTTTTAATCATGTGTATCAATGTAAGTGTATGAACTGAGGAATACAAACTATGCATATCATAGTAGAGTATTCCCTACCAAATGCCTCTAAACATTCAGTGAAAAACATCTCACTATCGAATAAATAAACTTAGTGATTGAAACGAAATATCAGTAACTGTAGAATTAATCCTAATTACTGTTCTTAGTTAACAGGTAACCTGAGCGTATCATCGATAATACAATAACCTTGATTTGAAAAAAACTATTAATTTAAATGTGAGTTTACTCGTATATTGGATTTTAGAACTCATCGAGTGCTACTTTCGTAATCATTGACATCTCAGTTTCTTGTCATACTATCTAGCTATATCTGCACCCTTTACGATCAGACAGTTGTTCCATTAAAAACTATTATTGTTTATTTTCAGTTCATTGACGACCAGATAGCTATAGTGTTCTCCACTTAGTCAACATTCCACCAATCACAACCAGACACATCATTTGTTGTAGACATCGTTTACTATAGTTTTGTCGTTTAGATATCATGGAGAATTTTTTTTTAAAAGGAGATAAAAACTTCCCTGATTACTTTTGGAATTAAAACAAAGAAGTCTACTTATTAAAATGAAAAACTTCCTTTTTCATTATACTTACCTTTGCAAGTAGATGAGGTTGTTTATAACTCATGATAAATACATCCGATAATAAAGAGCATACTTCATCGAATGCATATTCAATAGAATGATCCCATATTTGTTGTTTAGATTGATCACATTTATTCGACAATTCTATTAAACTGTCTGAAGAATTTTCATTGATATAATTTTCGACAGCCTTGATATAGGTGTAAAAAGAAAATAATCTTAAAACAGATGAACTAAAACACTGAATGAGTTTACAGTTGGTTCATCATTATCGTAGATTAATAATTAAACACATACTGATAAACCTGGTTTTAGTATCATACTCATATTTTAACTTTTTTTGGCTTGAGTAATACTGTAGTGAACAAAACATGACTGGGGACAATTGAATGTATTTAAGCACAAATTACAGACTATTTCACTAAATTCTGATAATCATACAGTCAGTAGTTAATTTGCAAAATAACAATCAATTGTCTCAATCTTAACTGTTCCTTCTGTAAATATCAGTCTGTCTTCTCTGATTTCATTGTTCATGCATTTTCATACCGATTGCGCTTTATTCCTGTTCGTTCCTTATCGATCTTCTGCCAAAATACATTCTATGTCTGACCCTCACCATGCACTACTTATATGGATATAAGTAGACCACACTACAATACAAAACTAACTGTCAATAATTCGAATCTCTATATCTAAGTCGTTGAAGGGGTTAAGTGTACTTCACTGAATAAAAATGACATTCAATGTTCTTTGATGAAGTATACAGATTGAGGAAAAATTCATTATAACAGTTCCTAATTTTCTGACATGCATATTGATAGTAATTTAGGGAGAAATCATTAAACTTTTCTGTTTGTTAATCTAAACTGCTATTTGATTTATTCAGATTTCATTGGCGAATTCGTCTTTCTGCTGTTAAATTTCTTGTAGATAAAGGGAAAATGAACAACAAAAAATGTGTGTGTGTGTGCACTTCACTAGACATACAGGCTAATAGTATACTGCACAAAATAAACGTAATTTCTCATTCATTATGGAAATAATTCTCGAAGTTGATACACTTTTAAACATTTGGGTACCTAGATAGAACTTAATAAGTTTGTATTCCCTTTGATTTGAATTATATTTATGGTAATTCTTAATAGTAATCTCACAACTTTTAACTAAAAACTGTCATTTGCATAGTTGAAATCATGAGTCAATTGAAGCTAGACGGCTCAGTGGTCTATCAGTTAAGTGCTCTAGCGCGAGGCTGGTGGGTCCTTGGTTCGAATCTCACGAGTGCGGGATCGTGGATGCGCACTGCTGAGGAGTCCCATAACAGGACGAAACGGCCGTCTAGTGCTTCTAGATTTTCCATGATGGTCTAGATTCAATTGACTCATGATTTCAACTATGCAAATACTAAAATCTACACAAAACCCCATCTGATTAAAAACTGTCACTTGAACTTAGAAATTATTAACTACGAACAAGTTGACTATGTAGTTTCCAATGGAGATGAAAATCCTTTGAATAAAAAGAAAAAATCAAAGAAATTTTATACAATTAAGAAAATAAACTTACACAATATAATGGATCTTTTAAAGTATTTTCTTGAAGTTTTGTTTTCAGATAGATTATATGAAGCTTCATCATATCATGTAAAACAGTTATCAGCATAAATTTGATTTCAATGAAATCTCGATGAACTGGTAAACTACATCCTTTCAGCTTTTTATGGAAAAGAAATGTTTTAAAATTGTTTTATAATTGTATAATTTCATATTATTTTATATTGACTATCTATTGAAAGTCATATGGTACAAGATAGGCGTTCATTTTCTTGTTGCAACAACAAATAAGACAATCTATGGTACCACTAACTCAACGGATGAAGGGCAACAATCAACTGACTTCACAAGAACAAACAGCCTTGAAGGCGTTCATTTTGTTTTTTCATTACTTACAAGACGACGAATTTCACTAATTTAGGAAATGAAATGAAGTAAATTTGGTATTTCTAGAAATGTTTAGAAAATTCATTGAACCTAATATGCTTAACCTTAGTGTCAGTCAGTCAGTCAGCTACAACGTAGGACTAGGCACACATATGCATCGGTGCAAGTTGCCATATCTCGTTAGCACAACAAGATGAACACCAAATTTATACAAGTAGTTAATTTAGTGGTGGTAATATATAAAACAAAGGTTGTATATAAGGATATAGTACAGGAAGATATGATTTAATTATTAATCCATATTATTAGAATTAGATTATGGCAGCTAGGTAAATCGATACGATTTTATAGTGATCAGTAACGTTTAAAACTGAGATTTTTATTAAAATACTTGATTTAGGCAGTTATGGATGATTTGTTTGGTTGTATAGATCGTCATTATTGCTACTGCCATTCAGTTAATTAATTAATGAGTTCTAAACCCTAGTTAAACAATGAACTTATCAGAACTGAACACCTGATTTTATTAAGTTTTAGGATTCTCGTTACTACTTTCTTTCAACATAATATGGAAATGAACGTAGGTTCTACAGTTTTCTTATTATGGACAATAGATTAAGACTACTCTATCAATGTTTTAAAGGTCCATATTTCTAACGTCAGTTAATTTTCGATATTTAATGTTTTTCCTTCAATGGCATAGGTGAGTAATTGTCTTACCCTCAACATACTTATTTCAACATCTCACGACTCCTGTTATCGAATCATAAATGAATAATGAGTAGAAATTTATCATTAACATAAGTAGCTTTGTGAAAATTTCTATTATCAAGAAGATATATTAATTAAGGAATTACTTAAATCTAGGAAGCACTGGTTTTCTGAAATCAATTCACTCAAGTACTACAAAACAAAATATTTAATTTCATTTTAAAGAAAAGTGTTTTCAAGTTATAACGATACTGAGACCATGGACTCTTAATTGGCATTTACCACAACTCGGAATAATTACGGTGTGTGTGGGGGGGATTAAAATTTCTAATCTGGTCAAATGAATTAAGTATCAACAGATTAGTTATGATATTTAGAAGATTTATTTTGGAATACTTGAAAAGGGGCTTATATACTATACAACTACAGGTGAACTTTAAAAAATTACCGGAAATTAAAATCCTATAGTTGATCACATTTTTAGTAACGCCAATAGTAAACAAAATAACTATAATTAGAAAAATATTACATAACAATGATGATGAATAGATTTGCTTACTTCGTCTAGGTTACTAAAAGATTCAGCCAATTTGATAGTCTCATAAGCAAACGCTAAACACTGACGTGCAATAATTAAAGTAGTTTCAAAGGAATTACAAAGAGTAGATGGATGACATGATTTTTTACGTAGTTTTGTGATCTACCAAATAAAAATAACAGTTTAAATATGGAGCATAAGGAAGTGGGTTTAAGTGAAAGGAAAAATATTTGTTAATAAAAATGAATTAAACGATATCTTCACAATTCATTTGTTAAAAGCTAGTTAACTATAAATTACGTACTATAACAAGGTGGTCGTGAAGAAAGATTAGAATTCAGACTGATCTTAGGTTATCTACAAAGAAAGGTATTCCGGCGAAGAAGCATACATTTCAGATGTAAATATCTTCAACATTTTCTGGTTACTAGTTCAACAAACTAATTAGGACAATGAACATGATGGTCTGTTTACATCATAATTAATCAGCACTTAAAGAATATTAAACGAATGTCCTGAGTGTTAAAATGCATAGGTAGTTGGAGGCAATCAACAGGAAATCCTGAACCCATGTTTCCGGCCAGTTGGCATAAATCAGCAATCTTCGACAAACCGATTGAAGTGTTCATCACTTAACATTAATTATCTTTGAGTTAAGGATACAAAACTCATTCGTGCGTTTTTTTTAAAGACCTAGCTTTGAACTCAACAACTCTATGAGACTGTATATATTAACGGTAATTATTCGGCGATCTAAGCCGTACTGTATTAGATCACAATAGCTTACAGATAAATAAGGACAGATGTTTAAAAATATCACGTTTTAATCTTTTAAAGTGTGAATAACAGAACTCACATGTGAGTTTACTTCATGTTTGAATCCTCTAACCCAATAGGCTAGTAATGGCATCCAGCCTAATCTAAGAGCAGTTCGTTTATTTGAAGTCAAAAGACAAATGACTTCTTCAAACAGCTTTGGGGCACCATTTGGATTAATCAGTAAATTTATTGGACGTGTTGATAAATCACACGTTGTGGATTTATCCTAAATGGAGAAAATATCACCTTAATAATTGAAGATGTATAGTATAACAGCTTTTATTTACTACAGATAGATTAATCTGAGATCTTTTCAATAATTTTTTGTTATAACAGCATTTCGTTCATGAATGTATTAACAAAAATAATCGATTGATCCACTTTTGGGAATTCATGACACCTTTAGTGCCTTCAAATGATAGTGTACAGACTATCAAGCCATCACTTAAGCGATTTTAAGGTTAGGTGGAAGGTTCAGATAATCGGGTTCGATTAATTAACATGAATGCAAATGTGCTTAACTGATTTAGATCACCGACACTACTGTAAAAGCCTAGATCTTGTGTTTGCCAATAATTATTGAAAGGGGATGTCCGCAAAGCTAAAAGAAGTAATGTATTTAGGAACGTCACTGTCAAACTACTCAAACCTGTTTATTTGTCTGAAGTCAGACTTTCTCACGAAAAAGGAGTATCGTAAGATCTATTTCGCGTTGAAAACGGTTGAAGGATCTTCATGTAAGACGAAACAGTTGTCTATTTCTCTTTGGCTTTCAGCAATGCTCCATCTGATGTCGATCTGTGACTAAAAGTATTCTTAAATTGTATAAGTTTCTACAAACTACTCATCTGAAAAACAATTGGCCGGTTATATTCGTTGCAGATTAATTAAAATTGAAATTGTACCATCAGATGCCTGACTAATGGTTAGGCACTCGCCTTAAGACCTGAAAGTCTGGAGTACGATCCCTGTCCGATTTCTGGGTACTCACGGTTGGGGATCCACATGCTAAAACGGAACAACTATCAATTACTTCCTGATGGGACTCCAACTGAAACCAGTCTGTGAAAAACACAGCCTACAAATTAAACTAATCCTCACAGAAGTCCAAATAAACTGTAATTATCAGTAAGGGGGTTATGAAGATAGTTGAATGTTATTGAGATCAAGAACCGATCTAAGTTAGGCAACCACTGGAATCCTGGTAGCACTAAATAGCTCTAGAGTGGGACTCATAAGCAGTATGCATCTATGACCGCTCAACCAGAACAATTTCCATATTAAGACCGAACGTCCGTTTGTGTTTTCAATGGGATCCAACAATATCCACAACCACATGCTGACATTTATCATGTGCTCACTAGTAACTAGCTTCGAAGGAAAACTTCTGGAGTTCTAGTGAGAAGGCATCACCAATGAAGTTCAACCGTGTCGGGTGTGAGGAATTTACGAACCGGCGACAATAGAACATGGCTGCGTAATATCGTGAACCGATTGGAGCTTAACATGCACACCATTAATTTCGGGCTCAATGGTGTAGGAGTTGGCGTTCGAGTGCAAAACTGAAGGTTCTAGGTTTGATTACGGGTGTCCAGATCGCGGATGCGAACTGTTGAAAAGTTCCACATTATGATGAAAAAAAGCTCTTCAAAGCTTTCAAGTTTTTAGTAGTTGCTAAGATCGAGTCGATTCATGACCTCGATAAACAGTAATTTGTTTAGTTTTCTTATAATTATCACGTTACTAAGTATACAACATAAAAAGAACAATTTATGAACAAGTTCTGTTTTGAACTGAAGCATAGTCAAGAGTTGGATGGTTATTTTGCTATGAAAGTTAAACTTTTAGAGCCTTCTTAATATATCTTTTGGGGATTTGTGGAGAATGTAGTTTAGTGGTCTGAAGGTTAAGAGTTCGCGCACGATACTAAAGGTCCTGGGCTTCAGTCCCGAGTGGGGGATCGTGAATTTACACTGCTGAGGATTCTCATACAAGGACAAAACGGCCATCCAGTGTTTCCAGGTTTTTAGCAGTAGTCTAGTTTGAATTGATTCATGCATTCAACTTTGAAAATGCTTTCTTAATCGACAATTATTATTATATAATTAACCATTTACAGTAAATTTAAACATACCGATGAATTGAATAATGTACAATAATGATAATTCATTTCATCAATTCTAGCAATTAATTGAGCTTTTTTTGATAGAAGCATTCCTTGTAATTTATTAAACCAACCATTTCTAGATTTAAAATTTTCTTTTCTTTCCTGTAAATCATTTATTGCCAAATCAATTTCTTTTATAGCTGTTTGTATTCCAAAATGTAAATGACATGAATAATTCATAAAGTCTTGTTTATCATTTATTTCCGATAGGTTGAGATTATGTATTGTTAGATTAGGATCATAACATAAACTATCAATCCTTATTGATAGACAGTCAAACCAAAATGATTCATCTTCTATATTAAAATCCTAAAAGAACAGAAATAGGTGTGAAAAAAATATCCTGAAGATTATTCAGTATAAAACTTGGTTACTATGCTAGAGAGTAAATATCTGTAGTTTTTTTCTAAAGATGAATTATTTTAAGGGTTTCGATTATAACATATGATTACTTATAATGCTTGTAACTTAAGGCAATATCGAGGCAATCCGCAGAGGATGTACATATGCCAATAAGAGACTGATCAACTGCAGTCCTAAACATCAATGGGAGGATTCAAACAAAACAAAATGGATGTCATTGTTTCATATTGATGTTTGCTATTAAATAATATTTTATTTTCGAAATGTATCTATTGCATTAGTGTGTTTTAAGTTTTAAGTAGAGTGGGATCAAGGGAATAACTTCTTTTGCAAATAAACACGTTGGACCGAAGAAATGAAGTAGTCAATGAAAATGTCAACTGTAGAATACAAACTGAGGTTTGGACTGGAGAATAACTGTCTAGGTAGTTTAGATACGCGCTACTGCCCAGTTGAAAGCAAAACATGGTGATTGGGTAAATGACGTTCGTATTAACTAGCGAGTTTTGTCCGTAAAGAATGAAACAATAAGTTTTTTCAACTTTGACAAAAACATAAAACATTACCAAATAAACTGCATAGAACATATCTGTATAGTTGAAATAATTAAATAAAGCATTCAAGAATAATGAAATTAGGGAGGGTGTGGGTTTCATTTAGTTCCGCAAGAGACGGAGTTAGGAAAAAATGAAACAAGAATGATAGTGGGGAATCAGTTTTGATCACCATATCGTTTAAAGCACATTTGAAGAAAAAACTGGGCGTCTTAAATTTGTTTAGGAGTTTCAGTTATTGTAATAATACGATCTTTAGTACCTGGTTCCTGATTTTTTTTATCCTAATGTCAGCATTTGGCTCATGACGAACTTGATTTATGCGACAACCGGACGAACCTATGATGGCACCTATCATCTTTTTACTCACTGAGACCTGAGTGCTAGTAGTCGGGGTTAATATACTCATAGCCATACGGTTGGGTAAACCTCTCATCAATCCCGCAGCTACCATTGCTGCAGCTGTAGCAGCAGTATCTACTGCCATGCCAGGGTTGGGCCCGCCAGTTGTCCGACCACCAGTCGCAGCAATCATGGCTGCTGCTGATGCGAGAGGAAGACCTCCAGCTAGTGCTTGACTAACAGTGGTCGTTTGCCCACCATTGCATCCTGTGGCTCCAGAAGCATCCCCGCCAAAAGTCCTAGTTGTGAGTATATTGTTATGAGGGTAACACTTATTAGCATCATTGTTCCTACTACGGGCCTAGATTTCATTCAGGACCTTGATTACCTACTCCCCAACCTCCATACCCAAGAGAAACAAATTCATCTACACTTCGTGCATCATAGTTCTGGCGAGAGCCCTTAGATAGAGCACTCTCAAGAAGTTCAGCTTTAGAACAGAGACAATCAAGTACTTTTCCCATATCACCACCCAACTAAATTACCCTGTCAGTAGAGCATGGACACAGCATCTGATGAACTTTGAGAGCATGAAGACCTGATTGCTCTCGTAATTCTTTGATTTTATATCCAGCCCTTCCAATAACACATCCAGCTTGGCTTTGATTTACAAGCAAACGTAAATCAACTCCATCATCGCGGTTACTTTGTATCTTCTCATGATTCTCTCTGAGTATTTCGATGACTGAACCGAGATCTCCATCCACTACCAAGACCCTCTCAGGGCCGTTGCTATCAAAGATGTTAACGTTAACGAAATACTCTTCGCAATTTTTTTTCCAATATTTTCATCCCCTTTCCCTATTATTACGCCCACTGCTTTAGTCGATAGTAGGAACCGTAGTTCCACCTTCGGTCCTTCCCCACACCTCATACTGTAGAACCTCCTAATCCCTCGACCGACTGTACAACCAGAAGTTCAATAACCAGGGGAACGTAAGGCTATGCATTGACATTCCAAGTTAATATTTTTCTAATAACTCACTAAATCGATTTACACTACTCATGTAAAACACTTATATCTTTCATTGGGTTTGATCTATCCTGTTTTAGAAACAAAAAAAAATCAAAAAATGACTTGAATAAAACATGGATAATATTCTACAATGCTTAATAATAACTAGAAATTAATTACTAAATAAGTAATTTTATGTTTCATACTTCAATGCTAATTGATTTTTGTTAAATAATGAATAAGTAATACTAAAAGACTGGTGGATAAAATTTTCAAGTTAGTTGTGTGTTATGGTAACATACTGGATTGGCAAAGCAAGGGCAACATTTCTACAATTGAAGAATATATGGAACTCAAAACAACTGTCAACTAACTGCAGAGTGATAATCTTCAATACGAACGTCAAGACAGTCCTACTGTACGGAGCTGAAACTTGGAGAACTACTACAACCATCATCAAGAAGGTACAAGTGTTTATAAATAGTTGTCTACGCAAGATACTCAACATTCACTGGCTAGATATTATCAGCAACAGCGTTTTGTGGGAGAGGACAAACCAGCTTCCAGCTGAAGAGGAAATTAGGAAAAGTGGAAGTGAAAGTTGGAAGTTGATCGGACATACATCACGGAAATCACCAAACTGCATCACGAGGCAAGTGCTAACTTGGAATGCTGAAGGGAAGCGGAAAAGAGGAAGGCTAAAGAACAAATTACGTCGGGAAATAGAAGCAGATATGAAAAGGATGAATAACAACTGGAAAGAACTGGAAAGGATTGTCCAGGACAGAGTTGGATGGAGAATGCTGGTGGGCGGCCTATGCTTCTTCACGATGGGTAACAGGCGTAAGTAAGTAAGTAAGTATGGTAACATATTAAATTTAAGTTATTAAACCTTAAAATCAACTTTGAACTCACAAATATTTTCGAAATTAATGATCGAGTTAATCTATATTGACCTTCAACTAAAGCTAATCTTGCTCTAGCAAGTAAGCAATATTTCATTTGATCATTATGACGTAGAATAAATTGTTCAGATATACTCAAAAATGTACGTGCATGAGAACATTGACCGATTCGGGCTAATCGATCGCCTAAATTAATCCAACTTTTAATTAAATCTTTTATATATGGATCAGTTGGATTTGTTTTTAACAGTGTATACGCACTACAGAAATTAAATAAAAGAGAAAATTGGAGGTAATGTTAAGGTTATAAATGTAATTGTAAAATAGACCAAATAATTTATTGTTATGGTGCAATGTCGTACAGTATAATTATGTTTTCTCAAAACTGGGGGATACTCAAGCGACTAAATAACTTTGTTTTGACACAAGAAACTAACAAACATGGTTTATAACGAAAACTATGAAAAAAGAAGAGAAACAGAAGCGAAACTATGTTATATAGAAAGCTGTGCTTTCGTCTGTTGAAAGAGTATACTTATTGTTTTAGCGTATTTGTAGGCAGGCAGACTGACCCTAATATCGGATATATGGGCATTACCGTTGACAATAAAGTGAATAATTATCTTATTCAACATAGTTAACCCAAGCTGGGATTTCAGTTATCACGTATCCTTGAGATACTGTGTGGTCCCTCCAGTTTACACAGTACCATAGATTTATGCAGTGTAGAACCAGATAAATGTGTGCATCGGCTCAAGTTCTCATATAATATTAGCACACCAAGATAAGATTATCAAGGCAAATTTCAAAGTAGCAGGATTATCAACAGTGTCAGATCTAGTAGAAAACATTAGGTGTAGAAAAAAGATATAAGGAAATTTCACGATTCAGGAACTAAGGGAAGATAAAAAGTGAAGGGACCTGTACCACTTGGGATGATTTTAAGCCATGTCACCTTAGGTCTGTAGCCACTAGTTACAATCGTCGTATGGACTCAACCAAGTGGTCTGGGATTGACTACATGGATAGCTCCAATAATCGATAGCTTCATGGACTGGTATCATGTTTTGGTTTGGTAACCCCTAGCTTTCCTTCGGTATGCTCTTACAGCAGACAAACCCCACTTTATTAGTACATAAATACCTAACAAGTATATTTTCATTGTAGCAAACTACTTCACTCTATTCAACTTACTCAGCTATTTCTTGTTCACTGGGCAATAAAGAATTTAATTTATTCTGATGATTAGTTACTCCGGATGATAAACCCAAGCAACAGGAAAGTTCGACTGACCTAGTTGATAATGACAGAAAGACATATTGATAAAAGTATTCTGAAAGTAATTAAACAAATATTGAGACCACGCCTCATGCATTGAAAATATACCATTTTTCATCACAAAATACTTGTTTTTAGATGTAAATGAAAAATGTTATATTCCATGGATATGGTCCAGCCAAACACCATTCTGTTATCTGAAGTCCTAGTGTGTGTATATTTTACATAATCACACGAAACAGGATAATGTAGAATATACCCTACTAAAGGTTCACACCTATGTGTTGAAATGATCTTAATTGTCGCTGTTACTTATTGAAGCCGCATGATAGTGTATCGACACACTAATAAAGAATTTGTTATCTTGAATAACATGAATTAACATCATATACAATTGCTTCTCGAGTGTTTTATATCTCTGAGCAGTCAAAACATCAACAGGCAACAGCTGTCCTCAAATATTATCACTTAGAAAGAGTACAACTCACTATACACATTTCTAACCAACCTAACATTTCTATAAAAAAAAGGCCGAATGATTTCAATGAGTAGCGTAGCAATAAAATAAAATGTTCAAATAAAAGTAGTCTGACTAAGTAGGGCCATAATTTAAAATGTAAAAATCAACTTTTAAACTGTCTTCCACTAACCTAAAATATTGGGTTTCTAATTTAATCACGGTTTTATTAAATTCTTATCCAGCATTAAATACCATATCACCTGATTCAAAGAAATATCTTCAAAGTAAATCTTATTTAAAACAACGAAATAATTCCCGATATATAACTTACTTCAAGTGAATAAGTTTTCTAATACAAGTACAATTTGCAAATGAAGACGATTTATCATATCTCGCCCAACTGCGAACAAGACCGTCTTGAAAAACTAAAATAGGATAACCAAGTTGACCTGGACCCATTTCAGTAATCAAATCCAACAGACGATCCAAACATGCCATCGTTACAAGCTTAAATTGCGCAAGTTATAAACAGTAAAAAGTTAAATGGAATTAGTGTTCAAAAAATGTGACTTGGAAATGCCAACAATATTCATGTTTCTAATCAAACAGGATTACTGTTTAGTACAGAACTGCAGTGTCACACAGCAAAACAAAGTAGAAAAGTGAATAAAGTTTGAAAATAATCATTAAAATAAGGTAAACTGGATAAAAAACAGGGGACCACTCAACATGAAACATGTGTTGTGAATAACCGAAACCCCCAAAAACTTTTTCAATTTATAATCAATCAGTATCTGCAACTTTAGGGATATTTATTTAGCCTTTGAGATTATAATCGATTTTGTTTAAAATAAACTATACTTTAGGATTTTATTAAAACACTCAGAAGCCGACATTTTAAATTTTTCACCAGGGCTAATGAGTTCAAGGCCATTAAAACAACCAAGCAATGATCAACATTTTTATGTTGCTGATGTCTATACTGTAGCTAACTGTAGGTTAGACATTGTTTCAACGGAATTATCTGCTACTGTAGGTCGTGAAATACTGCTGAAAATAGATATCTAAAACAATCCTAAATATCGCTCTAACAATGGACTCCCGAAAGTTGTAAAACCACTGAAAGCCACGTAGCATTGAAATGTTGGATGGTCTCAAACTAAGTGAAACAGTTACACACTTCAGTAAGTCATCTCAAGTAATCCCTAGTACTGATTAAAACTGTCTACTCGATCCTTCTTCTGGTAGGTAAATTTATTTTCTAACTATCCGAAGATGAAATTGAAATCTTTCTCATAAGCTTACATAAGTTTATTTATCTTTGCAATCTTGATTGTCAACATAATTACTTCATTCACTAAATGATATAAAAGTCGTAGTCATTTAAAATTGATATGTAGACGTAATTGCAGTTCAACTGTCAATCACTATCAAAATATGATATCTTGTTTTATTTTCAGGTCATTCATGAGGCAATATAGTAAGATAGACGTTTTAGAACCTTTTTTTCCCATACCTTTAATTTTGTGTTTTGACTATACTATTGAGTATTAGTAAGTAGTTTGAGACATATTCAAATACTTCTGTGGGATAGTTAGTGAATACACTTTCTAAATGCGATTTAAACAAGTTAATAACAGTGAATCGTTTCATATTTTGAGTGTTTTATTGTTAGGTGAGTTTTTTTCTTTGCTTTGAAATTTTCTAGCGTAGTTCAAGTGGTGTGTTGCAAATCACGTAGGGATTACACGGATATATCTAGTAATCATTTTGCTACTTGTAATCTAGTTTAAAGGGCGGTTATTCCAAAAGAAGCACCAGTAATTACCAGTAAAATATAATTATAAAAATCGTTCAAGGGTGACATTTATTGTAAGATTGATCAAATACATGTAGACCAGGCAAATAAAAGAATTATCAGAAGAGGTTTTTGTGGAGATTTAGTATTTCCATAGTTGAAAGCGTGAGTCCGTTGAAGCTAGACCACCATGGAAAACCTGGAAGCACTGGACGGCCGTTTCGTCCTGTTGTGGGACTCCTAAGCAGTGCGCATCCATCGGTCAAGTACTCTGGCGCGAGACTGGTAGGTCCTGGGTTCGAATCTCGCTCGCGAGGCGGGATCGTGGATGCGCACTACTGAGGAGTCTCACAACAGGACGACACGGTCGTCCAGTGCTTCCAGGTTTTCCCTGGTGGTCTAGCTTCAATTGACTCACGCTTTCAACTATGAAAATAAAAGAATTACAAATCGTGCAACCTACTGGATAACGAATTGTCAGTGGATTAATTTGTTTTTTCACAGAAAATATATCCATAAGTCCAGAGGAATTCTCATTTTCATTTTCTAAATCAAACTCATTAAAATTTGTTGATTTCTTTTGATATTCTGTATAATTTCTCTGCCAAGCTTGTAAAATATCATCAGATAATTCATAAGTAGACCATTCAATGATTGTTTCAGGTAATATTTTCTTATGATTTGGGTTGTACTAAATAAGGAATCCAAGTTCAGAAAACAATTTGTTCGTATTAAGTTACCATTTACGTAAATGAAATACAATACTTTATCTGTGGTCTCTTGTTTTTAACTGGAACTGTAGTGAACGAGAACACAAGTGGCGACAACCAAATGCTTTTTGATACAAAATTACAGAATCTCTTGGTAAAATCTGAGAACCATGTAGTAAATACTTCATTTGCAAAATATCCATCGATTGTCCCAGACTTTCTTAGTCCTTCGTTTCCATGCCAGTCACTCTCTGTTCTTTTAAGATAAGATTAGTAAATCTACTAGAATAACCATTTGTGATCATAATCCAATCATATAGACTTTAACTGTATCAAAATTATGCGACTAGGAAATGTAACTTATACTGATGTTTTAAATGTCATGTTACTAATAAATAATTAGTGAGCTTATCTAGGCCATTTTACACTACGATTAAGTTACAAAGTATTGTTATTTTCTTGGATCGCGGTTAGTAATGCAATCTAAGACGTGAATTCCACCTCATTTTGAACATGGCAGTTAGATGTACTGGGATTTATGTGTTTTTCCGTTATTATGATTTGAAACCACCAGATGTTCATACAGCAAGCTGACTGGTTCAAAATGTGACAGAATACTTGTACTCGATTCTAATGGTAGCCATGATATAAAACATATAATAAAACTTGTAATTATAGATATATGCTCTTAGTATACATATGTTAGGAAAGATGGACCTACTCCAATCTTCAAATCAACACACAGAAAATACAAACTTTTAAAAACTTGTAAATAAATTTTTCGACCAAATACAAATTCATTTTATGACTCCTTAACTCATAAAATCTTATATCGGTATCATTCTGAAATACAAATGCTTTTATTTAGGTGGTTTTTGGAGATTTGTATTCATAGAAATTAGCTTCGATCACTAACTAATATCAGTTAAAGAAATACTAGAAAAAAGGGAATAATGGACAGATAGGTTATGTAAGGTAGGAGGGAAGGTTAAGGTAGTGGAAGAATAAGGCACTGAACATACTGTATTTTTACTCAGAGGTTAGGCTTGTATTGGTGACTAGAGATAACCTCTGATGTACATTCCTCTTTAGCCTACTCTTCTGATTGTATATTTAATTTTAAAGAAGGCTTCTAGTGAAGCGGAGTGACCAGAACTGACTAGATATTCCAAGACTGAGCTTTTGCTTGACTTCTGTAATCCTTTAGAGAGCCATGAATTTTCGAAAAAGCTCGCTTTGTGAGGTCAATATAACTTGCAAGTATATTGGTAGATGCACAGTGATTTGATCTAAAGTGGGATTTTATCGTTTACATAACTACGAAATACTACAACTCTTAATTATTCTGCCCTTAACAACAAACAAGTGGACAATTATCTTTATCTTAAAACTTTTCACCAGCCAACTATTACATAACTTCCTCTTCCTCTGTTTCTCGTAAACAACTTCTGAAAAGATAATATTTCAAGTTTTCTAATTATTCAACACCATTCTATTTGACTATAGACTACTATTTTGGCAAATAAAATTAACCATAAATATGACTGAACAGCTCAAGTAAGTGAAATCTTCGAGAAATTTTCTCTTCTGAATTTCGTTCATTTTTCTCCGATGATACAATTGTTTTCTTTCGTTACTTAACAGCTTTAGTTTTGTGATCAGTCTTATGTGACCCGATAATGTTTCAGTAACCGAAAGTTTAACAAAAAGGTAGTAATTTCTAGTGCTCATAAGATAGTTTTATAACTAATGAAGATACACTCCTTGCGTTACTATGATGATGTAGTGTCAAAATAATTAGAAAATAAGTAAACATCAACCTGAATGAAAACGAAGAAAAAACTGACTATCTGGTGACCGTTTCTTGAAATATGATTCACATTTCGTAAAAACTACTCAGGAAACAGCAAGTCATATGACATTCCAGTTGAATCATTTACATAACCAGGATCACCGCTTACGTTTTCATTGTCTACGTTGTTATGAATACCTATAAAAAACGACTTCGTCATCAGCACTATGCACTTGGTATTTGGCAAATACAGGGTCCTATAAAAGTCATTTATACCATACAGGTGTTAGAATCTCGGATGATCAACAAATATACGAGTATTGTTAAGATTGTTGTCTAAAACTTATTATAGCTTGGTACTTGAACAATACTCATATCAAAAGAACCGTGGTCAGTAAATAGTATCCAGTTATTTGTGTACAGTTTTTAAATGATGGTAAACTTTGCTTTCTGTTATGACCTGCTATCCAATTAAGACGCTAAACACACTCTTAACGCTTCATCAGTAGATACAGACAGACGAAAGAGGATATAATAAGCTGCATTTTTGAATCTTAATGAACGTACTTACTGTTTGCATGAATTTATAAGTAGATAGACTGGCCTTAATAAAATAACAGCAAGCGTTAACCTACTTATTGTACAACTGATTTATTTATTAAAGCTCAATAATATTTATCGTGTAATCTTCAAATATTAGATTATTTGTGTCCTTTGTTCAGCAAAAACTGCAGAAGTTATTGAATTAAAATTTTATAGCAAAACAAACTCACACTTTGTTTTCCACGATTAGTTTCATTACCAGTTGCTACATTTGATTTTGATCTCAATTTAACTGAAGTGGATCGAGGACTTCTCGGTGACTTTTGGTCTAAGCGTGGGCTTTCAATGACTGATGACACAGAAAGCTGGTCGATTTAAAGATCAATATTAAAAAATACTTAAACATTACAAATCGAATTCAGAACTTATAATTCGAAGATATTTTAATGGGTAAATTGAAGAACTTATCACTTGAGTAAAGAAGATAAGGTTGAAAAGTTACTTACTTTCTATCCGAGGATTAACTATTGACCTGCATACAGTTAAGCAAACCCAAGTATAATTAGATTACTGATTTTTTTTTATACTAAACGAAGTTACATTGAGAGTTAAACTTTCCTTAATTTCTCGATCGTAATCGCTGAAAGACTTTTTTATCAAGACTGGTAAGTTTTGATTGGAAGTATATAAATAATTTTTAGTTAGTAATCGTTACAAATTGACCTCATTCAGAACGATTAAACAAAAGGGGTTTGAACGATTATTTCTTTTGTGCATGAAATTCTTTAGAGTATGCACCCACGACACCATCAGGAACCGTTTGAGTCCAAATCAGTGGTTTAATGGTCAAGTACATAGAGTAAGACTTTAAGAAGTTATATTTAGCCCCTGGCTCGGTCACGAGTGTGTACTCCCGAGAAGTCCCATATTATGACGAAACAGCCGTTCAGAGTTCCTTGGTCTTCCGAGATGCACCAACTTTAGCCAGTTCATGATAAATAGTCTCTAAAAACTAACCTCGTACCCACAATAAGTAACTATGTATAAAAGCCTAATAAAACAGTGCAGTCTAATACAAATGAACTGCGTATTTGATTACTAGTGTAAATGCGTTTATAATACTTTTACTCCAACATTAGGATAGATAGTCGAGTAATATATAACCCATTCTTGTTTAGTAGTTAAAACGTAAGTGCAACCATGTTTAAATAAAGCGGTTATTAGGAATCATGTGGTTGATTAAATTAAAATAATCAAATATGGGAGTTTGTCCATATATGATATAAAAATTTACATGTAATTTTAGCAGCTGATTCAATCCATGTTGGAAAGGTATATTCATGCTTAGAAGTCTTTTTAAGAATATTGAAGACAGTATTATCGGTGAACTGAATGATTCCCCTATTTTCGACTTTACTGTTGGTTTAGTTATAGACTGAAAAGATGTACAGTTTGATGAATAAATGCTTTTTATCTATTTAGGCAGTAGTAAATTTTAGAAAACAATAAAGGAATGAAAACTTGAAATTTTTATATAAATTTAACAGAAAATAATATTCAGTAACCACATTTTTGAATTGAAAATGTCTAGATCATCCTTTTGACATTTCATAATTTTTGTGGCTCTGAAATATCGGATTTTAGTTAGATCTGACGAATGATTTTTATTGAAATACACATGTCACCAATCCTCATATATAATTATCGACTTAAATGGCGTTGGTGAATAACGGAACTAAAATAAGTCAAATAAAAGAATGGATTCTGAATATGTATATTTCGGGCACCCAGTGATTTGAACAGGCGACCAGAGAGACGAAACTAATAGGGAGGGGCGAAACAGATTGGAGATGGTAAGTTTAACCAAGCTTTAATCGGTATTTATAGTCAGACGAAAATAAGTTACAAACATGTGATGAATAGGATAAGAAGTGCACACACATACGCTCATATAAAAGCAGTGAATAATTAACAAGGTCAAAATGTGACTCAAGAAGAATGAATAAATTAGCTTGTCCGGAAGCCAGAATAACGTATGTAGGCTTAACATAGTAACTGACACTATAATCTGTGCTTCAGTTTGAGTCTAATCATCAGTTCTTTTTATATTTTGAAGTAACTATTTTCATTTCAGTCCTATTCATTCAAACACTATGAATTCCTAGGTAAAATTGTATACCTACATTTAAAATAGTTTTAACACAATTAACAGCAATGATTAAATAATCCAGTGAATGAAGATCATGTTCTTGTTCAATATTTGCATTGTTTACATCCTGAAACTCCGCTAATAAAACACATGCCCTCATTAAAATATCTAAATATTGAACATTTTCTGAATTAAATATCAGTTGACCTGTAAAGAAGAAAAAAACAGAACAGTAAGGTTTGACTAGAAGTTGCTTAGTTGGAACAATACTTCAATATTAAAATAGAAATTTGTCGTGTGTATTCAGCGTGATAGTATTTATTTAAAGTAATTAATCTTGCCCTGTTTTATTTTGTAACTTAACTATCTCCGGTATCGCTTGAATTTTTGTTTAGGAAAAAGTAATTGATAGTCTTATACAGGTTGTGAAACAGAAATTAGGAGCAGTATTAGTGTGGTTTGTGAATAGTCTACTATGATTTTTATCTTGTAATGGTTTACATCTACTTTAATGTTCGATATTTGTCCACTACTAAACAAATTTACGATTCAGTTACTTTGATTTATTTTTGTATGGGATGTTTGAATCTTCTCATTGATGTTTAGGACTGCAATTCACCAGTCTTTGATTGAGTGTGTGCATCCTGTGCGGATTGCCTCGATATTCCCTCAAGTCACAGGCATTATTGGGGAGATTCAAATAACCAACACAAAAATGAATTAAATTTCACCTCATTGCACAAGCTGGTAGCTACCCGGACTCAGTAGCTAAGTGGATAACGTGATGGCATTCGAAGCGAGCAGTACTGAACTTGAGTCTCGAAGTGAGCATCAAATATAGGGTGCAGGTACATCCAGCTGACAAGTTCTAAATAGGACGAAACAAGCATCCTGGATTCCACTGCTAGCCACCATCCATCTCAGTCATTTTGGTTTTGGATATACACTAATGTGTAGGTTAACTAAGAAAAAATTTTACTTTAGTGAGTAATTTTTAATCGATTATATTTCTCATTAGGCACATAGTTAACCATACCTATAATCTTACCCCATATTTTCGATCGAACGAAACCAATTAAAAGACTACAAAAGTTAAATGTATTTACCAAAAGCTAAAAAAGATTAATTAAACTGAATATTTTTCTACTGGCTACAGGTGTTCCTCCTTTTTTTCGATAACTAGTCATCGTCAAAACGACTGTTTTAAGCTTAATTAATTTTAAATTCATTTCGTATTGTTTGTTTGAAACTTCCCATTGATATTTAGGACTGCAACTGATCAGTCTCTAATTGGCATATGTGCATACTGTGCGTATTGCCTCGATTTAGCCTAAATTCACAAGCATGGTAAGCAAAGATGTATAGTGGCTAGCAGTGGAATCCAGGGCGCG